>NC_084961.1:20274860-20594546 GCF_949316205.1 Platichthys flesus | reverse complement strand
TCATTCATTTAGTTTTAAAGACCAAATTTGAGGTCAATGCTGACCGAAAGAGATCTTATGGCTTTAATTAAGTATCACCTTGTGTGGTGTGTGCTTGACTGACATGTCTGAACATGCAGGTCAGTAGTGGTGGTTGTGACTTGTTCATCCATTCTCCTGGTACATTTACATCTGCCCATGTTCGACATAACAACCCTGAAAAGGAATGTGCTCTCACAGGTCTGATGAGGTTAATCAATAATAAGCAGACTGAAAACAGAATGTAAACTGTGTAAGAGGGATATTCTAGTTTGCAGTCTAAATTGTGAATCATCGGAACAATGTGATGATGTAGTATTGGAATAACTAATTCTCCTTCTCAAAAAAAGGGAGTCAGTTTCTAGCAGAACACTGTATGAATTCACAGATCAAGGATGAGCAAACGACACACAATCAAGTCAACATGTGCATTTTTAAATGTGTTATACAAGCTTTAGTTTGACGGAAATGAAAGTGGGGTTGAATATTTGCGGGGAGAGCGTGGCCTAGGGGATAGAGCGGGTGCTCTGCAACAAGAAGGTCGCCAGTTCAAATCCCACTCTATCCCATCTGCATGCCTAAGTGTCCTTGGCAAGATACTGAACCCCTAGATGGCCCCTCATAAAATGATGAGTGTTCTAAAAATGTAAGTCGCTTTGGATAAAAGCGTCAGCTAAATGACATGTAATGTAATGTGACTGTACCTTAAATGACAAAAGCTTCACTTCAAGCTTCTGAACCAGTGGATACTAGTCTGTTGCTAAAATGAAACTCGTATTGAATAGAACCTGGTGATTCCAAATTCACTCACTGTTGACTTAAGAATGGATCTACATTTAACAACACAAAGTGAGCACAAGAGTCTGTGTGGGAACAGTTCCCTTGTTTGCTGTGGTGATTGTTACAATTCTGTTCACTCAGGGAACATTCAAAGGCTTGTGACCTGACTTTCAGAGTGACTTTGATATTCAGGTTGTAGTAAGAGCTGTTTGAACCTCTGTCTTTCGGCTGAATCCTAACAAGCATAAAGACTTCTCTGTCCCCAACAACCTTTTTACTATATTGCGAGAACCCACATTTTCTTGTTGTTGTGAATTTGGTGGTGTCTGGTTCATCTTCTCTCGCCCAAAATGCATCAAAGGTCCTAAATCAGGTAATTGTCTTATATTGTATCTATATGTATATGGTAGTACACAGCGTAAACTGCAGTATTCCTGTATACAGGAAATCTTTCTTTTAGCAAGTATTTCTTGAACATTAGTGGACCCACTTATTTCTAAATTTCATTATAGTATTTAAATACTTAAAGAGAAATAAGACCTTTCTATGGCTTTCAATGTCAACATTCTGGGATTACAATGTTATCACATGAGGACAGACATGTATAAAATTCAGACCAATATCTTTGAACATAAAGTGACATAAGACTTTGCAATGAATGTGCAATACAGTTAGCAAGACACTGCAGAACCCAGTAGTGAAGTGAATCAGTCCGTGTGTAGTCCAACTGCTGTGATGTCAGACACCCGGACCAGGTTCATTACAGCTGAATAGACAGACACTTCAGTTTCTGTGAAAAAGACACAACTCTTTATAAACGGTTAAACGACCCTGACAGGTCCAGAGAGTCAGACAGTTTAGAAACAAGTTCAATATATTTGAAGTTGATAAATGATATAATTCAAACATGTATTATGGGCCCATGTCTACAAAGTCTCTCTCACTACAACTGTCCATGATGAAAGCGCTACATGGGCTTGAATCTAGGTCGGAGAGATTTCAAGCTGGTAGAGTTCCAAAGTTTGTAATTGTCTCACCACTAATTTAACAGTCTAATGTTTTTGTTTTTTGATAAAAATGTCTACACATGTACTTGGATTTAATGCACATTTATCTTGCCCGATGTCTCCTGGGATTTAATCCAGGCCTCATTTCACCTGCAAAGGATAATCTGTGTATATAAGTGGAAGTTCACATCAATTACAAGCTAAAACTATTACTAACACGAATGTGAGCCCATCCAGCTTCATTGTGCCCATTATAGTTTTGTGATGTAACTTCAGTCCATTCAGTCATTAGAACAAATCACTGTTTCAATCACTCAGGAGACAATAAAAAATCTTAGTGACATTTATCAAGTGTTAAAATATTACCTTTAAATCACATCAGGGGAATGAAAGGGCTTACCATGAGTTTAACTCGTCTTCACCTTGTCCTCAATGGACACAAGTTTTTCTGTATGCTTCTTACAATCTGTCATTTCGTTAGTCTCCTTTCCCTCCTCCTCCTTTTCATCTTCTTCTTCTCCGTCCACGCCGGTTATCACACTCTGTCGAACACTGACAGAGATCACCACTGCCTGTATGATGCCATAGATCAAAGCAAACTGATAGAGATACTCCTGGATCAACCAGAGTAATCCTGCCATTCCAACTGTGGAGACAAAAAACATGGCCATACCATGAAACCACAGCCGCAGTGCTCCCTGGACTCCCAACACCTCGAGGATCAGCTTTGTGGGAGGAGACACAGTCCACAGGAAGCCAACGACTAAGAGGTCAAACAAGTGGCGGAGGAAGTTGAAACTGATCTCGTAGTGCTCCGGAAGGATTTCCACCTTCCAGCTGTCCGCAAAGAGTCGAAAAGGTGATGTCAGCCGAGAGGAAGGAGGCGTAGGAGACGGAGGTGGCGTTATGTAGTCGGAAAAGTCCCCATCAACATCATGATCCCATGCACCTCGACTCAGACCATCATGTTTCCTTTGGCTTAGTGCGCTTGGCTCTGATTTTCTTGGCCACAAAATGTAAGTTGGGAGATATTTATTCCACCATCTTGAAACTTGTCCTGCATCTACCACAGTCTTCTGCTTCCCCGCATAGAGAGCTTCCATTTCCAAGGTCGGAACCCTCTCCTGGGCCTCCCAGTACTCCTCGACTGGAGAACTTTGGTCACTTTGACGTCTCCACCCATCCCAGAGCCAAGAGGTCCACCCCCTGTGGCTCTGGCTGCCCCAGGCATGCTCCGGGCCCTTGGCTACTACCGCTGAGGTATTGTCTGATGCGACACTTCTGCCCCATGAGCACACCCAGCCCAGTGCTCTACCTACCACAGCTGTCATCCTTTCTCAGTGCGCTTGTTGGAGTTGTAGAAAAGCCTGCAGCTGCTCAGTTCTATGCTCTTCTTGTGTCAGGGGACTGCACGGTTCTGTGAGCACATGGAAAAAGTATGGATGCACTGCCAATGCAGCTAAGAAGTTGTTCTACTTGTTCACAAGGTTTCGGCCAGGGAAAATTACGTCCTCAGACCAGGGACACACCTGAGGGTGTTTGAGGCCAGTTCAACGGACAGACGACATTCCTTACAATGGCCTAGTTGCCCTTACAGGGTCTGTAGATCAATTGACTTGTCCACATGTATTTGGTTTCACTTGGCAACATTTGTTTCATACCTCAACATTACGGATATGCTCACTAAGCAGGTCTGGTCGGTTGAACTGACCGAGTCTCCAGCTTAACGACGGTTGCATACGAACATTTACGTCACTGCTTCAGAGTGTTCGTGTCCAGAAACAACCCGCTTCAGTCCTCATACTGGAAAAAAAGCAAAAGACACATACAGTTCAGTTCTGAGCAGCGTCAATTTGTACTTCGTCCTCCACGTCAACACACCGAGTTAGGCACTGTTACTCGCATCTTCATTGTCTTAGCTAGCCACTGGGCTTTTACTAGTAAGTTTAACTGGTTAGCCGCTTACCCGACATGGTGTAATTACTAAAAAATTTAAGGGAACTATTTCCTGAGTTTTCTGTGTCTCTAGAGTACGATGACGAACCGGACAACTGTTAAAAACTCACCTTTTGGCGATGATAGCCATTGTTCGTCTTCCAGACGGCAGCTAGCGTTCTAGTTAGCATCGATAACTCGACACGCAGAACAAGTTCCTCGACTTCCGGATCCTGCTGTAAACACACTAGCGTGTATGGAGTTTGGTGCACAAAGTAAAGTCAGCTTCCACTCAGAGTTCCAACAGATACTTTAACTGACAGCCAGAGGAGCCCAAGCTCCTGAAACAATTCTGAAACTACAGCGACGTACTACCGGTTTGGTTTCGACCTTCAAAATAATCTTACACTGCGATTATCCTACTCAAACCAAACGTGTCACGACAGCTGCCAGTGTTTATACCGTTTCAAGAGTGGAGATGTGACCAGAGGCTGCCTTGATTCAAGCACGTACAGAACATACACTGTCTTTATATACACTTAAGACATACATCTCACTGAAATCATGGATTACTCAATTTTATTTCAGCAATCCATATTCACAAATCACCATTGCAATTAGTCTCACAGGGCATAACATCCTCTGCCCATGACCCTCAGGAGTAAGGGGGAAAAAAAATAAAGGGAAATAATGTTGAAATCTGAAGTGTAAAAGAGCCCTCTGTGTAACAGCATGTATACAAAATATTTGCATCCATGAGAAAATGATTGAAGGGGTGCATCAATGTTTAGGTATTAATACAAAAAGAAAATGTATGACTGTTGCATTGCCATAATTGTGAGGGCAAATTGTGTCAAAGCAATCTTATCACAAACTACTGCTATGCTTGGCTTTTGGAGAAATACCAAGTAGGAACCACACCCAAAAGCATATACTTTTATGTAATATATCAAAGCCTTTGAACGGTAGCACCTTATATTTGGTTATAAATCTTTCTGTAGATATGCACCAGAAATTTTAGCTACATTAAGGAATCTTATCTCCACTTAATGTGTACTTTTATCCAATATTGGACAGCATGGGCCCATTACAATACCAACATTATGCTGCTTGGTAAATACAGGCGAGCACTCTTCAGATCATAATCTGCAACAAAATACTTTCGTAGGCACCTCCCTCATTAAGCCATCGCACCATCATGTCAAATTGCATTTTGTGCCAGGAAAGTCTTTCAAGGAGAACAAACAAAACAAGTCTTGTCAATAATTTTATTTTAAGTCATCTGCCTGTCAACAGTTATTACAATTATAGCACCTGAGTGTAAGCCATATGTACATAATACAGGACACTTCCCACTGACAGGCTTGTTTCTGACTCATTTACATGCTGTAATGGAGTGCATCTTTCAGCAGTCAAGACTGCTCCATTTCCCAGATGACCTGATGTTGAACAGCTCTGACACTTGGTAGCAGTTAAACACCTGTGGGGGTGAAATGACATTTTACGATTAATATTTTAACACTCTTCTGGGAACCAGCCTTGCTGTCTGCAACACTTTGCCATAAATAACAACCTGGTCCAGTGTTTGTGCCGGGGTTGTAGTCTAGTTGGAGTTGCCTCAGTTATACCTGACAAGACAGAAATCAATCATTCACCACTGTAATGTCTTGCAAAGATTCAACAGAAGTCCAGAGCCCAAATTTGTCTCAGTGCGCTGCGAGTAAACATCAGTTATCAGTCGAACCGAAAAGCATATCATCATCGACAAACTAATGGGGCTTTACTTTCAAAGATTTGGTACTTACAGCTGCACAACTGGGACTTCATCTCCTTTCAGTGTTTGATTAGCTAGAAGATAAAAAAAATAAAGTCAATTCACAGGCAACAAAATTAACTTTCACACAAGTTTAACGGTTTTAACCCAATTACTGCAGTCCTATTGAACTTTGATAAAAAACGGTTGGATGAAGAATAGTCTACCCTTACTGTCAATGTGATGCAGTACAAACTAATGCCATCAGACCTTATTCTTTTATCATCATTCAATCATAATACAGCTTCATTAGTAAGAGGAAAATCTAAATGACTAACTTTTAATAGTTTCTGCAATGAAAAAGATTCCAATAGTAAACTGCAGTAAAAGGGTTGAAACGTTAGGCTACTGCTGCGGTTATGTGGTCAGTGCACTGTGAAATATCTTCAAGCTTTCTCAGAGACTCTAGTCTATGATATCATCATCCCACATGACGGAGAAAAGAGGCTTTCAGATCCAACACTTACCTAAAGGAGATCCCATCTAGTCACCACCACAAACACCTGATAACAGAATAGTTATATTAGAACCAGTTGTGATCTTGGCATTGGTATAAAGTAGCTATATGTATGCTCAGTGCACTGTGAAAGATCTTCATGGATAATCAGAGACTCTAGTCTAGTGAATCATCATTTGCATATTGTTTTTTACAGCAGACAGTGGCTACATGTGTCCACACTCACCATAAGCGCATGGCCACAGACTTAACACCTGACCAAAGAAGAACCCAGGTCTGGATCAAGAGAAAAAGCTGTTCATCTCAGCGCTCTGAGGAGCCCCAGTCAACCTCTGCCGCCATCATTCTTCATCCTGAAAAGCAGAGTGGGGGATTTCCACTAATCAGTCAAGCATGGCGCAGTTCTTGATTTATATGCTTCCATTTTGTGTCGACTTTGTTCTAAAAACTGCACTGTCAAAGTTATATCATA
Source organism: Platichthys flesus (assembly GCF_949316205.1). Lineage (NCBI taxonomy): Eukaryota > Metazoa > Chordata > Actinopteri > Pleuronectiformes > Pleuronectidae > Platichthys > Platichthys flesus. Next base: position 20,588,064 of record NC_084961.1, on the reverse strand, counting down.
GTTAATGATAAATGGCCATTTAGTGTTGTTGACCAATCAAAGCACCACTGCAGCTACTACAGTCACATTCATCAATTGGTGACGTGGTCATTTTTCACCGTTACTTCATTGTCATTGATATTACTTACAACTAGGCAGATGGTGTTCAAAGATAGTTATATAACTGTTCCTTACATCCTGCCACAAAGTTCAATGTGAGGACTTTAGTGATATCTAGTGGTGAAGTTGAATGATGCAGCTGAAAACCTTAAACTATCTTAACCGCTAAAATCTGAACTTACTTTGTGTGGCTGCAAGTGGTGCAGCAAAACCTTCTGAGACACTCAGTCATGGGCTGAGCAGACTCGGAGTGGCGGTGCATTTTATAGCCTACAGGGGAACAAAGAAAGAGTTTAGGCCACGCCATACCACGTGTCAAGCACAGAGAAACCACTGAAGACGCAGCAGTCCCTTCTATTACGTCCTCTCGCTACGCAAACCTGAGAAGCAAATTAGGATGCGATTTCTTAGCGTTATATTTACCTTTAGTTAAGTTTTTATATTTTGGAAGTCCTCACGATTGTCTTCTTCCCCCTTTAAGTTTGGATTGCCCGGACGAAAGACTGAACTAGAGCCCAGCCTTTGTATATATAGACGGTCCTTGACAGCTCCGCCTACTTTAGGTGTCCTGAATACTGCCGGTTTTTGACTTTCCTAATATTGTGCATGGATGTTGTTACCTATGGTTGTTACACACCTTTAAGGCATATCAATTAAATTGATATGCACAATTTTGACCAAGATAAATGTGAGTTCAAGATGTTTGTATTTGAGGGATTTTTTTTATCAATTTAGAATGACAGACATTGCCAAATACAGATTACCAATAATTCTAAGCTATTATTAGTAATTAATGAAACTATATATGTTGCATGACTAAAATATCTGAATCAAACATGTATCCGTCCATGACAAGAGCATATTCTGTATATAAATATATAGCTATACAGTTTATGAGTAAGTTTCTGATTTGCTCAGCATCATCTCTGAATCAGTGTACAGTTACTTTAAAATGAATTTGTACTTTACAGTAGAGTTTTAAAGAAATTAGAGATCTCAATTCTGGTATTTACTGCATGCAATCGCCGGGCAACCGAACTGCCAGACATCGAGAGAACTACAATTACCATCCACCACAGCGCATTTCGTGGATGCCAGGTTCTTAAGGGCTGGAATGGAAGAGCACTTATGAGGAGCTACGCCCTCTCCGGGTTCTACCCCTTGTATCTGGCAACACTCAAATCATCCACAGTGTCGTCACTGAGGTCAGGTAAACGGAGCGAAAATGGCGGCCGCCTACGAAAGATACAATTTGTAAGTACTCGCAATAGCGTTAACCTTCATTTTTTTCAGTTCGTTCTCTTTAACGTCAATGCCCGTTAAAGGGCAGTTAAGAGGCGACGCCCGTGTGCATGTTGAAAGAAGAGCCGCGGTCCAGAAGCGGCGTCAGGTCAGATGACAAAGCGGCTGAAGTTCGCTGACAGGCTCGTCTGGTAGAGCAAGAAGCAGTCAAGTTTCACTCCGCACTCATTCATAATGACGAGTGTGTACACCAGAGTCATGGTGTACACAGACACACACACACACACACACACACACACACACACTAACACACACACACACACATACAGCTTAGTTTAAGGAGTTGTGTGTTTTGGGGGGTTCAGTGCAAGCAGGGAGGAAGAAAGATTGAATATATATCAAAGCTTTTATAAACTAGCGCAGTGGCGGTCTAACCCTGCTTGTTTGAAATTGACCTGTGTTAATGCTCCAGTGTACAGAGGGATTCCTTGTCATTAGTGAGTGCTCTTATAACACTTCTACTATAGACGTCTTATTGTATGCGTGCTGGACGTTTTGTGCAGAGCTCTAAAGCAGTCTTTGTTGCAGAGTGCAGTGAAAAACCCTCCATTCATACTACCTGATTTATCTGCAGCGAATATTTTATAGTCAAAGTTTTTGATGAAATTGAACTGAAGTTTTTAACATTGAAAGTTTCCGAATGTCCGAATCCACATCCAAACATACAGAAGCTGTTCTCAGACATGAACTCCGGAGGATATTCGCAGAATTTGGTCCGGACCTTCTCCGGAGTTTATCTTTAAAACATGAACCATCAGCAGGAGATTCTCACAATACAGAAATCTCTGGAGCATTCAGGCGTGGGCTGGTACAGCAGGATGTAATATATTAATTCCGACATGGAGAGGTTTTCGTTTACAGCACTTCAACACCAGTGTCCGCCCTGATCACCAAGAGCTCTTTTGACATCTTGGTTGGTGTCTTCTACCTGTGTGGCACAAATTTTTCATCCTGAGATATGTGTATTCTTCTGTTTATTTCAGTTATGAGTCTGTCGAGTCACCAGTTAGACACGTCATCAACACATCCTCATGCTCACGTTGATCCCCTGACGTTTTTACACATTGGCTCATCTGGATATTCTGAATTCTTACTAGGGGGGCTTGAAGGAGAAAGTCCAGAGGTTTTTCCAGATTTCAGTGCATGTCTTTGAGCAGCTAGACAGACAGAGAGTTAGGCAGACATTTGTGGAATTAGTAGGTAGATGTCACATCCATTATCCACATCCAGTTCTGCTGTAGATTCCATTCAGAGGTGGAGCCAATTGGATTAAGACACACATCTCTCTGTATGGTAACTGTTCACCTGCTCTCATGGCTCAAGAGGCAGTCGGGCAACTTTGATGAAAGTTGACAGAGCTCTGTGTACTTTACCAGACACACCCATGTTAATGCTTTGCCATTATGTTCCCTGTGCACTCCTTTTAGTGTTTCCTACCTCCTGTGCTGTGTTGGTGCGATCATGACCATCAGGAGTGTTCCTCATTTACTGTGAATTTTAAAGGAGTGTAGAGGGTTGGGCGAGGTTGGCTCGGGGCTTTCTACCGGGATGGTTGTAGTAGACAGTCAGGTGGGGTAGCAAGTATCAAAGTGAGCATATAGAGGAGGTCATAGTGGATGAATGGGTCAAACACCCTACATTCATCTAGGAGCCTGGGGTTCATGTCACTTCTCATGATTTGATTTGATTTGTTAAATAATGGTTTTGAGCTTATTGGTTTTGATCAGGTTGTTCTCTTGTTGGTCTCCACTCGAGAATGTGATTCCCTACTAATATATATGATCTTCATTATTTGTAATGTGGCTGATGATGGTGTTCTCGTCTACTAACTAATAATACAGTTCCCTCCATGTCTGAGATAGGAGTCATGGGTACATTAGATGCTCTAGTGCAGGGGTGTCAAACTCATTTTAGCTCAGGGGCCACATGGAGGAAAATCTATTCTCAAGTGAGCCGGGCCGGTAAAATCATGGCATGATAACCTAAAAATAATGACAGCTTCAGATTGTTTTCTTTGTTTATTTTTGGTCCAAAATAGAACAAGCACATTCTGAAAATGTACACATCACAAATGATCCTCTTGATAAAAACTCTTCAAGCTAGTTGAAAATTTTGTGGAAAAAATTGGTGCAATTTCAAGAACACAATGCCTTAGTGATTGGAACTTAGACTTCGTCTCAGTGTATCTACAAAAAAATTTAACTTTAAGTCACAGCCTTCCTGGGATTGAACAAAGTAAAAATAAATAATGAATAAATAAATAAAACAACTCTACTAGGTATCAAATACCTCATTTGTCATTTCCACATATTAATCCTGTGCAAACTCGACAAACCATACAAACTGAGGTAGAAACTATTCAAGAGGGTTGAGTTACTCCCTGCCTTGTAGGCTAAACTATTTATTGATAGAAAAATAAAAGCTGTGCATTGCATGAACAATTTCAACAAACCAAAGTTATGAACAGAAGTGACTGACATTATTACAGTAAATCACACACTGTTCACTTTCTTTAAATTTCCACAGAAGACAATCATTTTCACAGAATTCTATCAGGGTGCAGTGTCTCATGCAGCATTTTAAGTGGGGTTACGCATTGTTTATTTCACTCCTGAAACCTGGCATCTTTTAGCTTTCACAAGTGCATCAATATCAGGCGTCACATCTTGAGTGGCAGCCAATTTCAGGATGTTATTCAAGTGCTTGTGTGTGAGCCTTGAGCGCAGCCTTGTTTTATTGATGCTCATTACAGAGAAAACTTGCTCACAAAGATATGTGGTTCCAAACATGCACAACACTTTTGCAGCAAGGGCTGTCAAGTTGGGGTAGCAAGGGTGGCAAGAGATACTGATAAAATGTGTCCAAGCCAGCTGCGGCAAATTTGCCCTTCAAATCTGATATTTGCAAAAGCCTGGCGCTTTTCAGGGCACACAATCTCCGCAGCCTTCAGCATGCATATTTTCACAAATTCCCCCTCGCTAAATGGCTTTGAAGCCACTGCAATTTCATTAGCAATAAGGTAGCTGGCTTTCACTGCAGCGTCACTGATTTCCCGGTTATGAGTAAACACAGACTGCTGTTTCTTCAGACCCGCCAACAATTCATTCACCTTCTCTCTGTTGTCCTTGAAAGTTGTTGTATTTGTCGGCATTAAGAGTCTCATAGTGCCGGTGTTCAAGTTTAACTGGCGGGCATGGCTTCTGGCGACATGCCAGATGTTGAGGCTGTTTTTCAGAGCCGGTGGCAGATTCGTCATTTTCACAAAGCGCCTGTGTGTGAAGTGCGGTGATCTACTGAAGGTCTTGCTGAAACAAAAATCCTAAAAAAACCCTTCACGAGTTCATGTGTCCCTGTCAGCATCACGTTGAGACCGTAATATACATTTAAATGGTAAAAAAAAAAAAATACTACAAAAACCTTGAACGGGATTCGAAACAACAAGCTGAAACACTATAAGTTTCGAGCCTGATGACGATCTCACTACGCCACCGAGTCGCTGAAATTTGCATCGCGCGTTAGATAAATGTTTCGTTCTTTGCTTTGTCAGCTGTATATCACCAGATGTGCTTTAAGGTAACGCCCATGTCATCTGGTGATAGTCCGAACACAGAATAAACGCTTTAAACGTAATACCAGGCTTTACAAATCTGACGCTCCTCTTCATAGGAGACACAGGGAGCATTGAAGAACACACACGCGTCACCAGCTCCACTCGAAGTGCTTTTGTTTGTCGCTGGTGATCATTACAACGCGCACACACCAAACAACCGGTACATGTAAACATCCCTCACATCAAACAAGGCGGAAGCTCGAGCGGTGTTTTCATGAGTTAAGTTGGTGAACGTGCTTCTAATGGACGTGTGGAGCTTCACGTGTCCTCCTGTTGCTGCTGGTTAACGTCAGCGGACGGGATTTTAAAAGATGTTGTTGTCGATGATAAGGTTCTGCCATCGGAGAATGAAAACAACCCAAATGCTCATCATAGAACGGGTGTGTTGGTTTTTCGTAGTTTCTGTAATGCAAGTGTTGTTTATCTGTGTGAAATCAACAGATGATCTGTCCGAAGTGTGTCGAGTGTGTTGTCAACATGAAACATGTGTGACGAGGCAAATCTTTTTTTACCATTTAAATGTATCTCAACGTGATGCTGACACGGACAAATGAACTTGTGAAGGGTTTTTGTAGGATTTTTATTTCCGCAAGGCCTTCAGTAGATCACCGCACTTCACACACAGGCGCTTTGAGAAAATGACGAATCTGCCACCGGCCCTGAAAAACAGCCTCAACATCTGGAATGTCGCCAGAGGCCATGCCCGCCAGTTAAACTGGAACACCGGCGAACGTTATATTCTTTCAGCACTGAAACTTGATGTAAACACACCAAACACAAAGCTTTCCCATTCGATTCCGTGAATAAATAGGAGGATGACCATTTTTCTTGGAACAGTCTGCACTCTGCGTCCACTTTTCTCTTTCTTGACAGAGACATTTTGTCACGTAATGGTTAAGTTGGGCAGGCAGAATGGCAAGCCAGCTCCGGACTAGCTGTAGCCTTCTTGCTCACCCCCGGTATAAACTGTTTGCTTGCTTAACAGAATTGCTATTGCGCCATCCAGTGGACACATTCAGAACAGCAGTTTCTGTTTCATTTTTATGCATGGCAAAATCATCTCGCGGGCCAGATTAAACCCGTGAGCGGGCCTGATCCGGCCCGCGGTACGAATGACACCCCTGCTCTAGTGTCAAGCAACAGAGTAGAGGATGTGACTGCCAATCGGACCTATCTGGGGTCTTTTTGTGGGGAAATACAAAATCCAACTGCAGAGTAGGGGTAGTCAAGTGATCAGTTTGATGCATGTATTGAACCCTCAGTTGTATTCACCGGACAGCATTCTGATGTAGGTGTTATTTTCAAGGTATTTAAAAACTGAGTGGAGGCAGCGGAAATGGCTGGATTCTTGTTGCAAATCTGTGAGGGTCCAAGCTTGTCGGGAGGGGATGGTCTTCACTTAGATGACACACTGCGTGTTTTAGATAAAAGGACAAAAGCAGAATTGATGCAAAATCAGAATCATCCTCCCCCTCGTCTTACCACACTCTAGTGTTATGTCAGCGTGGAGCACAGTTGTCCATAGAGTGTTAGAGCCTGGTCACTGAAAATGATGTTGGCACAACCGTCTCTAATTTCCTGTGGCTGAGTCTTACATCCAATCAAACTGATCTCTGCAAAAGAAGGTGTTGATGAACATTCAAAATTAAAGAGATAGAAGTATTCAGATTTTATTTAGTTATTATTTATTTTACATTAAAAGACTCACTGTCAGGGACAGCGGTTGTAAAGCTTTCTTTGTAGAGAAATAATGACAAACACTTGATAAACGGCAAAATATTTTACTTATAGGAATTGGATCAACAAACTGTGTCTTACATTCTCAATGTGGTTGAACATTCGAAAAGTATTATATCAATATATATTGGACTTGGTTACATATCACAATTGATGAAAATCATACTGTAATAATTATTGCTATTGTGTTATTACCCAAGGTACCCAGGTATACCATAATAGTTTAATGAACATATAGAATATGAATTAAAATGTATGACATGACCCAAGTATATTTCTTAGTGTTGGAGTTACAGCTGTACTTGAGACCCTTTGAGTTAGTTAAGAATAACAAGCACAGGAATGATATCATAATAAGTACGTTCACTTTGTATTAGTCATCTCATGACCACTCAGATTTAAGCTGCTGCTCATATTGTATCAAGTAACCCTAACCCTCAAGTTAGTTTAGTTTGGTCTAGATTACGTAAGGCCAACAATTGAGTGTTTTTATGGATTTGTCACTGCTACAGCAGCTGAGTATTTCACTACATCACCCTGTGCGCCAAACTTCACTGAGGCTGAATAGGAGATCACTTTTTTCAACTGCAGGGATTTAAAGTTGTATTTCTCAAGATGTTGCCATCTCTGGTCTATCTAATTGAATATTCAATAAAGTGGTTTTATTGGAAAGCTGCTGCAGGCTTTCATTTAATAATCAACAGTTTCTCACAATAAACTTTCTGCTTGTTTTTGCCTTTTCCTAATCCAGAGGTTATTGTTGTCAGTCATGGATAAATGGGGAGCAAGTATGATGATAACACAGTGTTATGATCCCAACAACACCTGTCATCGGGGATGTTCCACATGACTATAGGCTTGGTGTAATATAATAAAATCATTATCCCCCTCAAAGGAAACTGACCTCCACAGGCTGGTCAGGGGTCACATCCATAGCTAGCATGGAGTCAGTCTGCAACCATATGCTTTACACTCACCTGGCGCTTAATTTGGATTAACATCTGGTGACAGGTTTTTGCCATGGAAGTAGGTTCAGTCGAACCCCTAGTCAGGTTCATCAAACCTGCGATTTGATGTTTTTCTTCTCACCACATTTGTGTTGGAGCAAGAGAACAAGCAATACATATGTGTGATGAGCCTGAATAAATATTTGCAAGCTGCAGCTTTTTACCCCTGAATACATTTTTTTTACTAACATTTTCTTTATTTCTTTCCCAGGCACACAACTCCAGAGAAGTTCTTCATTGAGGCCTGTGATGAGGGGGCTGATGCTGTGCTGGCAATCGACAGGGTTTCAAATGAGATGACCCTTACAGGTAGAACATCTTTGTGATGTCATTTACACACAGTCATTAAACAGTAAGAAGCAGGTTATGTTGTCACCCCTGTCTGTTTTTTTATAGTCTATAAACAAGAATTAGAAGAAAACAAATGAACATGTTTCCATAGAACTTCATGGAATGATGCAGTAGGGTATGTTATGGTACGCTATATAAACGAAAAGTATTGGAACACCCACACATTACACCTACAGGAGCTTTTATGACACCTCATTCTAAATCCATTTAATAGTTGTTACAAAGCAGATAACGTTCTCCTGGCAAACCCAGTCTCGTCCATCAGACTGCAAGATAGAGAAGTCTGATTCCTCACTCCCTAGAACATATTTCCACTGCTCCTGAGTCAGTGACGGGTTATACAAGTGGTCATACTTTCGGATCTCTTCTGTCAAGTGCTCATCTATTTGGTCCATATTCGTTCTTCTAAATCTTCCGTGATTTCCGCGCATTGTGGGGCATGAAACCGGAAACTAGACTCCGGACGGGATGTAGTAAGCAGACCAATCACAAGCCTTGCGGGCTGCGTGAGGCTCGCGTCGCTTTGTCGTGTAGTTAGAAAAATTGGCGGACGCACGCAAGCCTGCAGAGGGCACGAAAGGGGCGTGTTGCGTGTCTTGCGTGCGTGCGTGCGTGCGTGCAACCCGACTATAATTTGGCCTTTACACCACTCCATCTGATGCTTGGCATTGTGCTTGGTGTAAGGCTTTCATGCAGCTGCTCGACCGTGGTGACCCTTGCCATGGAAGCTCCTGATGCACAGTTTTGGTGCTTATGTTAATGCTAGAAGAGGTTTGGAACACTGCAGTCATTGAGTCAGCAGAGCCGTGGCCACTTTTAACCAATAAAGGCCTCTGTATGCTTCTCCTAGTCTGTTGCGGACGGACGCACTGACGGATCGGACGGACACTATTTGATTTATAGTTCTACGAGCCTTTTTGTTCTGAAAACAATTCACCGCCAGAACAGTAGTTGGTGCAACGGAAGTCGAGCTTAAGGCCCTTATTATAGTCCTGCGACTGCAACCGCGGAAGGCCACGCAGCTGCATCGACGGATCCGTTTTGGTTTATGCTTCCTAAACGTGTTGCGAGTGTTGCAACGCAATTCACCGCCAGAACACTAGGCGGAGTAACTTTTTTTTTCGAAAACAAAACACACAAAGAAGAGACGTCTTCTTCTTCGTCGAATGTTTATTTACATCGCCACTCCGGCTCCTCATAGCCTATATCTGGCGGACAAATCGGCCAGTCAGTGACGGGTTATACAAGTGGTCATACTTTCGGATCTCTTCTGCCAAGTGCTCTTCTATTTGTTCCATATTCGTTCTTCTAAATCTTCCGTGATTTCCGCGTATTTTGGGGCATGAAACCGGAAACTAGACTCCGGACGGGATGTAGTCAGCCGACCAATCACAAGCCTTGCGGGCTGCGCGAGGCTCGCGTCGTTTTGTCGTATAGTTAGAAAAATTGGCGGACGCACGCAAGCCGCCAGAGGGCTCGAAAGGGACATGTTGCGTGCCTTGCGTGCATGCGTGCGTCCGTGCAACACGAGTATAATTTGGCCTTTAGAGAAGCCTACCTCATGAGGTATATAGAAGAAGTTCACGCTGGTTTATTTACGTCCCCCCGGCTCCTCACACACAGTGAACGATGTTCGCTGTTGATGACGCGACAGTTTTTGCTGAAATAAAGTGACACCCAGCGCGTCAAAATGCTGATGTTATCGTGTCTTAGCGCAGCGGTACCCCGGTCTTGTTTCCAAACTGCGTTGCTAATTCAACAGCTGCAACAGCTTGAAGCTACACGGAAGCAGGTGTCTTCCCCACCAGCTTCCACACACAGTCAGCACGGACACCCGGTACTAGCTTCTAACCTGACGGTGTTTGAGAAACAGTGTCATGAGAGCCGTGGGATTAAAGTCAGCGGGTTTTTGCGCTGTTCCCATTGCAGTTAGCATGGTGGCTATCCCCGTTATAAATTAAATTCGTTATAACCGTATGTGACCGTACACACATGCCGTAAGTGCTCTAACCAGCCACCGTCAGCCTGACAACGCCGCTGGCTTAACACACTTGTCACATTAATCATAGAGTCGTAGTTGTGATTTAGGTTTATTTTGATATAGGGAATGAAACAGGAAGTTTGAGGTCCGGAAATGATGTCCAGAAATGCTGGAGTTAACGGACCAATCACAGCCAAGGGCTATGGAACTCCGAAGAGGGCATGCCACGGCGGAGAAGGCGGTCCTATCTGCAAACCTGCTCTGTTGCTAAATAATTCCACCTTTCAATAATACCACTCACAACTGATAGTGGTTTATCTTAGAGAAATTTCACAAACTGACATCATCCTATTACAGTACCACACCCACATTCATGGAGCTCCTAGGAGCCATGCAATCTATTAGATATCTTTATAAAGGCAGACTGCATGGCTAGGTTCTAGATTTTCTACGTCTGTGACAATGGGACTGCATGAAACATCTGGATTGAATGATTAAGAGGTGTGTCCTTAAATGTTGTTGTCCTTATAGTCTTTCTTTCAAAGCGTCTAATTGCATGTGGATGGTTCATTCAGTTACAGCTATACATCCATGGTTTTTCCTTATCCTGTGTTTGTGTATTTCTATGGCAGTGTCTGTTCTAAAACTGCCTGTTTTGAATGGGCTGTGGTAATACTGGTTACAGCCTCCTTTTTGTAATGGCGAAAGTAACCTGCAGTAATTGAGCCACGGCAGGTAAAGACTGGCTGCGGGACTCAGTATGCAGAACCCTGAATCCAACACCGCTGAACAAAGAGATATTCACCTGTTTATTTAAAGTTATGTCAAGGAGATTTCTTTGCCAATGTCATGACCCATTTCACCTTTGTTGCACATTGAACAGAACGCGAGTAGCTTTTCTGTTTTCTGTTAAGTGTATTTGTATTGAACGTATTATATGTCCATATCAGAACAAATTCCAAATGGCCTTGGGCCCTTAACAATACACATGATCATAAGTGAAGTGTGAATCTTAAAAGATTGGAGAATTGCATGCCACAGTCAGACAGAAAAAGTTATGGAATTAGTAAATTGATAATAAATGATGCTGGCAGTTCTTCAGGAGTTCTGTCCAGACAAAATTTTTCGATAGATCAATTTCAAAACTCATCTTAAGCATGTAATCAGCGAACACATCAAGGTGCCATAGATTGCATTTTATGCATATGTGAAATTGATTGTCTTTGTCTTATTATCTTATCAAGTTGCCTTATTTTTTTATAGTTGAGGCACATAAAAGGAAGTGAATAGTCCAGATTAAAGTTAGAATATATCTTATTTTTTTATAAAGCATCTAAGTTTTTAAGCCCATTGCTGCTTTCACAGGTAAAAAGGATGTCCCTCCCTCAGCAGTCACCAAGCCTATATGTGGCATCATGGGAACCATTCGCCTGGTAGCAGGTAGGTTCCTTTGTAATACAATACTCTGCTGTCAGTGCTCTGTGGAACAGTATTCTGTTACAGTAAAAAAGCTGTGACTGACCACTTTCACCATACAGGGATGTACCTGATCGTTATCACCAGGAAGAGGAATGTGGGCAGCCTCCTGGGCCACGCTGTGTGGAAGGCTGTGGATTTTGACGTGATCTCTTACAAGAAGACAGTGCTACACCTTTCTGAGATCCAGGTCAGAAAGATTGTGCAGTCAGTGCTTTAGTGTTAAGATAATTTAGAACAATGCACTTGTATTAACATCTTCCACTGCTGCAGATTCACCATTTCCCCAAATAAAACCTAGGCAGTTGTGTGTTTACTGAAAGTCGGGAGAAGTCTAACACGCTACAGATGCAGAAAATGTAATCAAACAAAACAAAAAGAGAATTAACTTCTCTGCATTTAAAGGCGATGCCACACATCCAGAAGACACGGACAAAGATGTTAAGAGAGTTTGTGGTGATAAGGGTTGATGGCAGTGTCAATGTGCTGTAAACCCTAATGTGATCTCAGCAGCAGAATAATAACAATACCCTACATCGTGCCTCTGGGTGCTGCATCATGTCTCATCTGAATCCTGCGGAGGATTTGATGCTGTTGTGAACGCGTCTGAGCAGAGAATCTCCTTCTCTGTTTTTAATGTGTATAAGAAAAACTGCAGTCAAAGTCCAGAGCCAATCCTCTTGCGTTCCACTGCAGGTTATGTCTGAAAACCGCGTTAAGTACTGCTTGCTAGCCTCCTGAGCTGGATTTAATGAACACAGCATATATTTACGTTACCACAGTTTGTCACCTTATTTTCGCATGATATTTTTGACCAACAGCAGTCACAGTAGAACTTGTGTCAATAATGGATTTCCTTATTATAGACTGTCAGTACTGTTTGTGGTACTCTGTGTTAGCCTAGGACGGTCAAACTGCTGAGTAGTTTGGAAATTAAAATATTAGAATAATAAAAAGCCTGGTGTACGAAACACAATTATTATTGCTTTTCCAGGCTGATGCATAAAATGTAAATCAAAGTTTAAAAGAACACGATGCACTCAACAGATCATGCTTTAAAAATAATCAAATAGGGAAGCAGGCAGTGCCTTATTAATCTGCGACCCCTTCTATGTTGTTGTGTTAATTAGCATAGCAAGCATCTCAGCTGTTTGATTCAAATCCCTTTGCATTTCGAGAAAAAAGTGGACTTGTGGAGAAAAATTCAAGTTGACAACAACAAAAGTAATATTTAATTTTGTTCCATCTTTCGAAGCTTCTGTGGAGTCTCTGCAAAGGCCTTATACTATTTACCACACTGTAGCTTATTCCAGACCCAATTCTCCGGATTTCCTCCAGAGGTCTTGTCTGATAACGTCTGCTAATGAAAATAGTTTGATTCTAAAAAGTTTTAATTAAATCCTGAAATTTTATGTTTATTATTGACAGTTCAACTTTATTCTTGATTTAAAGTTTGTCATAAATATTTAATTGGCCATTTTTTGGAAGTTGAAAAAATTCGTTCTCTTCCCTTTTTTTCCCGTATGCCTGGCCATAATACTCTTCTGTAGTTTGTAATAAATTAGTGGGGTTTGTTCTTTTTGGGGTTTTCTTTCATAGTATCATGACAAAGAAAAGAGCTAACCAAGTGACAGGAATGTAAGAAAGCAGATGGAGTGAGTGAACAGGGAAATGTTAGGCTTCACTCTCTGTGCTAACTGGCTTAGCAGTCAGATCCTATTAACCTGGTAGAAACATACAAAGCTCAAAAAAGCACAAAACTCACACTGATACGACTGTAACTGCTGTATAGGACGAATTCTAGCATGAATGTTACCTCTCACACTACACCTGTCAAATGGTCACACAAAAGCTTGATAAAACATGCAGGTCTTTAGTTGAACCTTAAATTCATCGATACAGGGGAAACACTTCATTGTAAATGGTAAATTTACTTTACTGGAAGTCAATGCCGGGATGCTCCCTCTGGTATGGATTTCAGAATTTTTTGTTATTATCTTAGCTACATTTTTGCCTTTAGTAGCTTGATCGAAACGACGCCTTGGCCGATGTTTAGTTTGGTGTAAATCTTAGGAGTTTGATAAATATAAGCTGTTGTGTGCGATAGATGTTATGCCTGGTAGTCACGGCACAACGCTAGATCTGAGGTATCTGGATTGGAAAAGATGAACCCCTTACACATACAAGTTCAATGTTATGAGTTTGCATTTTCCTGCACTCTGCAAAGTGCATAATCAGGAATTTTCCTGCACACTGAAAGTCTGTTTTCTTTCCTCCTCCAGTCTCAAGAGAATAAGACCTTCCTGTCGATGATTAACAATGTGCTGACAACAGACGGCTTCTACTTCTGCACTGACTATGACCTGACACACACTCTGCAACGGCTGGCCAACACCAGCCCTGACTTCCAGGAGATGAGTCTACTGGAGAGGGTTAGGGTTCTGCCATACAGTTGTCCAGTCATTGATAAATAAAAGTCATTGATTTGTCATAGATAATTACTAATAGATTATTTTACAATAATAGTGGTAATAAATTTGTGTTTTTTTTATATCAACATTAACATTAACTTAATTGAGTCTCTTATTTACATATAGATTCCATTTAAAGATATTAACATTAAACTGCAATAACTAAAGTTGCTTTGAAATGTATTAGGTACACAACCTTATTGTAAATTGTTGTCATATGCGTTTGCTTGTATGAATGACAAACAGTGTGATGTGGTTTTTAGGCAGACCAGAGGTTTGTGTGGAACGGGAACCTGCTGAGAGAACTGGCTGCACAGCCAGAGGTAACAAATGTCACCGGTGACCTGTGGCCCATTTGTTCTTCAGCCATGCAGTATTTTTGTACTTCCTTTATTCAATTACAATATTTGTGACTATTTCCCCATAGCTTCATAAGTTTGCCCTTCCTGTTGTCCATGGATGTATCCTTTTCACTGAATGTCCATTTATTTAAAATTTTCTCATGCAGCATGTGCTGTCTGGAGTCATTTGTAGATGACGTGAGATTAGATTAAATAAGTAGAGTAGTTTAGAGCAGTGGTTCTCAACCTTTTTTCAGTGACGTACCCCCTTTGAAGAAAAAATTCTGCCGAGTACCTCCTGACCAGCGCAAAGCATTTTTGGTTGAAAGAAAGATGTAATGTGATTTATTAATCCTTGTAACTAGACACATTCAAATTTAAAACTCCATCAATTTCCATAACATTGCTCATTTGTAGTGGTCTCTCTTTAACTATTTGGAAACAAAAAGATATAAAAATAACTAAAGACTTTTATTATTATCTCAATATAAATAAAGATTTGTGCACATCAAAATAATTATCAACTTAAAGTGACCTCTTTTGGGATCATAATAAAGATATGTTCTCAAACTGAACTCATGAACTTAATTATAGCTAAACACTTCTTCCCAAAAAAGTAATCATTAACTTAGTTTTAAATAAAAGATTAGCTCAAAACATATTTTTTTTATATTTATCATCTTAAAATATCTTCTTTAACGATCGAAAAGAATACTGACAGGTAGCTTGTTTCCGCTTGCTTCTGGGAGGCTTTTCGCATCGTGTCTTGAGATGACCTGAATTCAGAAAGTTTCCTCTTCAAAAACTCAGGTGGCTTAGCAACATGACTTTCATGTTTTGTCTGGAGATACCGCTGAATATGTGGTGGCTTAATGCCACTGTTGGCTAATCTCTCCCCACAGAAAAAAACAAAAAGTGTAAATAACCCAATCTATGTTAATGTTAATATTGGTGAAGTGTCTTTCTGTTATTTTATTGTGAAATATTTGTTCGCTTTAAGGTCATACAATTTCATTTCCGCTTTTGTATTACAGGCTTTTATTTTGAAAGGGTACCGGTAGAGACGCGGACTTCTTGTTATGAATCATTAACTTCACAACGGAAAACGTTTACGTTTTAGCGCCCCTTCGAAGAGGCACAAGCTCTCACGGTGTTGTTTAGGGAAGGCTCTCTGCTCTGGTTTCGCCTTCTTTGGCGCTTGTCCCTCCGTGTTTCAGCAGTATTGCTGCTGCACTTCAACTCGACTCCATTGTTGAAGTTTTCAAGGCAGGTGATGACAGGCGATGACAGGTGGCGTGTGCCAGGTTGGGTCAAACCATCGGTATGGGGGAGATTCTGTTTTTTTAGGATAATTAAATTGAAAAGCCTACTGAACATAAAATTTAGTTCATGATCTTACACTTATATTTTATTGATGATTAATGTTTGTTAAATAACAATTTTTCAAGGATTTTTGAATGGATGCTAATTTTAAATATAAAAAAAAAAATCCCAAGTACCCCCTGGAGTACCTTCAAGTACCCCCAGGGGTACGCGTACCCCCATTTGAGAATCACTGGTTTAGAGGATGGGATGAGAGAATCTGATGAGATGCTGAACTGAGCCTTTCCTTGACCATTGTGATCCAGTTATTGTCATGAAGCCATGTCGTATAAACGGGAAGATCTTTGAGTGGATCCTCATATCCAGAAGAAGCTGCTTCCGGGCAGGTGTCAGATACTACGTAAGAGGTATGTATTTAAAAATCAACAAAAAAAACCCTGCATTGTTGTCTGTGGAGACAAACCACAGTTGGCTGTGGCTTTGGGAAGTGGCTTTGAATCCGGAGATTGAGCAGGTCGGTCACCAACCAGAAGGTAGTTGGGTTGATTCCCAGCTCCTCCAGTCTGTATGCCGAATGAACCCAAATTGCCAGTTGTCCTGGCAGTGTGTGAATGGTGTGTACAATAAGACTGCAAATGCGCTAACCAATTAACCATTGCATTCTATTAGACTCAAGCAGTGTGATAAGTAAAGCAGGTGATAGCCAACACATTTTCATAAACTGTAATAGTTGAATAACAGTCTATAGTTGTGCCTTGCAGCAGGTGAGTCAAAAGGAGTTTATGTTCTGTTCTAGAGTATCAGAGGATCTAACGTTGTTGACCTCACCACTGGTGCTGCTCATGAATGTGTCTTGTTGTTTTCACAGGCATTGACTCTGAAGGCCATGCTGCTAACTTTGTGGAGACTGAGCAAATAGTTTTGTATGAGGGAGCAAAGGCTTCGTTTATACAGGTAAGTATTACAGCTGGTCCAGCTGCAATACTGTTAAATGATGGATCTTTCTCACTGTGCCACTTTTAACTCGTACGTTAAAGCATTTAAGTTTGAGAAGCACACACATTCAGAAGTGACTTGGAAATGTTTTTCATCCCCAGACACGAGGTTCCATGCCCTTTTACTGGAGTCAGAGGCCAAACCTCAAATACAAGCCTAAACCTATTATCAGCAAAGCCACCAATCGCGTAAGAGGAAGTGTCTTGTGTCTTTTTAGAATAGCGATTGATATGAAAATTGGATGTTAACCGCTATAACCTTTGTACAGATGGATGGTTTCCAGAGGCATTTTGACTCTCAGCTCCTCATCTATGGGAAGCAAACCATTCTCAACCTGGTGAGGGCCCTTTTCTGTGCTCTTTCTTTATTAACAAATATATGAAAGACTCATGTTTGGCCAACTGGGGTTTTCTTGTTTTTGCAGGTTAATCAGAAGGGCTCAGAGAAGCCACTAGAACAGGCCTTTGCCAACATGGTGTCAGGCATGAACAATGGTATGCTCAAGTAAGTGTCACTCAATGCATTGCTCAGTTATTATGGTAACTGAGTCCACAGTCACTCAGTAGACATGCAGTGTAGTTACCTGGTTACAGTTAACATGTAAGAAGTCGCTAATCCGTTCTTTCCCCTGCACCTCTCACTATACCAGGGTTTTGTTCTGCTCTCTTATTACCCTGCTTGTGTGTGTGCCTGCATGTCTGTGAGTGTGTGTGCACACGCACATGTAAAAAAAATTGACAACACATAGACAGACTCACCAAACCTGGGGTGATTATTATTTGAAAGAGAAGGGGAGAAGTGCTCAGTGCATGATTGGAGTTCCCCCGGCAGTCTAGATCTATAGCAGCATAACTAAGGGATGGTTCAGGACTCACCTCACATACAGTGCTTCTCTGAGATGTTTAGGGCCATTACAATGACCTCAGTTTTGTCTGAATTTAGAAGTAAGAAGTTTTGGGTCATTCAGGCCTTAATGTTCTTGAGACATTCCTGAAGTTGGACCAAGTGATTAGATTCATTAGGCTTCATAGATATGTACAGCCTGGTGTTGTCTGCATAAAAATGGAAGTGTATGTTTTGCTTTCTGAAAATGTTGCCTAACGGGAGGTGAAGAGTACTGGTTCAAGGACAGAACCTTGTGGAAATCTGTGACTAACTTGTGAGCATGGCAGAGTATAGTTATTTTCCATTTCTGAACCGTTTGACTCGAGGGCTTAACCAACCTGATTTCATTTGTTGTTTTTAGAGTCTCACTGTCAGACATTGTCTCCTCTGTCCTCAGTTACATTGCCTTCGACTTCCACAAAGAGTGTAGCCACATGCGATGGGACCGTCTGCAGATCTTGGTGAATGCTGTCACTGAGACACAAGATGAATACAGGTAGGTTAACCAGTAGCAGTTCTAGGGGAATATGGTGTTGTTTATTGTAATAGAGTATTCAGATTTGTTTCTGTGTGTAGTTACTTCATGGTGAGCTCAGAAGGGAAGACTGTGGCCCAGCAGGAAGGAGTCTTCCGCAGTAACTGTATGGACTGCCTGGACCGGACCAATGTCATCCAGAGTCTGTTAGCTCGATGCTCCCTGCAGTCTCAGCTCCAGGTATTGTGAAACCCACTGCTGCTGATCCTCTTAGAAGAGTAAATGTTTAATGGTTATTGCATGTCCTCAAGTCTTACAGTTTAAGGTGAGAATTTTTTACTTTTGTTTGGATGTTCAGCAGAAATTTATGAATAAAGAGAGAAGATTGCACATCATGCCATCACTTCCTGGCAGAATATATTCATTAATATACGAGTTGTATATGGACCGCACAGTACATCACTGTTATTCAAGTATCAATCAATCAATCAATCAAATTTTATTTGTATAGCCCATATTCACAAATTACAATTCATCTCATAGGGCTTTACAGGGTGTGACATCCTCTGTCCTTAACCCTCAGCAAGAGTAAGGAAAAACTGATAAAAACCCTTTTAACAGGGTAAAAATACGCAGAAACCTCAGAGAGAGCCGCATGTGAGGGATCCCTCTCCCAGGACGGACAGAAGTGCAATAGATGCCACGTGCAGGAAAACATCATCAAGATTAAAGTCTCCAGCAGCATTTGATGAGGGTAAGCATCCCGAAGGACAACCCCAACATGACATGCCAAGCAGTCCCGCTGCAATCACAGTCCATGGTCAGCAACCAGCAGGACCACGATCCACCATCCAGACCAGAACGCCACTCCAGTCCTCACTCACCGTCCACCACCACCCACCACGAGCCGCCGCCGCGGTCCTGGTCCAATGCCCGTACCTGATGCCAACACGACACAGGGTCCGCCACCACGATCAGCCCACACGACACAGAATCCGCCACACAGATCCGCCACACTGGATCCACCACCGCAACCCCCTGTGCGCGATCAACAAACCGCGATCCATGGTGCGGCCACAGAGGCCCTGGATCTGCGGGTGATAAAGCAAAGGGATTCCGGGGAAGGAGGATAGGGATGGAGAAGAGGAAGGAGAATCTGGATAAAGAAGCTCCGTGTGTCATGTGTCATAAAATAGAACAAGTAACGTTCTGCCGCACTAATTAGCTCTAACTATAAGCTTTATCAAAAAGGAAGGTTTTGAGCCTACTCTTAAACGAACAGATGGTGTCTGCCCCCCGAACTGAAAGTGGTAGTTTATTCCACAGCAGAGGAGCTTGATGGCTAAAAGCTCTGGCTCCTACTCTACTTTTAAAGACTTTAGGGACGACAAGTAGGTCTAAATTCTGGGAGCGGAGTGCTCTATTGGGTTTATAAGGTACTAACAGCTCTTTAAGGTAAAATGGCGCCATATTATTAAGGGCCTTGAAGGTGAGGAGGAGAATTTTAAATTCTATTCTAGATTTAACTGGAAGACAGTGTAGCGATGCTAACACAGGAGAAATGTGCTCTCTTTTCTTTGGTCTCGTCAGGACACGTGCTGCAGCATTTTGGACAAGCTGTAGAGTCTTTAACGACTTACTGCTGGAGCCTGATAATAATGAATTACAATAGTCCAGTCTCGATGTAACAAAGGCGTGGACTAGTTTTTCTGCATCTTTTTGCGAAAGGACATGTCTGATTTTTGAGATATAACGCAAGTGGAAAAAGGCGGTTCTAGAAATTTGTTTTAAGTGACTATTAAAGGATAAATCAGGATCGAAGATCACTCCCAAGTTCCTGATTGTTTTGTTGGAAGCAAGGGCAATGTCGTCTAGCGCAGCTATATCATTAGATAATGTATCTCTAAGGTGTTTGGGGCCAAGTATTATAACCTCTGTTTTGTCTGAGTTTAATAAGAGAAAATTGTGGGTCATCCAGGTTTTTATGTCCTTGAGACTTGCTCGAAGTTTAGTTAATTGATTACTTTGTTCAGGTTTTATTGATAAGTATAACTGGGTGTCATCCGCATAGCAGTGGAAATTTACCGAGTGTGTCCTAATAATGTTTCCTAGTGGAAGCATATATAATGAGAATAAAATTGGGCCGAGCACAGAGCCCTGGGGAACACCATGGTTTACTTTGGTGCGCATAGATGACTCATCATTAATTTGCACGAATTGGGAGCGATCAGAAAAGTACGATTTAAACCAGTTAAGAGCGGTTCCATTAATGTTAATTAACTGTTTGAGTCTTTGTAATAGAATTTGATGGTCAATTGTGTCGAATGCTGCACTGAGATCTAACAGAACGAGGACAGACACAAGTCCCTGATCTGAGGTTATTAAAAGGTCATTAGTGACTTTTCCCAAGGCTGTCTCTGCACTGTGATTGGCTCTAAACCCCTACTGAAAGTTTTCATATATATTATTTTCCTGGAGAAACTCACACAGCTGATTGGCTACCACTTTTTCTAAGATTTTAGACATGAAGGGGAGATTAGATATTGGTCTGTAATTGGCTAAAACCTCTGGGTCTAGAGTGGTTTTTTTGAGAAGGGGTTTGATTACTGCTATTTTAAAAGACTGTGGTACATAACCTGATGATAATGACAGATTGATTGTGTTAAGTAACGAACTATCAATTAGGGGTAGAATTTTGTAGGAATGGGATCTAAGATACATGTTGTTGGTTTAGAACCTGAGATTAATTTGGTAAGCTGATCACAGGTGATCAGAGAGAAGCTGTCTAAGTAATTGGTAGGATTCTCAGCCGTTTCTGAGATCTCTGTTGTTGGGAGGGTATTAGTGCCAATTGAGGGCAGGAGATGGTTGATTTTATTTCTAATAGTTAGAATTTTATCATTAAAAAAGGTAATAAAGATATTGCTATTTAGGGATCGAGGAATACTGGGTTCGGTGGAGGTGTGACTCTCTGTCAGCCTGGCTACAGTGCTGAAGAGAAACCTGGGGTTGTTTTTATTCTCTTCTATTAGTTTTGAATAGTAGGCGGCTCTTGCTTTGTGGAGCGCCTTTTTATATTCTTTAACACTATTCTTCCAGTCTATGAGGTTCTCCACATGGTTACTGGAGCGCCACTTCCTTTCTAGTTTTCTTGATAATTGTTTTAACTCATTTGTCTGGGAATTATACCACGGAGCTAATTTACTATGTTTGACATTTTTCTTTTTTAGAGGGGCTATTGAATCTAATATTAATCGTAATGAGTCTGCAGAGCTATCGACGAGGTGGTCGATCTCAATGGAGCTCGGGTTTTTAAAGAATTTGTTCTTTATATCTACGGATAATACAGGTTTAAATGTAATTGGAATATTTCCTTAAATTTAGCTACAGCACTATCAGGTAGACATCTAGAAAAGTTTTTTATTATTGGCATATATTCAGTTATTGAAAAATCGAAGGTTATTAAATTATGGTCTGATAGAGCTGGATTGCGCGGAAGTACTGTTAAATGTTCAATTCCGACACCGTACGATAATATAAGGTCAAGTGTGTGGTTACCACAATGAGTAGGTTAGTGTACACACTGACTGAAACCAATTGAGTCTAGTATTGAACTAAATGCTACGCTACGGCAATCTTTCTTATTGTCAACATGTATATTAAAGTCACCAACAATAATAATTTTATCGGTCTTTAGGACTAAGTTTGATAAAAACTCAGGGAAATCCGTGAAAAAATTCAGTATAAGCCCTGGGAGAACGGTAAACTACAGCAAATATGATTGGCTGTTGGTGTTTCCTGGATTGGCGTGGAAGACTAAGAACCAGACATTCAAATGATTTGTAGCTGAGTTTAGGTTTAGGGTTAATTGATAGACTGGAGTTAAAAATAGCAGCAACTCAACCTCCCCGTCCAAATTCTCTGGGAACATGTGAATTTAAAGACAATGTTGATAAAAATCCCAAATTTGCTGTTCTCTGTCATGAGTAGAGTTTGCTCAATCATCATGTAGCTCCATTAACATGTGAATCATTCAGAAATAGGAACCATCACATTTTTTTTTATTCATTAGTACATGGACTTACACTTTGACGCTTAACATTTTGACAAAACATACTGAGCTAATGGATGTTTGCACTTACGTGGACCATGCAGATTTCGTTTGTTATAACCCGTTTGAATGCATTTCTAAGCCACTGTGGGAATAAATAACATTTTTGGAACCTGAATATTGACCATATTACTGTATGTATTCTGGCTGTGTTTTGACAGAGAATGGGGGTTCTGAATGTGGGCCAGCAAATAGAAGAGCAGGCTGAGTTTGAAAAGATCTACAAGAATGGTAACTCTTGTTCTTGTGTAAACTTTAACAGACTGTTAGCATGTGTTAAGTAGAAAGTGTAACCTCTCTGCGTGTTCTCACTGTGTCCACTGTGTGTGCACTCTCTAACCAGCATGGGCTGACAATGCCAATGCTTGCGCAGTTCAGTACGCAGGAACTGGAGCCTTGAAAACAGACTTCACAAGGTACAGTGTGCTAACAACCTTAACAAATATGAACTGACTAAGGTGTGCCCTACTTTGGAGGCCCTCCGTAGTGTTGTTATTATAATCTGTTGTCTAATCTGATGTCATATCTCCATCAGGACGGGGAAGAGGACAAGATTGGGGCTGCTGATGGATGGCTGGAACTCCATGATCCGCTACTACAAAAACAACTTTTCTGATGGATTCAGACAGGTATGATGAATATGACATGATTTGTCATAATATATAATAAAAAATATTTATTTAGCACTTTGTTGATGCATTACTCCTGAAGAGGACCCCACTGTTTCAATCAGACTGCTCGTGTAATTACTTTACCTCTTGTAGCTTTTCATGTTCAATATTTTAATCAAACTTATGTATATACTTATATACTATGTGACCTGACTGCTTTCAGGATTCCATTGACCTGTTTCTGGGTAACTTTGCTGTCGAGGAGTCAGATGGACCCACTCCCCTTCGTGTGCAGAAGGACTGGAAGTTCCTCACGGTCAGTACATCACTATTGTCTCTGTAGTCAGCAGCAACTGGTAATCCTGGTTAAATCCAATTAATATATATGTATATATATTCTTTTTCTTGCAGCTGCCCATCATTATGCTGGTTGCATTTTCCATGTGCATCGTATGTCTTCTCATGGCTGGTAGGTTCTTCTCTGCTGATCAAGTAAAATGTGTATTTGTGTTGGGTAAAGAGCTGCAATGCTGCTCCTTAAAAAAAGTGTTCTGAACATTTGTGATGATAATGGCAAGGAATGTAATGTGAATGTTTTTTTTTCATCTTCGAAATTCCAGTGACGTTATAGCTCAGAATGCTTGAAACAAACTTCTAAAAATGACACAAAAATGAACCAAATCACGTATAAACGCCAAAGTGTTTTTATCCATTGTAAAACTCTGTCTAATCTTGTTTCAGATATAATCTCTTAAACGCATATTGTGTGACTATTAATTATTACGCATATGCGAATGTTTGCATGTT
This sequence comes from Platichthys flesus, assembly GCF_949316205.1. Taxonomy (NCBI): domain Eukaryota; kingdom Metazoa; phylum Chordata; class Actinopteri; order Pleuronectiformes; family Pleuronectidae; genus Platichthys; species Platichthys flesus. The sequence goes on along the minus strand of NC_084961.1, from coordinate 20,564,481 downwards.
TATTTCCAAAAGTCTCTGTTTTTATCTGTCCAGACTAAAACAACCCTGATGTTTTTTTAAATGGGGCCTGTAGTTTTTCCAAAAGAGTGGGGAGGCTAGGCATAGACATACAGTAGCAGAAAAAAAAGGCAGCATCCTTTCCTCTCTGCTAAAGCGAGTGACAATTCTAAAACTGCCTGGAAAGAGGAGAACTTCACAATTTCATGTTGAGGTTTAATCAGATTAAACTCTGGCAGCTGCAGCGAAGGAAATCAAATTTCTGACTCCACCAAAAGACGAGTAAGACGTGCTGCATGTTACACTCTTTTTTTCTCAAACGTTTGACAAGCATTTGTCTTATAGACTTTGTTTCATTGTTTTATCAGACTGTGAGAAGGAACAGCAGCTAAATGTGTACATTCAGCAGAATGTGGTTAGTTGATCTACAGTAGTTATTACAGGGAGGAACAGCACAAGAGTGGCGGCAGTGAACTGTTGTTCTGTGTCTCTACACTGAAGGCAGCATGTCGGCAGAAGCTCCAGTCATCCATCTGTAGCACAGTACAGCTCTTTATCAGCTGCAGAGCCCAACATTTATCCACAGAGCAAATCAGACAGAAAGTTCAGATAACAAGCTTAAATTGAAAGTTGCTGCCGTTTTGAGAACCAGTGGAAATGACTGCTGCTTATCTTCCAGGTGACACATGGACAGAAACGCTGGCATACGTGATGTTCTGGGGGGCTGCTAGTGCCATTACCGCCACTAGCATCTTGTTTAATGGTGCAGACTTTGTGGATGCCCCCAAACTGGTTCACAAGGAGAAGATGGACTGAGTGACGGTGTGGGTTTGTGTGTATGAGGAGCTCCTGGGTTCAGCAGATTCATATACCTTGTCATCGTCACAGTCTACTGCCCCACATCTGGTATCTAGACCCATTTGCTGCCTCAACGCTGCCCTGAAGACTTTCTCATCCACAACTGTTACTCTGTTTCTCTACTGCACATACGACTTTCTTCAGTGGTACTGCACACATTCCTTTACATGGTTTACATTCCTCATATGTGTCTTTAGGTTGCTGCTTTGGTAGGGTTCATTTATTTCCCAAGGGTCTATGATGGGAGTAAGCTATCTCACTACTGCTTCTACAGAATTTTAACAAAATTCTGTAGAAGGCCATGTGAATATTTTCCTTTTTTGGTAAAATGGTAAGAATGGTCTGTATTTATACAGTGCTTTTCAATGTGCTTTACAGCACAAGTTAAAAAAAAACAACCTTTTACTCTCTGGGGAAATGCAAAAATATGGATGTAGTGTTAAAAAAAGGTTTAGTACGGGGTAGTATCAGAGTTTGTGCTGCTAGAAATATGATTGATAGGATAAGAAGTTATTGAAAACCAAATCCAAAAGAATAAGTGAAAAATTCAATGAAATATGATGTTTATTAAGATAGCAACTTTAAGAACACATTTGTAAGTTGTGTACGTATCCAATATTCGATACAAATTGACTCACTGTCAAAGGAAGGAAAATTAAAGTGGATACTTTCACAAGTTGTGTAGCATCTAAGAGTTTGATGAAATTGTTAATTTTTAAATTATTGATTATTGTAGTTTTAATGATTGTCAACTTAATTGATTATATTCATCACAACAGATGATTGTTCCCTCAATGTCAATAAACATTTAGACATGTGGCACTTAAACATGCACATACTGAAAGGGTATGTTGTATCTCATTGATGAATGGAGCACAATGTTGCACAATAACAGAGTAAGATGATTATGCTTTGTTAATGGCTCAGTGCTTTCTTACCATCTTGTTATTATACTACCATTAACTGTGCTTCCTGCAGACAGCTCCTGTAGATGTGTCCTCTTGTATGGAGAGTCAATACAAAGGAGTGTCTTGTTGTTGCTAGTATTTTTTATTTTTTTAACCAAGTTTCAGAAGTTTATACAGCTCAGCCCACATCATCGATTAGTTCAGTGATTCAAAAAGGTCTACCCTTGTGCTCCTTCATTTTTTTTTTGTTTGTTAAAAGTGGTTTGAGAAGCAATTGATCATTTAGAACATGTAGGAAGGATGAGGATGCCAGCTTCCAAATTCTCTTTTTAGATACTTAGTTACATCCATAAAAACCTCAGTAGAAAACCGGTCAGAATGTAGTTGAAAGGCGTGGAAGAGGTTGACACAGACATACAGGTTGTGATAACTCCACAAAAAACATAAGAACTTGGTAATTGTCACTTTTCCTTAATTGGCTGATGAAAGTTCTTTGTTTTTAGAGACCAGTACCACAGTTTTAAGGTTGACTGAAAATGAGGTTATATTGATAAAACCGTTTTATTCTTGCTGTCTACCACAGTGTATTTTTAAACAATTATCAAATTTAATCACTGGTGGGGGGAGCCAGAGTTTAGTTTTTGATCAAACAAATTGTGGCTTTGAATCTGATTTAACCCAAGTTATCAGATGAAGCTCTTTGGTCATCAGGATGCTCAAGTGTTGTCTTAGAAAAGAGCAGTCTAAGGTGAAAGGAAGTTGGCCTGCACATTACGTTGTTACTATGACAACGGTTATATGGCTTTATATTAAAAGATTATTTAAACCAGACATTTAAACCTTCCATATTATCAAGATGTGGTTGGGCTTTGAAACTGTCCTCTGCTGTTGAAGGTTTCACCCTCTCTTCTTGGTCTGTGTGTGATTCACGTAGAAGCTGTGTGTGTTGAATCATCTCAAACATTAACATACATCAGACCATTCCAACACTCTGCTGACAATGTTTTAGGTCAAGGTCAAAGGAGGTTTATTTTGGTAATCTTATACGAGGTAATTTGTATCCAATGACCAACTGTGCAAACAAAGTAACTGAAATAATTTGTGTTACCAGGGTAGTTACAGCTTGTGCAAACAAGATGAAATGGTGTGTGATTAACGTTTGGACTTCAGCACACTGTACTTAATACTTACTTACTACTTACCCATGGTTTTCATTTTAATGGATTGGTATGTTTTGTGGTTGTGGGGCTTGAATTAGGATTTCTTTTCCCTTTTTTTCTGCAAAACTACTTTTTACAATTTCCAGAATGAAAGTTCTCTCTCATATGCATATCTCTGTGCAGGATAAATCTGTCTCATTGGTCCTTGGAAAACCTGTTCAATTCAAATGAGATTTTATTCAACAGACGTACTACATACAAATATTGGATTAAAACTTGGGCAGTCAGCACCTTATTGTCAAAGTTTGGAAATTGTACCCTAAAATCAATATACTGAGAAAACATGTACAGCTGCGGATGTATTAATGTTACACAGCAAAACACTTCACTGTGGTTTTCTCTTGCGGTGATTATATCTCATATAGGCTTATCTTTCCCATCTAAACCTGAATCAGTAATTGATCAAATAATCTAATTAATTTAGTAGCAGGCTTTTATTTTGTTTCCAAATTTAAAGTTTGTGTTACAAGTTTGTTTATGAGGTCACAACCCTGTGCAGGACGGCTGATGAAAATGTATATCTGAAGGTTGATCATTGTCACATATTCAAATCACTGGGGTTATATAGGTATAAAGTTATCAATTTAAAAATAAACGATATATATAAAATCTTCGGAGGTGTTGGAAGCCATAATCAGTTGTTTTTTTTGCTGTGGAATATGTCAATTATTTTATGTTTCTCCTTAGCACTTTTCAATGCCCTTCTTCCAGAAGTGGACTTCAATCAGTTGTTGTGATTGTCAATAAACTTCAGTTAACACAGATTTTCTTTTCTTTTTCTCTCAAACACCACCAGACCTACTGCCCATTGAAGAGAATATAGTCAAGCCTTCTCTATCTTTTCTTTGTTTGATCTTTTTGTTCCATATAGTTATGGTTATTTTATTAGCTTCTTCACTGTAATTGTCATTTTGTTAGGAAGACCTCATTAAAATAAATGTAGTTTTTTTAAGCATGCATATCCTACCCTTTTTTAGATAGCTCTTTTATTTACTGTTAATTGGTAATATCTGCTATCCGGGAACTGAGACAAAAAGCGTTTCCATGTCTTTAATAGAATAACTAAAGTAAGAGGAGTTGAATGTGAATGTGTGCCTCACAGCATATGATGGTTTTGTTTATGTATATGTTTTATTTGCATAGCTTTTCATTCGAGTGAATTCATTAACTTCTGTGACTTATATCTGTTTTACACATTAGATCAACATATAATACCTTAATGGAATCCTTAATATTATGAGAGAGACTTTACTCAACCTGAACAACTGGACCAAAATGAGGTTAATTGTGGAATATCTGTCTAGTATTGGACTATAAACAAATATACATGACAGTTAATGGGACATTTTAGAACACACAGTAGAGGGGGTGATGTTCAGAACCTAAGAGCGGCGGAAGCTGTCAAAGGGTTGTTGGAGTTCCCGCAGTGAGCTACCGGACGGAAGGCAGTTGGCAACACTGGAGTGCCAAGATATTGAAAAACAGATAATTGCTGATTATATATAAGGATGGAGGACAACAAGGCAGAGCAATCAGGATGAATAATATAGATGGCTCTGAATATCGCTGGTGTGAGGTCAGTAAGAAAATAGTGGAGGTCCAGTGGGTCAATGTTGGCCAGAGAATCAGCTATGCAGAGCCAGAAAAGAAGGTTTCAGGAGACACACAGGTATTAATTTCAGAATCAGAATCAGAATTCTTTTTATTGCCTTGTATATTTTCACATACAGGAAATTGCCTTGGTGTGGTTGGTGCACTTTACAAACAACAATATAAAAACAACAATATAGAGCAATATAAACATCAATATAAAAAACAACAATATCGAAAAAATAATATATACAGTAAATGTGTTGTGTTCGGTTTTAAGGTGCAAAGATTGGTGGTAGTGCCAATAATGTAGTGTTATAAATTATGTGCGAGGGTGGGGGGGGGGGGGGGGTCAGCAGAGTCAGTGTGATGGGGGGGGCTTGTTTGTGAGCCCCACTGCCATGGGGAAAAAACTGTTCAGGTGACGCGAGGTTTTAGTCCTGACGGCCCGGAACCTTTTCCCAGATGGAAGTCTCTGGAACAGGTGGTGACCGGGATGGGAAGGATCAGCGATGATCTTGCCTGCTCTCTTTCTGGTCCTGGAGTGGAACAGGTCTAGGAGAGCCGGCAGGTCACAGCCGATGACCTTCTCAGCTGACCGAATGATCCGCTGCAGTCTGCCCTTGTCCTTGGCAGTGGAGGCAGCGAACCAAACGGTGATGGATGAGGTGAGGATGGACTCAATGATGGCTGTGTAGAACTCAACCATCACTTTCCGCGGCATGCTGAATTTCCTCAGTTGCCGCAGGAAGAACATCCTCTGCTGGGCCTTCTTGGTGATGGAGGTGATGTTCTCCGTCCACCTCAGGTCCTGTGCTATGATCGTCCCCAGGAATCTGAATGACTACACTGTTTTAACTGGGGAGTCGCACATGGTGAGGGGGGCGGTTTGGGCTGGGCTCCTCCTGAAGTCTGCCACCATCTCTACAGTTTTTGAAGCGTTCAGCTCCAGGTGGTTCTGGCTGCACCAGGAAGCCAGGCTGTTAACTTCCTCTCTGTAGGCGGCCTCGTCCCCATTGGAAATTAATCCAATAAGGGTGGTGTCGTCGGCAAACTTCAGGAGTTTGACAGAGGGATGGCTGGAGGTGCAGTTGTTGGTGTAGAGGGAGAAGAGGAGAGGAGAGAGCACACAACCTTGAGGGGCTCCAGTGCTGATGGTCCGGGTGTCAGAGACAAGCTTCCCCAGCCTCACGCGCTGCTTCCTGTCGGTCAGGAAGTTGGTGATCCACCTGCAGGTGGGGTCAGGCACGCTCAGCTGGGTCAGCTTGTCCCGGAGAAGAGCTGGAGAGATGGTGTTGAATGCGGAGCTGAAGTCCACAAACAAGATCCTGGCGTAGGTGCTGGGGGAGTCGAGGTGCTGGAGGATGAAGTGGAGTCCCATGTTGACTGCATCGTCTACGGACCTGTTGGCTCTGTAGGCAAACTGCAGCGGGTCGAGGAGGTGGTTGGTTATAGTTTTGAGGTGGGTCAGCACGAGTCGCTCGAAGGTCTTCATTACTACAGAGGTCAGGGCGACTGGTCTGTAGTCATTAAGGCCTGTGATCCTCTGCTTCTTGGGAACGGGGATGATGGTGGATGTTTTCAGGCAGGCGGGTACAACACATTCAGCCAGTGAGGTGTTGAAAATGTCCGTGAACAATGGAGAAAGCTGATCCGCACAGTGCCTCAGTGTAGAGGGGGAGACAGCGTCTGGTCCAGCTGCCTTGCGGGGGTTCAGTTTCTTCAGGAGCTTATTTACATCTCTCTCCTGAATTGAGAGAGGTGTGAAGGGGGGGATGGAGGTGATGGGGCAGTCTGGGGCCATTTTGTGGGGGGGGCTAGTGTCTTTGTCCAGGCTGGGGAGAAGAGGTGTGATAGATGCGGGGGGGGTTTGAGAGGGTCTATCGAATCTACAATAAAAGTCATTCAGATCGTTGGCAAGTCTCAAGTCTTCCACAGAGTGGGGGGATTTGGTCTTGCAGCCAGTGATCACACGAAGGCCCTTCCAGACAGACGAGGAGTCGTTGGCTGCAAACTGTTGTTCCAGCTTCTTTGAATACAGTCGTTTGGCCTCCTTAATCTCCTTGCCAAACAAGTATTTAATTAGTCTGAACCTATCCATGTCCCCACTCTTGAAGGCCACCTCTTTCTCCAAACGAAGCTGTTTGAGTTTTGCTGTGAACCAGGGCTTGTCGTTGTTATAACACACCCTGGTGCGTGTTGGAATACATCGGTCTTCACAGAAGCTGATGTAGGACGTCACAGCATCTGTATATTCGTCCAGGCTGTAAGTGGCAGTTCTAAAAATGTCCCAGTCTGTGTTTTCAAGGCAGTCACGCAGCTCCTCCACAGCTTCTCTGCTGCTCCAGTTCTTTGATCTCAGCACAGCAGGTTTAGAAATCTTGAGTTTCTGTCTGTAAGCCGGGATCAGGTGAATGAGAGCGTGGTCGGACAGACCCAGGGCAGCGCGGGAGACTGCATGATAAGCCTTGCTGATGGTGCTGTAGCAGTGATCCAGGGTGTTATCCCCCCTGGTCGGGCATTTAATTAACTGTTTATATTTTGGGAGCTCCTGAGATAAGTTCCCCTTATTAAAGTCCCCAAGGACAATAACGGGGGAATATGTGTTCTCTCTCCTTCTCTCCACTCCCAGTATCTGCTCAGCGAGTTGTCGTTGAGCCTCGCGCACGTCAGCTTGCGGGGGGATGTAGACTCCAGCCAGGATGAAAGAGGTGAATTCCCGGGGAGAGTAGAACGGTCTGCAGGTGATGAAAAAAGTTTCCAGGTCCGGAGAACAGGACTGTAAAATGACTTTCACGTCGCTGCACCAGCCCTGGTTTATATAAAAACAAATCCCTCCGCCTTTTGCCTTGCGTGAGAGGATCGGGTCGCGGTCCGCGCGTAACAGCTGAAAGCCGGTCAGCTGTGCGGCGGAGTCCGGTGTGGCTTCGGTCAGCCACGATTCAGTAAAACAGAATACAGAAGAGAGGGAGAAGTCTCTATTTGTCCGGATGAGAAGGCGCAGTTCGTCCATCTTATTGCACAGCGAGCGGACATTAGAGAGGAGAATGCACGGGAGTGATGAGCGAAATCCTCTCTCCCTGAAGCGCACCAGAGCCCCAGCGCGCTTTCCTCTCCGTCTCCGCCTCAGTCTCGCTGCGTGGCCGAGGAGCACCGCACCTTTGACCAGTAAATCAACTAAATCCACGGAAGATGCGAGAAAGTTGGGACATAAATCAGATGGTGTTGTGTCCCTGATGTTAAGAAGCTCGTCCATCGTGAAAGTAATCCGAGTTGGGTCGCAATTAACAGAATTAAATACTAAAAACAAACACAGCAGTGCGCACCAACACACCGTGGCAGCCGTTCGTGGCTGTAGGATAGTAGGGACAAAGAGACAAGAAAACAGATGTGATATGTTGAAGGAGGAATCTGTGATAGTGAATAAGAGTTATTTTCTGTTTTTTATGGTGGAGATAGTGAAGTGCACAGAAGAAACGCTAAAATGAGAGAATCTAAATAATTGTCAAATCAGCTAAAAAGACTGTAATTAGAAATAGTTAGAAATTTTTACGAGGAGTCACAATCTTCTGAGACATGCTCCAGATCCTCTTAATCCTATTAATTATTCTTCAGTGGAATGCAAGAAACTTGGCCATGAGCAAATGGCCTAGAGTTTCAAAAGTATGTTGACAGTTTGGGAGAGAAACCTAATGTGCTTTGTATTCAGGAAACTTGGTTAAAAAAGGATAGAGTTGTGACAGGAATTTTGCTTTAAAAGCACTGTTAAATTTCATTATAAAGGGATATACTGCAATTAAAAGAGATAGGGAATCTGGCAAATGCGGAGGAGTTGCAACATTCATACAAAATGGAATGAGGTATAAAGTTATTTACATGACAGATCATGAAGCAATTTATATATATAAATTATTATAATCCCTGTGGGAAACTAGATCAAAATACATTGAAGGATATTGGGGATGAGGATCATTGCAAGACAGTGTAATATGGTGCGGGTATTTCAATTCACGTAATTTGCTATAAGGGACTAATAGCCCAGATTCAAATACAGTTTGTATAAATCCTTGTTTGCAAGAGAAATTAGGACCAGTAGGAGCAGTTTGTTGTTATATTATAGAATGTTAATCTGTATTTGGTGTTTTAATTTGTGTCTGTCTTGTATGCAAAGATACTGGTTTTCTTTTCTTTCATTCTAGAACATATTGGGGGGAGATCACTGAGAGGGTGATTGATGTTCAGGGACTCAGACACTTCAAAGATGAAAAATACGGATGGACTGAAGGACTCTGGACAAGGATAAAATATCCAGATTCATCATGTCATCGATACTACAACTGAGAGTCAATACTGCTGAGAAACTGCAGTGTTCTTTATTTTTATGTTTTCTCTAATATAATGTAGAAGTGATATTAAAAGTGAATTATATTCTTGGTGTGTTAATTACTTAGAAAATGATGTTTTCTGTTATTGAGTAAATATACTGGGACCTCAGATGTTTTCTTTTTCGTGATCTTTAAGGATAGTGGTGTTAGGCAGGGAAAGGTCCATTGGAAGCTCCAATGGGGCAACCAGGCTGACTTTGGACATTATTTTGTTTTTATTTGCTGAGAGTTCATATATATTTGCTTAAAGTAATTACCTTACAAAATTTACAAAATTTGTAAAAAATTCTAATTTCAGTGGTATAGGAGTACTATGTATAGTCGCCTTGGCAGAGGGGCTGTGAGAGAATTTTCCTGTCTAGTTTGTTTGATGGATGGATATTAAAGGAAAGATAGCTGCCTGACAGGTTTTTCACTCTCACTCCTATACTCCATATAAACTGTTGCTGAATTGTCAAAATTATGCTGTAGACGGTTTGTTGTTTTTGTGATGATCATATGCCTGTATGTGTTATTCTTTTGATTATTTCGAGACTGTTTAGTCTCGAAGGGGGGTTATGTCGTGTATTCATTTGACTAAAACATGTTGGTATGTGTCCTTAAAACATAATGACAGGCTTAGATTGATGATGCCTGCCTTTTGGAATCTTAGTCATTCTCAGATAGTCCTCCAGACAGTTATCTTATTTACTTTACCCTTTGGGGGATGACCTTTGACCTAGGGAACCATCTCTTAACAGTTAACAGATGGGCTCAGAAGGAAGGTTCTTGACCAGTGTGCCTTCATGTTCGAACACAAAAATGTGCCCTTATCTAGTCAGAAATCCCATGTGGGATGCGTTATACTTGAAGTCATGGGTGGAACCAAACTCCCTATATAACTGTGTGTAAGACTCCTGCAAGTCAGACTTTCACTATTGGCTGTGTGTCTCCGGGTATCTAGATGCCCGTCCCGACCTGTAATTTCTTGTAATAAACCTTGTTACACTGAAACTACTACCTCGGAATCCTTCCTTCATCATCAACAACTTCTACAACATCATTGACCTCTCGGCTGCATCAAATATACTATAGGTGTAAATTAATAACTAGATCAAAATACATTGAAGGATATTGGGGATGAGGATCATTGCAAGACAGTGTAATATGGTGCAGGTATTTCAATTCATATAATTTGCTATAAGGGACTAATAGCCCAGATTCAAATAGCCCAGATTCAAATACAGTTTGTATAAATTCCATAAATTCTTCTGCAGTTGCAGAAGAATAAACAAGACAGTGTAATATGGTGTAATATGGTGCTGGTATTTCAATTCACATAATTTGCTATAAGGGACTAATAGCCCAGATTCAAATAGCCCAGATTCAAATACAGTTTTTATAAATTCTTCTGCGGTTGCAGAAGAATTTATGGATGATCACGGTTTGGTGTAAATTAATAGTTGTGAAAGAACACATTATGATATCAGGGAAAACACCTAATCATCCCTTGACCTAACATTTGTATCAGTTTCAATGGCAGGTGTAAGCAGTCGAAACACATGGAGTCTGAAAAAGAATACAGCAATGACTACCCTTTATTGACTAAAGTTAATGTTAGTAATGGAAAGTTAGGAGAAGCTGATTGGGATGCTTTCATAGGGATCAGAATTAACAGGAGTAGGATAGATAGATGTAAATTTGTTAAATTGGGAAAAGATCCCTAAGAGCACAGGAGCTAGGTGTACAAAGATTGTGTCCTTGTGGAATAGCAAATGTCAGACATTTAGACAAATTAAAAAAAAAATAATCTCAGGATGCTCTGATCCAATACAATAGGGCCCAGGAAGTAGTAAGGAAAACAATAAGAATACAAAAACGCACATTTTGGAGACAATACTGTAGTATTTCTTCCTATTTGAAGAGACCTTGATTGCCTTAACTTCCCATTTATGCAACACCATAGAGTGAATGGTAACAGCAAGGTTGTCATATTTCCTAGAGTGTAAAGGTCTCAATGCTTCAGTAAAGCAGAGGTTTAAATGTGATTATTGTGGTATGAGCAAGAAAGAATGCAGCTAATTGTAAACCTTGGCAAGATTTTAGTAAGTTTTGATTTACGAGATATCCTTCAAAACAACTCAAAAAATAATAAAGTTATCGAATACTGTCTCATTATCTTAGAATAACAAATATAATTTAGATAATTGTGCAATCTAATTGAATAAATATACAAACTCCGTACCAGCTGGTGGCGGTAATGCGCAAAAACGTTGTTTGCCACCGTTCATAAAACTGTAAATAAGCAGAAGAAGAAGCGCCCATTCGCGCTAACCCGAAGAAGAAGTGTTGGTATAGCATCACGCTTTTGGTTAGCTAGCATTATTATGAGCATCGTAGAGGTTTCAGCGTGAATCACAGTCTAAGGTTCACTTTAAATTCACGTTGTGTTACATTTTCGCCAGCACCATGAGCACGTTATGGATGGGGAACGTGAGTTGTTCACCAAATTTTGTTTCGATATTTCGTTTAATGTTTAATGCCTTGGTAGCTGCGAACGCATTAGCCCTGCGCGTTGTTCCTTTAGCAGATACGCATCGTCGTGTTTCTCAGTATACAGTGTCTTACTGGTTAATCCTGCTTGTTTGGTAAACACAATAGTGAAGTAATATGTAAAGCAAACTTCCTAAGTTCACCTCCTCCTATGCGGAAGGAGAGCTTGTCCTCCAGGGTAGGATGTGCTAAAGTCTATCAGCACCTACACCAGAGTTAGTTCATAGAAAACTTTCAGTAAAACATTGGAAAATCGCTTGTGTCCAATCCTCTCTGGGTTTGTATCAGTCAACAAGATTAATTAGATCTGTATTATATTTATTGTATGTGAAACCTGGGAAAAGTGTGATTTTACTCCTTTTTCTCTATCCAGGTGAAAACCAAACATCATTATATTAAGATGTGTTAAACCTGGACAAGAACAGCTTGGACAAACCTCAAGACTGTTTCAGAGCCCTGTTAGATTTGTGAAAACTGTTTCGATAGTCCAACATCTATTTTTAATGGATATCATCCTTATACCTTAGATTGTTACTATATAAAATTGATTTCCCACATGTGAAAATTATCTCCAACAGTGATGTTTCGATCAGTTCTCTGCTAACCTCTGTCTTGACTGACTGATCGTTTAGCTCTTGGTTTCATTATGTTTTTTTTTTGTTGCGCTGTAGCTGGACTCCTACATGGATGAGAAGTTTATCATCAGAGCCTTTTCTACGATGGGGGAGCAGGTGGTCAATGTGCGGATCTTACGAAACAAGATGACGGGGTGAGAATTTATCTACAAGCAGCTGTCCATTTTACAGTTATTTTATTCTGATTTTTAAGTGGTTTGTCATCCAGGGGTGCCCTAGGATACTGTTTTGTGGAGATGACAGATGAGGCCACAGCTGAGAGGTGTCTCCGCAAAATCAATGGAAAAGCTTTACCAGGAGCCAATCCGGTATGAAGAGCAGTTTTCATCCACAGTATCTGTTATTTTTCTTACCCTGGTTGATGGAGAAACTTATGGGAACTTACCTCTCTCGCTCTCTTTCTCTCTCTCTCTGTTTCTCTCTCTTTCTCTCTCTCTCTCTTACAGCCAACAAGATTCAAGTTAAACAGAGCCAACTTTGGGAAACAAGACAGCGGGTGAGTCCAAATAGAGTTTCAACGTCAATTAAGGCTACGTCCACACTAATATGTAAAAAAAAAACCACCACTTAAGCCACATTTATTCCTGGTATTCACACTACTCCTTAGCTTTCAAGCTGATATTTTTCTTTAATTTTTCATCTGTAAATCACGTTATGTCTTTGTTTTGAAAGGTGCCATTTAAATGAAAGTAATGATTATTGTTGACTGTAATTTAAGCCTGTGTTTGTTCTCTTGTCAGTCAGCTGTATTCTCTGTTCGTGGGAGATCTAACTCCCGAGGTGGATGATGGGATGCTTTATGAGTTCTTTTACAACCGCTACCCTACCTGCAGGGGTGGGAAAGTAGTGCTGGACAGCATGGGTAACTCCAAGTGAGTATTAACATGTCATGATGTCAAAATGTCCCCTCTCTCTTTCCTCCCACCTCTTCTCTCTCCCCATTTTTCTCTGCTCACACCCACCAGTCCAGGCAGACGGCCATCCACATTGAGTCTGGTTCTGTTATAGGTTTCTTCCTGTTAATAGTTTTTCAGGCTCATCGTTTTAGAACTTTTGGGTTTCTCTTTAATAGTATTCTGGACCCTGCTAAAGCTGGTTTCAGACGGGAGCTCTGCTGGATGTCTGTGCAATTGGGTCTGGACTTTGTCAGGAGTTTGCATTTCAAACATGATCATAGCAGGAGATTCTCTGCGTTCATAACTACACAGAAATCTCCACACTGGAGACCGTAGAACACGTGTATTCGTTTTGAGCACATCGGTAATGGCATTGGGCCTTATTAGCAACAGCTCTCTTGACATTTTTGGCAGTGTCTTCTACATAATGGAATCTCTTTGAAGTCTCTGCCCTCTTAAATACAACATTTAATTTTACACATACACTCCTGATCAAAATCTTAAGACCAGTTAAAAAATTGCATGAATTTGCATTTTGCACTGTTGGATCTTAGGAAGGTTCTAAGTAGAGCTTCAAAATGCAAAAAGAAGAAAAGGGAACAAGAGACCAAAAGTTGTGAGCAGGCAATTTATTGAAAACAACAATTTAACTCAAATAGGCTGTTCATTATGGAGGACCATACATGACATAAGTAAAAATAAATAAATAAATAAATGTATAAATAAATACAGAAATAAATAAATAAATGAATAAATAAAAATGGAAATAAATAAATAAATACAGAAATAAATAAATAAATATGTTAATACCAAAAGAAATGTCAAAAGAAATGTCTTAAATATATTTTAACATTTATTTTTTCCCTGATACATTTCCTTTGCATTTGCAGTGTCCTTATGCTAATGAGAAAGGCGGGCCTAGCCGCAGTCTCATGCAGGATTGGTCACAGGAGTGTAATGATCCAGCCCTACTACTTCTGCCTTTCAATGCTGGTGTCCAGTAGCTGTTTGGGACGTTGAGCCAGTTCACACTTAAAATGAACTAGTTCAAGTTCAGAGGGTTAGTTAAGGTTATTTTTTATTGGGATGATTTAGCTGTCAGTAGTCCTGACTGTGAGCGTCACGTCTCGTGTTGTACTGAGCACAAGGAGCGAGCCGAGAGGAGGAGGAGGAAACAGAAACTCCAGCTCGGTACAAACCACCTGCCGCCTCTGCTCTGAACATGAAGCCGCTGATCTCTGAGCAGATGTGACCAGAGAAGCTCTGTGTTTCCACTGTTTCCACTGTTCCACAGAGTCACTAACTGCCTGCTTCACGGTGAAGAGCTCAATCTCAGTCACTGCCCGTGTCTCTGAGCGAGTGTGTGGCAGAGCGCAGGGGCTGTGTGTGTGTAGCTCAGTTGACCAATCCTGCTGGAGACTGAGGTTAGGCCCGCCTTTCTCATTAGCATAAGGACACTGAAATCGAAAAATAAAAGTTGGAATAAATGTGGAAATAAATAAATAAATATGGAAATAAATGCAGAATTAAATAAATCAATGTCTTAAACTTATTTCCACATTTATTTATTTATTTCCACTTTTATTGCAACTTTTATTTATTTCCACATTTATTTATTTCCACATTTCAGTGTCCTTATGCTAATGAGAAAGGCGGGCCTAACCTCAGTCTCGAGCAGGATTGGTCAACTGAGCTACACACACACAGCCCCTGCGCTCCGCCACACACTCGCTCAGAGACACGGGCAGTGACTGAGATTGAGCTCTTCACCGTGAAGCAGCCAGTTAGTGACTCTGGAACAGTGGAAAAAGTGAAAACACAGAGCTTCTCTGGTCACATCTGCTCAGAGATCAGCGGCTTCATGTTCAGAGCAGAGGCGGCAGGTGGTTTGTACCGAGCTGGAGTTTCTGTTTCCTCCTCCTCCTCTCGGCTCGCTCCTTGTGCTCAGTACAACACGAGACGTGACGCTCACAGTCAGGACTACTGACAGCTAAATCATCCCAATAAAAAATAACCTTAACTAACCCTCTGAACTTGAACTAGTTCATTTTAAGTGTGAACTGGCTCAACGTCCCAAACAGCTACTGGACACCAGCATTGAAAGGCAGAAGTAGTAGGGCTGGATCATTACACTCCTGTGACCAATCCTGCATGAGACTGCGGCTAGGCCCGCCTTTCTCATTAGCATAAGGACACTGCAAATGCAAAGGAAATGTATCAGGGAAAAAATAAATGTTAAAATATATTTAAGACATTTCTTTTGACATTTCTTTTGGTATTAACATATTTATTTATTTATTTCTGTATTTATTTATTTATTTCCATTTTTATTTATTCATTTATTTATTTATTTCTGTATTTATTTATACATTTATTTATTTATTTATTTTTACTTATGTCATGTATGGTCCTCCATAGTTCATCAGCTGATCAAAAGTTTAAGACCACAGCTAAAAAAAAAAAAAAAAACTCCTAAAACAGAAATTAAAGTGTCAAAAACTGACTCAGTTATGAGTAGCTCCACCATTATTGTTGATCACTTCAAAAATTCATTTTGGCATGCTTGATGCAAGTGTTTCCAAAACAAACTATAGTTTTTCTATATATTGTATAACTATATATATATATATATATAACTTTATAACCTGTGTTATAAAATATGTTGTGCGGCTCCAGACAGATTTAATTTGGGGGAAGAGGGGGCGAAATGGCTCTTTCGATAGTAAAGGTTGCCTACCCCTGATCTAGGGCCACAGGGCTCCATCCTCTGCCGAGCGTAAATATTTGGCGCACGGATCATATTTATTTTTGCAGTCTTTTGCGATACATCTTCCGCGCACATTGATATTGCGCTGATGATATATATCATGCACCCCTATTTTATATTATACTATATATTGTTGGATGTAATTGGTGCAGATCCTGTCCAGACTGGAAGCTTTTGGGCAGCTTTGTGTCTTCAGGCTCTGTGCTCCAGCTCTACAGATGACTGGCCACTGAAATATTATTTCTTAATGTGATTTCTTAGTGTGAGTCATAGCAGCATTTGTAATACTGTAAGATAATGTTCTTTGGAGGTCAACTGAAGATTTGGTTGTTTTCAGGGGAGCTCTGTAATAACCCTGTGTCTATGTCCATGTAGGGGCTGTGGCTTTGTTCAGTTCCCCGATGAGCGGCTGCAGAAGCGGGCGTTAGAGGAGTGTCAGGGTGCTATGGGACTGGGTAGTAAACCTCTGAGACTGAGCCTGGCTGCTAACAAGTGAGTTCTTCTGCAAGTCTTCCCTACTTTTTTTTTCAAGCCAGTGGATTAGTCTGTGCCTGGAGCACAAGCAGAATTATTTGGTGGAGTTCATCTGTGTGTCTCTTGCTCCTCTGTGAGTTTAAGGAACCGACAGCAGCAGCAGCCGAATCAACACTCAGACAAATCATGGCAGTCGACCTCAAGTTACAGAAACAACTATGACCAGTACAGCCAGTACCAGCAGCAGCCATACAATGGCTATTACTCCCCCTGGGGCTATGATCAGACTGGAGGAGGGTATGGTTACAACTATCAGCAGCAGTATGATTACACACAATATCCTCCACCACAGGTGAGCTCTCTCTGTGTTGACACACATGGTCATTAGTCATCAATAACAGACATGAGTCATTCTAACATTATTTATTCATTCATTTTTTTTAGGAGAGTGAAGCTGTTGAGGAGGATGATGGACTTGAAGGTTGGTATTGGGATTGGCTGCTAATGATTTCTGTTTGTCTATTATTTACATATATATCTGTTAGTTTTCTGATTGTGTTGTCTGTCAAGTCCCATGACCATTCCTCACTGTTTTATTTATATATATACATATATATATCATCAATCCATAATTTCAAGGCTTCAACAATCTAACAAAAAACAAGCAGGGTTGGCCAAACCTTTGCACTTCGTAACCATCTATCCACCTGTGTTGCAGATCCCAGTCCAGGGCTTGATGTGGTGGAGGCCAACAGGAAGTTCATGGAGCACAGTGAGGAGCTGTATGACGCTCTGATCGAGTGTCATTGGCAGTCAGCTGAACTCTCTGTTGAACAGGAACATGTGACATCCAGCCTACCAGAGCCCATTTACAGCTGAAACACTTCTCTGGACTTAACCCTCCCCGGGTGTTTTATTTCCTTTGGCTAATGAAATGTTGACTCTATGAATTATTTTCTTAAGGACACAGAGCAAATTTGCATTGGTAATAGATCTCATTAAAGTGTATAAACCAGTGCAAATGCAGTGTGTACACACATTCCTGAGTTACAATAAATACTTGTGATTTATTTATGGTTCTGGACACTGAATCCAAAGGATAACGTGTTATGGTAAAAGTCCTAAGATATTAGGACAGATACAAAACATGTATTATGAAATTAAACAACATGAATGTAAACAAAACCAAAAAATTACCATTTATTGACTTTGATACCTGTACACAATCAGTTGACCTCACATATGTTTTTATCTGTTTAACAGAAGTAAATTGTGAGATTGATCTCTTATTAAAGCCCAAAACAAATAATGTAATGTGATTCTATCATCTTTCAGATTATTCAAATTACTTATATAAAACAACTTTTCCAGGTCTTCATATGTAAATAACAGAAGGTTTATGTCTCTTGACTGATTTATTTGATGCTTCTCGAGTAAAACATGGCAAAGCGAAATGAAATGTGTACGTGACTGCGTCAAACTCAAGAATTTAGTTATATTCAAATTTCCTCCCTGTACACATCTGTGCAAGTGAATGGAAACATAATTCTGAACTATGGTCAGCATTATGTATTTATCATGAGATTAAGAATGGATTTTGATATATTCCAGGGATAAGGTCAGAAGACCAAAACATACAGTACGCTGAAAACGATTAAATCCATCTCCACACAGAGTAATGTCTTGGGTAAGTATATGAAAATTGTAGTTTTGATTGTTAAAGATTTCAGGATGCAGTGTAAAAAAAAAAATATGTGCTTGTCTACATGTCTGTACAAGAACCAAAAGATGCATAACCACAGACAGTGGATCAGACTCCCACGCGACAGGAAAGTGAAATGTATGCAGTGAAGGTTTTTAATCAGAGGAGACACAGTGATTACTGATCTAAAGATGTATTATACATCAAGAGGCACTGCAGGATTACATTAAATGCCAAGGGAATAACATGGTGGATCCAACTGACCTACAACGGTTGCATGACAGGTGAGTTGTATTCAGGAATATACAATATATGAACTGAAGAAAACTGGGGGTCACTAGTAAGGAGAAGTGAAACATTTTGAAGGAAAAAGCTTATTATTGAGGCAAATCCTGATTCTTTGTTGAGCACAGATGGCAGCTGATTTAGGCACAGACACTCCTGACCATCACATATTTATGCTGATGCTAATTGAAGCTAGTTTTCAAAGTTGGATACAGTCTGACTCAATACAGATGCAAACTTCAGTGTATGTCATTAATGGCTATTTATACAGTGTCTACATCCAGGTTTGCACATGAACACAGTACTTTATTCACCAGCGGTAAGAGGCAACACAGCAACATTTAGGTCCTTTTCTGTTCTATGTTAAAGGACTAAAATCTCAGCAGGATTTAGAAAAACGTATTCATGCATTTATCTTAATGGCGTGTTCACAGGTCTCTCCAAAAAAAAACAATGAGAAAGCTCCAGGTCATTCAAAATGATCAAGTCCTCACTCACACCAATAAAGTGGATCATATCACTCCAGTGGTGAGATGTTGACACTGGCTCACTGTCTGTCAAAGCGATCCAGACCCCTCAGGTCGTCTGGAACAGGTTCTGCTTTCTGTCCCTAGTCAAAATTAAACATGGAGAGGCAGCTCAACAAGCTCCAAGCGACCTGAAGGTCAATCATCAATCAATCAAATTGTATTTGTATAGCCCATATTCACAAATCACAATTCGTCTCATAGGGCTTTAACATGGTGTGACATCCTCTGTCCTTAACCCTCAACAAGAGTAAGGAAAAACTACTAAAATCCCTTTTAACAGGTAAAAATACGTAGAAACCTCAGAGAGAGCCACATGTGAGGGATCCCTCTCCCAGGACGGACAGAAGTGCAATAGGGTGTTGGAAAACATCATCAAGATTAACGTTTTTAGCAGCATTGATGAGGGTAAACATTTTGAAGGATAGGTCCAATACTATATATCAAGCAGTCCTGCTGCAATCAAAGTCTATGGTCAGCAACCAGCAAGAACATGATCCACCATCCAGATCGGATGCCACTATAGTCCACAGTCATTGTCGACTACCGCTTATTAGGATCTTTTGTCAGCCTAGATACAGGTTGTTGGTTTAGAACCTGAGATTATTTTTGGTAAACTTGTAGCGGGTCAGTTCTTAATAAAGTTTTATACTTTTAGCACTGTCATTTTCCCCGCTCTGGATGTGTTAATTGACCTGACAGGACGGTCCCTGCTTTATTTTAATGAATTAAAGGTATGAGATAAGGATGTGTTTTTATGTCGGTAAATGTTTTTAAATATTATAAATGTGTTTTTAAATTGTGTGACCTAACTATAACATGTTTGTTTTATAGGGCTGCCTCCAGCAAAATAGTTACGGTCACTGTTTTTTCCCACTTTAGATTTCATTTAGATTATTTGGTTTGATCTTTTGTTTCTTTGTGTTATTTTGATTTGTTCTATGGCAAGGTGCAATATGGTTGACTGGGACAGTGCAATTCAGTGGTAGTGACTTGAATGGTGGTGAATTATTGGCTCCATAAAGATGAGGCCCTCTTTTGTCATTTTGTTGTTGTATATCGTTTGCAGTGATTTTCTTAAAGTGTGTTATGTTTGGTTTTTAATGCATGATATTTTAGCATTGTACAATTGGGTCTGGAGCCTCTAATTTCTCTTTTTTTTAAGCTGTCATTTATATCAAGTCCAGGACAGCTTTTCCAACCTTTGCACATGTCACTTTACTGTTTGAGCAGTCTGTTTTAAATCATTTGCATCTATTAAATAAATTGTATTTTGTTCTGATATCTCAGCCTCCCGTCCCGTCTTATTCTGGATACTTGTTGAACCGAATTGACATTAACTGTCATCTCTGAACCATTTTTAATAACTACAAGCTGATCACGGTTGATCAGAGAGAAAATGCCTAAATAATGGGTAGGATTTTTCTGTTGTTGGTAGGGTATTAGTGCCAATTGAGGGCAGGAGATGGTTGAATTTTTTTCTAATAGTTAGAATTTTGTCATTGAAAAAGACAAAATTCAACTACAAATGTTCAACTACACTTAAACACAATGACCCATGAAGCTTTGTTGCGACAGTGACTCTCAAATACATTTAACACTTAAAGAGTAAAGGTACTTTCCTTTATTCCCCGACGCTGCTTTTTGATTAAAATACCTCAAACATTTTGGGACATTAGTCTACTCAAGAATGCAGACACTTGGGTATGTTCATGCTATTGGCTCTATGGCGCTGCGATACTCTTATTTTGAAAGACACCGTGTTTTGGAGCTTGTTGCTGCTCACTTGACTGCGCTGGTCCGCAGACAGCGCAGAGCGCAGCGCTGAGAAGGGAGCATCGGGGCTCTGCTGGCGTCTATTGTCCTCACGGTGAGACGAGCTTTGTGCCAGATGTTCCTCAGGAGTTGGTGAAGACACTGCGTGCTCCTCCTCCTGCCCTCTGCCTGTTGTAAATATTCTGGAACAGAGACAGCAGCTGAGCTGTCCACATTCTGGAGGCTCCTCAGCCCAAACGATCAGGATGTTCTGTGTCCTCAAACTATTAAGAGGCTGCAACAGGATCTGAGACATGCAGGCAAGTTCCCAGAAGTCAGCTGCCACTGGACTGGGAGTTCCAGAGAAGTTAGACTGGGTGGTTTAACCAGCAGGTTAAGTGCTGCAGTCACCTCTGGCTCCAGTGTTTCTTCCACCAACCACACTGTGTATGGATGGTGCTGTGCGGGTGTGTGTTGTTGTTGAGGAATGCAGCAGCACAGACAGCCAGACATACTCCTGTCGGTCGCTAAGCTCCACACAGTATTTAAGGCGAGATGGTTTGGCACGGCACGGCAGTCAGTGGCTCTCCGTCGTTAAGGTAATTATAAAACGCTTGATATATCTATTAAATCATCTTCCCAATGAGCATTCTAATTCATATTGCATGAAGAGGTTTTATTTTTGTTAAGCTTCATGTTGCCTTTGCATCACAGATGGTCCCACCCCTCCACACCCTGCCAGCTCATCATGTGTCCCAGTGTCTTTACATATCATCAAGCACAACTTGTGGCTTCCCAGGAGTGATGTGGGCTCCGGCCCAGCTTCCTTTGCTGGTTGGAACACAGCAGGCGAACAGTGTGATGTGTCTATGACACACTGAAGGGATGCGTCCTGTGTCAGGCACGACACTGAGGCTTTTGCAGCTCACACTGCTCTTTGGTGAATCTGGTTACTGCCGTGTTATTAAATGATATCACAGTGAACCTGGATGTCTGAGCACCTTCTGCTTCAGTTCTGTATACGCACGAAGACGCAGTCCTGCTGCATATTGCAGAGTTTACCAATAGAAACATGTGTCAGAAATGGTGAATGCGGTCCACTATTAACAGACCACAGTCTATAATAATGTAATAAGAGACCCGTCTGAAGTGTGTTTTAGAGCAGATTTCAGATCGTCGTCTAATATTTCAAATGTTCAAAACATTTGCCTGAATAACATGCAATGTAGGATTTGGGGTTCCCTTTCACTTTGGTTAATCTGCCAAATACTTTTGCTAGCATTGTGAAAAATGTGAGTCATAATTTCCCAGAACCTAAGGTGACATATTTACCCAGGAGTTTTGGGACTGATTCTATCCAACCAAAGATATTCTATCCATTATTATAGATGTTGATGCAGGGGAAACTGGAACCACTGGGTATTAGACATTAAAAAGTCATACACAGTTAATAACATAGGAAAGGTTTGCTGTTAAATTGTCTAATCAAATAATAAAACAACTGACAAATAGATTCAGCTATGAAACACACATAAATATTAAATAATAAATAAACATGATTCAGACCAGGAAAGGAGTATCAAAGTATCAGTTTTGATATTGTACTGGATATAATTCAGTTTGTGTTGAAAAGATACTGAAATGCTGCTTACAACCATATTAGCAAAAGGTTCATGGAAGTCCTTTTCTATTGTCAAGTGAATGTAGTAAACTCGGAATCCATGTTGAGCAAGTCTGTGTTATTTAATTTAAACATGAAAGTTCATCCCTGAATAGTAGTTTGAGAAAAATAATCACAACTTGATCTTTGCATGCTTGTATCAGGAATGTTTGGCTGAATCTCATGACCTTAATCATCAGCAGAGGGAGTTTGCTAAGGTGTTATGTAACCAGGGGTCAAGATCTAGTAGCGAAATGTGGTTTTACACTCTGGAAAAAGCCAGGAACATGGAACATGAGTTGGGACTATTCTGTCAAGCTTTACATTTTTAAAGAGATACTATAGTACTCTCTACTAGATAGTATAATTCTGTAAGAATGAGGAAAATCTGCATCAGAGCAGATTACTCCCCATGAGATGCTCCAAGCTGAGAAACAAATGCATGTTTTTTAATCGCCATCAAACACTTTCGTTTCTGTGATCAGACTTTACCACTCATAATGTCTGGGGAAATACTTAGTATGTGCAGGTTAAGTTCTTAGGCTTGTTTAACTTGCAGCTTCATTTGTTGAGTGTTTAGCCAGTGTCATCTGACAAATGAGAGAGACCATTCCCAGGCAAGTTGGAAGCACAAATTAACCCACTAAACCTGTGACAGGAGAACACAGCAGCTGGAGAAAGGCCAGGCGGTTACAGGGAGAACCTTCTTGCTGTGAGGTGCAGGTGCTGAACACCACACCAATGTGTTGATGCTGTAAAATACTGAAACAACCTGAAAGAGGCTTAAAAGATCTGTAGATCTGAGAGGAACTGCAGTGTTTGATATCTAGTTTCTGCTCACATTTTAATATGGAATGGTGATTAGTGCAGTATGTAGATTTATTTTAAATGTTTGGAGCCCTGATTTATTGGTCACTTTGGCATATTTTGTTTTCAGGTTGAACAAGAATGTTTCTGTTTCCCTTTGCTGGAAATGATCTGTTACCAGGTAGCCATTAGTAACTGACACATGGCTGAATGGCTTAATTGATAGAAGGACAGACAGACGGAAAGGATAGATTGGTAGATGGTCGGATAGGCTGTATTTCATCAATTTGTGCAGAATCCTGCTCATCAGAATGTCGGTGTCACTGTGGCTGTGATATTTGACTGCAGGAGGAAGAAAAGGAATGACTTTCACGAATGAAACTTTCAAAAATCTTTGAAGCTTGAATGCTGTGGAGTTGTGCTCCATCAAATCTAAAGAAGCAAACGCCTATTTGAGCACCCAGCCCCATCTGTGCACAATAAGAAGAAGTGACAATGCTGTGAGGTGTCTGACAGTCAGCTTGGTGACAGCATTTTACTCTCACTGTCAAATTCTCAGGATATATGGAACTGCAGTGGGAGTGTTAGAGGCTGTTTTTCAATTTCATTCTGCTTTTTTTATTATCATGTGAGAGCTCTTCAAGCTCTTTGAATTTACAAACTCCCACAGACTTAGAAGGTTTGGAACATAGTAAACAACCATTGACTAATGGGTGGCCAAAGTAAGCTATGGCAAGACTAAATATGTCTGGATTTATAGACATCCTTGTGTAATATCCAATCTGTCCAGATGTTAAAAGGGAATGCATTTCAGAGAGGAAATATTTGATATACAGCAGACCGTAAAATGTGTTTGTATGCTTCTATGTCAGTGTTGCAGAAATTACACAAGTTATCTGCTCTTTTCCAGTAAGACTAGAGGATTTACAATTTGATGACCTTCAAAATCCATTTCAAATATAACTGACATCCCTCTACTAACTATGTAATAATAATTATAATAATAATAATTATAAAATAATAATTACACAGCTGCAAACAAACACTCCCTATCCACAGAGTCAAGATACAACAAGAGAAACAAAGACCAAAAAGAAATGAGCAAAAGATCATGCAGCATTTTAATCCAGGTTTTAGACATTCAGCCACTGGTAAATTATAAATGGTCAAAGTTGCCACCTCAATCTTGATGTTTTGTAGCTTTAGAAACATTCTTATCATTCAGAGATGTTGGGGCTGGATCTCTCTAAAGTGAAAGATATCATTTTGTGGTAATATAGATGTGCAGTGCAGGCTAATAATATATCTGTTTGTAAGTGACTTCTTGATTTAGGGGCACAGACTCCCCCTCAGTAAAGATATTGTCCAGCTTGTATTCTCAAGCTCCTCCTGTTTTACTCATTGAATAATCATCAAAATGATGTGATCTACTAAAGTGATATTTAAAAAGTACAGTTGACTTATGTATTGTGCACATTTAATTAATGGATGCATATACACTTCTATAGATGTATTCACCTTTAACATCTCCTCACTCCTCAAGTCCTCTGACAGGGTGAGACCTGGAGTGAGAGTTCCTGACTGACCTGTGCTATGATGTCCCAGAAGGCCGGAGGTGTCAAGCCAACTTCCCCATCTGGGCGGCGGAAGTCTCGCTTCACCTTATGTGGCAGAAAGAAAAAAGACAGGGTGATCCGAGGCAAGCTTCGAATCCGTTCCCTGCCTGGAGCCTTCCTGGTGCTGGGGGTCATTGTAGTGGTTGTCGGAACTGCCCTGGCTGTGGCGGGTTACTGGCCCTACAGGATATCAAGATCATCCATCCTGGGAGCAACAGATGGTGAAAGCATCTCTAAGTCACAGACTTCAGGATGGAGTCTGGGAGCTAAGGGTCTCATGTCCACAGCCAGCCTCATCCACAATGAACGGATGAAGCTGTTGGGGCCTGTCATCATGGGGGTTGGACTCTTCATCCTCATATGTGCCAACACGGTCCTGTATGAGAACAGGGACAGAGAGACTAAGATTCTGCTGGCCCAGATGCGGAGTGTTATCTGCTCTGTGTCTGCAGCTGTGCCCTCAGCCGACCTTCAAGAAATAGCAGCAGCCAACTCAATGGCAAAACATTACCAGTGGGTGAGCAGTTTGCCAGCTGCCCATCTCAACATCCTCTGTCTGCAGCAGCTGGCCAGCTCTGAGCCCCTGCTCCAGACCAGACATCCCAGAGAACTTGAGGACAGCGTGGAGGGCATCTACCAGCAAGCTGTTCTCCAGACAGAAGCCCTCCACCACCAGGAATCAGAGCTGCCGCCTTCCCTCCATTCCTCCCACTCCAACTCATATAATTCCAGTCAGACACACTTAAACATACAGTCTAGTGCTGAGCAGAGAGGCAACTTCAATTTACCGGCTTCCCCACTTGTCAAGCTCAGCAACTGCCTGGTGTCTGCCAGTTCCATGTCCACCCTGGGTGTGGACGAGGTGGATATTCCAGCTGCCCAGCCGAGGCGTTGCCATAGTATGAGCTACAGGACTAACCCTCACATAGCCCAAGCTGGTGTGCGCGTCCAGGAAGGTCTCCACACACCCAGAGAGGAGGGTCAATTAAACCAGCCTGTAGCCTTGATGAGAGAGGCTGGTTCACAGGTTTGTGTGAACATCCTGGGACATGTTGTTGATGCTGTGGAAGAGCAGACTCACCAAAGCTGGCCTCGGTTAGACCTGGGTATTGGCAGGCGATACCTGAAGCTAGAGAACAAAGAGCACTCAGTAGACAAGCTGCTGGACCAGTTAGAGCAGCAGTGTTCACAGTGGGATAGTAGCTTTGGCTCTGGACCTTTTCAGTGATGGAGTAATCATATTTTACCCTGGATTAAGACATTGCACCATTTGTTTTTAAATCCTGCGTGAGGCAGAGAGAAACTGAGCCCTTGACCGTTTGGAGTATCTCCCACAAGGATTATCCAAAAAATGAGCATGTTCTCATTCTTCCGTGGAACACAGAGTATGTTTTTTGTTTGGCTGAATGTGGCAGATGTTTGTAGAATTGAAGGACATGAACAATATACAGATCCTACAGGCTGTAAAGACGTTTTACTTCAGTTTGGGTAACCAGCAAAGCAATAAAATGAACTTGTATATTAATGCTGAAATGTGTTTGCCTGTTTGAAGGACACAATGTGCACAACCAAATGAAGAAGAGATATAAGGATGTCAGTTAATGGAGGATTGTTTTCTCTGTGCAATCATTTTTTAACCAAACTACCTGGACCCCTGAGCCCATAAAGGACTGACAGCTCTTAACAAATATGACTAGTATTTGAAAAAGGGACCTTTCCTCAGCTGAGGTCCCATACTCCAAATGAAATACATGGCAGCGATGTACAGTAGGTTACATCTTAATAATTATGCAGAATAATGTCATTGTTGGTTTTTATGTCTATAAGAAGTAATGATCATGGTTTATGAATGTTTGGGTCTAATTGTCTTATGTCTGGCTGTTATTTATACAGAATCAGGTGAGATAACATCGAAGTCAACAGAGCTGCTCTGAGACATGCAATGATCTCTGGAGAACCTCCTTACATCTCTGAACAGGCTCTTTGTGTGAATGCAAATATCAGAGTGAGAGCCTGCAGACTTTCTCCTTCCAGTCTCCTCGTAAAAGACAGTAGAATGTCTGAAGCAGCCAATATGAGAACATAGCAGGAGATCCGCTGTGGTATTTTTCAAGCGAGTGGGCGTGTTGATATTGCCAACACGCGACAGACACAAAAGGAAAAAACTAAAGTAAAACAAATATCTCCTGATAAAAAAGCGTTGCCATACACGTAGAAGACACAGAGGAAGATGTTGAGAGCTTTTGGTGATTAAGGTGTTGACCAAAACATGTTATCTCTGCAGTGTAATTCTTATGTTACATCCTGTCTTTGCCTGCTGCAACACCCCTCACCTGAACACTCTGAAGATTTCTGTGTTGTTGTGAATGCGAGAATCTCCTGCTGTGAATGAGATTGTCTGGACCCACTTTTGCAGGCTTCTCCAGATGACATGTCTGAAACCGGCTCAAGTGAATTGCTGATGCCCGGGAACATGATTACATTGTCTCTCTTAACTGTGATGAATGTTTTCATGGACTCTTTGGTTGATAATAATGCATTCTTCTTATGGGCAACTTGTCATTGCCATAGGCCCTGGCATTATTTTAGGTGCATATCTGTCATTCATGTAATAACAGTTCAATTGTTTTGTCTATGGTTGTTTAAAATAAATCCACTATCACAGTAAGGGTATACAGTTTGTACCAGAACTGTATAAACAACATGTTGACTGCATTGTTTGCAGTGGCTTTAAAGAAAGTCTGATTAAAGATGTAATGATCAGAGGAGTGTTTCCTCTGTCAGGTAACAACATTGTCCCGTTCTGTTTCAGCAGAAATTGAAACCATCTTCGTGTGGCGGCTTAGACTGACAGGATTTGTTAAATTAAATCAAGACAGATTACGAAAAGATATCCAGGGTATGTTGAGCTCGCTTCGTAGTACAGGTCTCAGGTGTGGCCATCAAATTTATTTGGTAGCACAGACAGATTACTGCAACAAAAAACAGTGTTACCCAATTAGTTAACTGAACTGTCTTATCTTATGACTTCTTTTCAGTGACATCCCAGAGCTCAGATACTGATAAAGTTTAACATTACAGTGTTATAATTGCTATAAGGAAGCATGTTTAAAACATGAAAGAAGTCAAAGCAGATACAATAATGACAGCGAATTTCTCTTTGTTGTCCTCCTGGTTGTATCCAATATTAGTTTGTAATGAAGACAGGGACATGTCCCCTGTGTCTTCTTCAGCACTTCTTCTTTCACAATGCACTCACCATTTATGAGGATGCCATGCTCAAACACATCAATCCCCACCCCCACGCTCCCCAACCTTTGATCGAATGGATTGTGCAGACGAGGCTTGCCTGCAGATCAGTTTTCTTGCATACAGCTGAGTGTGTGCTAAAGACTCTGTTTAGCCCTGGTATTAGAATGTGTTTCCACATGTCTCCAGTGACACTTGCCTGTTCGATATGCAAATACATACAATTAAGCAAAGACCAAATATATTAAAATATGATTTTAACATGTTGGAAGTAGCAATGCACTTTCTGTGCCGAGTGTGCGTGAAATTGAAAAGAAGAAGAGATCAAGATAGTATAGACAAGTGGCCCAAGATGTTTGACACACTTGTTATACATACTTTTGGGCTTCTTTTTTATTCAGACATCAAAGCCAGCATCTCTGTTTTCGTACCTCTGCATACACAGTGGAAAGACACCAGCTGAAGAGATGGCCTGTTAATATGGTCGAGAACACCTTCATGTTCACACTGCTAAAAGAATAAAGCCACGTGTCTCAGACCATCTTGGTTGTGTTAACTGCTGCACTTAGAGCTGTCCTCTTGTAATTGAATCACCCAATATGCATGTTAACGCTCTGTCTGAACAGCGGCATAAAGGAATGAGTATGAAAATCAGAGTCTCATGCCCCCTACTCCTTTGCCCCGTTCCCTTTATACACTATGCTAATGTAGAGAGGTGACTCCTCCTTGTTTGAATCAACAGTCTTTCTCTGGTTTTCTTTCTCTATGTGCTGCCTGTTCTGTATGCCATGTGTGACACTTTGTGTTCTAAATGTATACCAAGCAATATGATCTGTCTAAGAGAACAACCAATGGCTGTGTCTGGCCCTGTGTCTACCATGAAATTAAAACAAGTTGCCATGCCTTTGTTGCAAATATGAAGTAAAGCATAAGCAGCTCTTGTTTGTTGTTGTCTCACTTATTCAAGCTGTCAAGTTAATGGTACCAGGTTGTATATGTAAGTGGCATATAAGCCTCTCACTATGCTCGCAACTGACAATGCCTTCCTCCAGACTTTGCATTCCATTTCTCAGGCTGAAAACATCCAGCTGGGGTTTGGAGCAGTGAGGCCCACGTCCAGTTTATCACCTGATAAATAAAACTGTGAGAATTTTTCCTCTCTGCCTCCACAGTACCAGCCTGAGGTTTTCAAGCAGCCTTGAGCAGTGGTAGGGGGGTGGAGTGGTAAGGGGGAATTCCCTAGCTGCAAATATACTCAGCAGAGCCTCACTCCAAATGTTTCCCTTCTTATTAAAGTTTATGGCTCCTCCTGGTCAGGTATGCAGTTTCTCATAATCTCTTTTCATTTAATCGGCTGTTTACAAGATGGCTTCTGGGTTTCTCCCAGCTCATAAAGTGAGCAGGCAGGACCTCCTGCCCTATGCGGCAAATACACAGGAAGGTCGAGGAATACATGGCTGCAGGAGACCAAGAGTGTAGAATGTAAAATTCTACACAAAAAATGTACAGCTTCTACCAGTTTTGGTTTCCGTTTTAACACCCTCCCTTTAACCCTCCCTTTAACCCACAAATGTAGTATTTTCTCAGCTCACCCTGTTGCAGGTTTTGAGTTTTCTTCCATGACTGTCCTGTGTGACCATGTGGTCGTGTGTGATGTCATCCGCCTCTCCAGGGGATTCCCTCAGAGGATGCCACCGCTAGACCGCCCACGATGCCCATCACCACCTGTTTTCCATCACTGGCTGGTCACCAAGAACAAGTCAGCATTTTAGCAGGAAAGCTTTCAAAAGCCACTGTGTGACATCACTCGTGATTATTAACAGTTTGAGTTGTTCTTACTTTACTAGTTTTGAGGCAGTTGTGTCTCAGGAATCTGGGCTAGAGGCTTAGCTCCATATCTTACATTGTATTGTCACATTCACCTACCTACACACCTAGAAGTTGTAGGACTCCATCCTGATGTGTGGTTTTCACCCAGACTCTTTGACCTGGCCTGGGGTCTCATTTATAACCGTTGCATACGCACAAAACGGGGCCTGAAACGTGCGTAAGCCAATTCTCACGCAAACGTTGGGATTTGTAAAAACAAACTTGACGGAAAAATGTGGGTATTTCCAAGCAAACTCTGACCCATGCCTATGTAACCTTGTAGACAATTGGGCCCTGTTTATTATAATTATTATTTATTATCATTTACTATCATTATTTTATTTCCATATAATATATACTTATTTCTCGATTTCCCCTTTCTGTACCATTCCCTGCATTCACATATCATTTACCTGTTGGTTAATTAAGCTGTCCATTAGTGATTGAGTATACTGGAGTCTAATTGGCTGTATCTAAGGATGCAGACCTACGATTGGGTAGAGGGAAGTAAGCCCCGCTTTTTCACGTAGCTGTCGTCGATGCGCAGCCACACACGAGCAGACGAGAGACAAGCAGAGAAAACTAGTAGAAGTCGTAAAACTAGTATAACTGTAGAAACTGTGTTTATAAAACTATATAAAGCAGTGGAAGTTGAAGGAAACGGAACCGAAGTGAGACCGGATTGATGAGTGTCGGGAGTTTTATTATTTTCGGCAGAGTCTTGGCTAGGTTTTTTGGAATCCCTTGAAACCGTTGAGAGATTGGATCGAATTCCCCTTGACGAAGGGGTGGCGAGCTAGTGATGAAAACATCTCCTTATCCCAAGGAGTGGATCGGATGACCTCTATGAGAAGCATCACCTCCCATCAGGTCAACACGTTCTGAAGCGCACACGTGACCATTGACTAACTTTTTGACTTACGACCTGACATTTTGACTTGAAGGACATTGAACCAAAGAACACTTGCAAGGATTTTGTTTTATTTTATTTTTCCTTATGGACATTCCGCAGCCATTTATTGGTGTTTAAAAGAAATTGTTTTGAATTGTTCTAATGTTACCGGATATTGATTATTATTGAAAATTGAATATTACTGATTGCACTTGAATCTATTTTATTATTTTTCTAAAAGTCAATACAATTCATCTAAACGTACTCAGTGGCTCCAGTTGATCATTGTGTGTGTCCTTCTATTCTTCCCTCCGTACGAACCTGGTAACTAGTCCACATCTGAATATATTCTATTGCCCATAGGGGTTACACCTACAAATATTTTGGAGACGGGGAAGTGGCGACGCAAACGTGAGGTGGTGAACTGAAGCCAGATTATTGATCCACTTCATCATTTACATTAAAACCAACAGCTTAGTTTTGATTAAAAAAAATAAATAAAACACCTTACAGCAAACTACATTCAGATTCCATTTAACAGCGGAGTTACAGAGACGAGTCATTAATAGTTTTTAATAATATCTTCTAACATTGTGCATGTATCATCAAATCCCTGCAGTGAACATGACTGTGCCATCAAGCGCACAGAGCGCACAGAGCACCCAGTGCACTGTAGATCACTTACAAGACATGAAGAAACTTTCCAAATAATATCCCAGAGTGGAGGTAAGGATCCACAGATGTGAGGGAATCGGTCCGATGCTCTTAATAAATAAACACTGCTGTGACACTGGTGCGGGGTTCTGCGTGATGTGTGCATGCGAATGGAAGGACGAGGAGGAAGCGAGGGTTCAGCGATTTCTGATCTCACACATTATGTTATCCACAGCAACGGCAGAGTATCAGTG
Source organism: Platichthys flesus (assembly GCF_949316205.1). Taxonomy (NCBI): domain Eukaryota; kingdom Metazoa; phylum Chordata; class Actinopteri; order Pleuronectiformes; family Pleuronectidae; genus Platichthys; species Platichthys flesus. The sequence goes on along the minus strand of NC_084961.1, from coordinate 20,532,949 downwards.
TATTTCTTTATTATCGACATCACTGCTGTCCCATAAAGTTGATCTTCACCTCCACCTAACTAACAACACCTCGAAGTCAGTGTCAGAAAGTTTCGCTTCCTCTTCTCATTGCTTGATGCTGTGACTCCGTCAGGACTCACGGTGGAAAAACCATGGTCAGCAGCATAATGTGATATTCATGCCGTGCTTTGCATTGACCATTGATGGTTGAAAGTGGGCGTGTGGAGAGCGGATTTGGAGCCAGATCCATGTACGAACGTTTCCAGGTGGACTGTGATTTATAAAGTGAACATTGCATTCAGGTGTGCATGCGCACGGTTTTATGGGACCAGGAGGGGAAAATGCAAGGCGGAAACTTATATTATAGCCGAACCAATGTTTTGAATGCCGCATCTCTTTAACGGCGGAGCAGTAAACAAATCGCTCTTTCGCCGTAGTCAGGGCAGAAAAGTCTGCAGTGGCTCCCTGGGCAGTGTTGTGCATGTCGCTCATACTTTTCGCGAGCAGTGAACTTTACGATTAGTTTTCATATGTTGAACGTGCACGTGAGGGAACGTCATCCACTCTATGCAGCATCTACCAAAATCTACTGAAGTAAAATTACCAATTTAAAAAACGACTCAAAAAAAAAAAAAAAAAAAAATAAACAAGTACACAAAAAACTACTCAATTACAGTAACTTGAGTAATTGTAATTCGTTACTTTACACCTCTGCAGTACGGTAACTGTATTCACCCATTCACACACACATTCATACAGTGCATCTATTAGCAGCACTTTGTTGTTCTATGGGGGGCATTTCAGGGTTCAGTCTTACCCAAGGACACTTCGGCATGCAGATGGAAAAGACTAGGGATCGAACTGCCGACCTTCAGGTTGGAGGACGACCTCTCTTCCCCTCAGCCATGCCTATACTACTGCAATTTTCCTCCTGGCTTGTCTGCCTGCTAGTTCCATCCGACCTCTGCAGCTCATCCAGAATGCGGCAGCTTGACTGGTCTTTAACCTACCTAAGTTCACTCACACTACACTGCTCCTTGACTCCCTTCACTGGTTACCAGTGGCTGCCCGCATCTGTTTCAAGATGATGGTACTTGTGTACCGTGCTGTCATCGGATCGGTTCTGCAAATCGGCTTGTTGCTCCCTTACTGCTAGGGACAGCTAACCACTCGCCAAAATCATGACTGTTTGCTGTCCTGACTCCCAAATGGTGGAATTGGCTCCCCAATGACATAAGGGCAGTTGAAAGTTTACAAATCTTCCACTTCAGGCTAAAGATTCATCTCTTCTGAGTACACCTTGGTTAAAGAAAAATAATTCTGCACCTGTAGTTGGCATTTTTTAAGCAAATTGAACTTACTTGATTCTTGTTGTTCTGGGTTTGTACCCTCATGGATAAATACACTTATTGTAAGATGCTTTGGATAAAAGCGTCGTCTAAATGAAATTGAATGTAATGTAATGGCCTAACTCTGTATCTTCATGAGATCTTTCTCAATTTCATCATTTTCATAGCCGTTTGGGCCTCCCTGTTACTTTGAGCATACCGGGGACTACTGGTCACCCGTGCAAAGTCAGATACTCTGGTGAATCCTGTAAATTAATTTGCAGCGAGCTGGGACCCGTTGTCCATGACAACCATTTCCAGGACTCCATGGCGTATAAAGATGGATTCCAACTAGTTCTTGATGTGGGCTGTGGTAGTGGAAGACAGGTTAGCTACCTCTAAGTACTATGCGAAGAAGTTAATCACCACAAGATACAATTGCATTATGCCATTGGAAGGATCTATTGCAACACGCTTCCATGGTCTGTCAGGTAACAGAGTCATCAGCAGGGGTTCTGGTTCAATGTGAGCTTCCTTTGCACATACCTGTACTACACAGTTTTCCACAATCTGTTTCACCTCCTTGGCCAAACCTTGCCACCTTATGGACTGCAATGCACTTTGTCATGCCCTCTTGATTTTCGTTAACCTTGTCTAGCGTCTCCTCTTGCATGTTGGTGGGGAAGACAATTATTTCACCCCTCATCAGTAGTCAATCTGCTGCCTGCAGGTCCTGGCAATACTGCCAGTAATATTGAAGATCTGGTGTGAGAGGTTTTTTCTGTTGTTAGGCAACACGGTTTGCACCAGGGTCTTTAATAGTGTGCATATATCTTCTTCATCCTGTGATGTCCAGATCTGGACCACCTTACCTCTGATGCAGGCACATGTGGCTGCATCAGAGGTAACCCTAGTGATGTAGCTAATCAAACTCATAATGGAACAGGGTGTGCCATAAAAAAAAAAAAAATGAAAAAAATGACGACAAAAAGATTTCAGAACAGCAGTATCTTAACAGAGAAACATGGATTGTATTTAGGGAAGATTGACATTTCAAGGCATGAACCAACCACTTAGTAAGGTTTCAGCTGCTAGTGTCAAGGCAAACTGGCCAAAACAAAGATGAGAAGATAAGAAGGTAGCACTCACACAGCGGCTCTCTGGTTTGACTCCACGGAGAGACAACAAAAAGACGAACCTGGATTGATCTGTCCAAAAATCCAAGAGAATTCTCCCTACCCTGTCTAGTGCCCCTGAGCATGACACCTTAGTCCCCCAACATCTGCTCCCCGGGCACTGTACATGGCTGCTCACTGCTCTGTGTGTCCTGCACCAGATGGGTTAAATGCAGAGGATAAATGTACCTACCATTGCATGAGTGTGTTGTGCATGTCTGTGCATGTGTTTGGTATAAATAAACGAATCTTAATCTTAATCTTAAATAGTTTGACTGCTGATGCCATCTCCCTAACTATACACACTCCCCTCTCCCACCTGCACCAGAGGGACACATATGAGAATGCTGTTCATTGACTAGAGTTCATCATTCAATACCATCGTGCCCCTGAAGCTCGTCACCAAACTCAGAGACCTTGGCCTCAACATCACCCTCTGTGATTGGATCCTGAACTTCCGGACAGGCAGAACACAGGCGGTGCAGTAAGGCAGCACTACAATCCTCCATCCTGACTCTCAAAACCGGTGGTCGCTGCGAGTTGACGGGTTGTCGAAGACGGCCTCAAGACACCTTCTTTGTGTGTGGCAGTCGTCGTCGACTGTTTATTTACATCGCCACTGCTGCTTCTCATAGCCTTTTTCTGGCGGACAACTCCGCCAGTCAGGGACGGGTTAAACAAGTGGTCAAACTTTCGGATCTCTTCTCCGAAAGTAACTAACTCTGCACCGTAGCATGTTTTCACTTTTTTCTTTTTCTTTAGGTGTGGGTGTATATATTCACTACTAGTCAATATTAATCTGCAATTTAGAAAGAAAGACAAATAAAGAAAACCATTGAATGAGAAGGTGTGTCCAAACTTTTGATTGGTACTGTATATATATAAAACAAATTCTATTCTATTCTATATTTCTTTTATTCAATAGTTTTTGCCTGTGTTATATTCTGAGCATTGCTTGAAGAGAGCCAGTGACCCAAGCATTTCATTGCCAGCGACTGCTAAATGTAATTGTTGTGCAGATGACAATAAACTCTTGAATCTTGAATCTAAGAAAGGATTATAGTGTAAAATTGTACTGCTCATCTCTCCTCTCCCTGATGGATCAAGCTTCAAAAAGATTTCCATCACAGCAGTAAGAAGATCTATAGTTGCAGCATTTGTTTCTTATATTATTTGAGAGAGGAGTTTTCAGATTGATTTTCTTTGTTCTTTCAGAGGCGCTGATGGCCCTGAAGGCTTTTTTCCTCTCTTTCATAATGAGCGAATACTATAACTCAGCCTGAGGGTCAGTACATCTGAGTTCAGCATCCCTGAACCAATCCCACACCACACTATAATACAGCTCTGCTTTAAAATACAACCAGCACAGTACTCTGCTCTGTTATTTCTACATTGATGATTGAGTAGGCTTGATTTGATTACTGGGGATTTGACATGCCTGGCTTGTACAGATCTTCAAAACTGGCTTCACACTTTTGGAGCTGCTGTCACGTAAACAATCCTTCAACTTGAACCACATAAATCTCATAACCAGGTAATAGAAATTTCTCATCTAAATACCAATACAAGTTTTCTTCCAGTCATGGGTTTTTCTATAATTTAAAGGTCTTCATCTTACTGAAAAAGTCTGTTATGAGTTGGTGGTACACAAATTATGTTGAATTGAATCAAATTGAAAACAAAGACGAAGATTACGTTTCTGTGAAAAAAATGTCAGTAGGTCAGTGAAACAATTCCAGTTTTTGTAGCAGATAGGTTTTACTCAGGTTATGCTTGGACATGATACTTCATGTGACATTTTGTTTGACTATGTCAGACTATGTCATAATAATTATAGGGAAATCCTGTATGAACAATAAAGGTGAGGTGAGTTGGTTTCCAGGAAGGCAGTAGTTTGGGCAAAGGGGAGGTATAAACAAGAAATGATGACCTGGTACTAAGCAGAAGGCAGCTCTGAAAGCACTAGAGGAAAACACAGGAGGGAGAATAGAAGGCTCCGGATGGTTTGTGTTGTGTGGGGTCAGTGCAAAAAGGGTCTAATTCCCCAGATTCCATGGCTTATTTACCACTCATCTCAATGTCGTAGCCATGAAACAGCTCCCAAGCTACCAAGGTAAGACAAAGGGGATCAAGGGGTGATCATAGGCATACTTTTTATTATTCACATGATGAAGCTGGATATTTCAGTTCCCTTTTCATTAGGGTGAATAATGCAAAAAGCTCAGAATCACTCCGTCAAATCGTGCTGAAAATTAGCTCAGGACAAAAACACTGAAAGTGAAAGTTACCCACGAAGCTTCACACACTAGACCGAGTGTTGTTGTATTATTCAATAAGCCACAAACTTCTATTTGTCACATGGTGTTGTAATCTATGATCATTTTTGTCAACAGTGGTATGTAGTGAAAATAGCATTAGTTTATTTTGTTTATATATTGTATGCCTAAGTAAAATTATAAATAATTCAGCCTCTTGAACAACATGAAAAGGGTAAATAATTAGACTTAGCTGCTGGAATCAGCCCTATCCAACCACAACGTTTTACATGTCCTATAAAACTGCAGCATGTTGCTTATACTTGTAGGTATATTTAGTATTAATATTTAAGTTTTGCATATGCCATTGATTTCCAAATCTGACTTTGGTGTTTGCAGACATAAAATCCTCATCCCTGTTTTTTCATGTTTCTACCATTTTCCCCTTCCTTTGTGTTGTTTGTTCTTGATTTGTCCGAGGTGTTTTCCGCCGACTTACCTGCACACCTGAGTTCAAATTTGCAGTCAACTTACAAGCCTATACAGCACTACTTATACAGTGGCCAATAAGACTTCAGGTCTTTGTTGAGTCATAATGCGCAGATTTTAGTTGAAAACTATTAAACTATGCTTAATCAGATTGTTGACCTCAACCACTGTGTTTTAATGCAAACAACTCCCATTGCTCCACCATCTCCACCAGCTCAACTTCCGCATTCATATGCCACCGAACCTGCTGCTTCTATCTTAAAACGAATCACAACACCCTTGTCCCTTCTTGTCCCATGCGGAACACATTCATGAGCTGCTGGCTGTTACACTTGCCCTTGGAGACTGGAAAAATGGCGATAGGGGCTGAGCATCCATTCCTGGTGTTGACCGTGAAATAATAGAGCCCCAATGAAAGCCTGGTGCCTAACTCAGGGTCCCAATGTTTGAGCTCTGCAATCACTGTAAAATCAAAGCCCAAGTTTGGCTTGAATTCCAACTCTGACCTATCAGTGGATGAAGCCCTACTAAACCCCCAGACGTGATAAGAGCAGGCCCTCGACTCCACCTTACTTTTTCCCAATGTCCTGTTATTGCTACAGGAGCATTTTCAGGCTTCTCACTGACAAGGAGGATCAGTCATAGAATCATAGTGCTAGACCACATATCTTTTGCTTGCGGTTCGAGCAACAGACTTTTTGTATTCACTCAATATGTTTACCCTCATCCGGAGGAGACTGCTGGGCATCATCAGCGGACATCTCACGTCCACTGTAGAAAGACAAAAAGTTTTGTGTAAATTTTGCTCCAAGAGTCAGCACCAGTGGTTTTCGGGCCCCTAAAGAAAACAAGCTCCCATTGACTGTTTACGGAGTGAGGCAAACAGCCCAGACAGTGTTCAGTCATAGACTGTGCTGTGATTGCACTGAAATGATTAACAAACTAAATTAAGAAGCTTATGTTTTTGAGCAGAGACTGTGTTATGGTTACTGTTGTAAGCTATACTGCGTTGTTTCTACAAGGACCGCTTCATCCTCTATATGTTATGAAATACTTGCTGAGCGGTGGTCTCCAACATCATGGCTGCCAGATCGGCCTTTCTGTTATGCATTCTTTCCTCTTTCCCGCTCTCTGTAAATCCCTACAAATGCATCCACACATTCTAACATCCACAACACTCCTTGAAGGCAGACAGCATGGCATAGCTGAGTTTAACTGAGTATTCCCCAACACTTCCATCTCACCATCTCACCAGAAACACATGAGATTACATTCTCCAGTTTTCTCTCAGATCAAGTCTTGTTGTTAAATCTGCCACCTTGAGCTGAAATGTGACGTAGTTCCTCTCACATGACCTCATCTGTACCCCCCTTCTCTCTCTCTCTCACTCACTCACTCACTACAGGTAACCTATGCCTGGTGGTTTGGCTTGCTCGTTGTGTAGTATCGATAGTATATATTGCAGGGGCGGACTGGCCATCGGGAATACCGGGGACATCCCCGGTGGGCCGATGGCCGAAAATATAAATCCAACGGCCCATCACTATGATGTACCGGCCCACGCCCATCATCGCATCAGCCCTACAATGGTTGAAACAGCGGCACAAGCGTAATTTTCTCCAAGAGCTATACCTATCTGTTCGCACTGACTGCTTTTATACTGCTACTCGCAATCGGTCTTCACACTCATGGTGACTATTTTTCGATTTTTTTTTAAGTGTCTTTTAATATGTGTTTTACAGACTTCGGAAGTCCAAAGTAAGAAAAGATCTCCACCTTATTAATAAACACCTCTAAATTGGTTCTTACACAGCCGAAGTGTAGAGAATTTGGATTTGCATACATACACGCAACCGACACCCAGTTATACGCATGCGCACCGCCGTGTATTGAGTGGGCCGGTCTGACAGAAACTCCCGGGCCACTTTTTTCCCCCAGTCCGCCCCTGATATATTGTGTTCATGTACAACATGTTTAGCCTCCTCTTTTATTAGTACAGAAGAGGCCGTTTAAAAGGTTCTTGAAACCAAAATATTCCTGAATATCTAACTGAGGCAGAGCTTCAACACATATGTGCTCAACTTTAAGAAGCAGGTCAATTGGCTAACACAGCAAGCAGCAATAAGTGGGGTTCGGGCTTGACAAGGACTCTACAGATAGTTCAGTTCTGTTTAAAATTGTCTCTCACAACAAATGAGCTGAGAAAAGAGCTCATGAAGATAAAGGCGGCGGGCCCTAACAAGTTCTGCTCCCGGATCCTCAAATCCTGCGCTCTGGGATTATGGAGAGGGTCATTAACATGAGCCTGACTGGTCCAGCTGTGAAAGACCCCCTGCGTGTTACCAGTACCAAAGTTTCTAAGCTACAGCTACAGGCCGGTGTCACTAACATCCCAGCGGATGAAGACCCTGGAGCAGCTCGTCCTAAAACACCTCCGCCTATGAATGGTGTTATAGAAAAAGAGCACTGCATATAATCACTTTGTGTTTGTGTGCGAATTTGACTTGTACTGCACATGTGGCTGAGAGGTAGAGCGGTCGTCTTCCAACTCGAAGTTTGATCCAAGTCTTCCCGATCTGCATGCAGAAGTGTCCTTGGCCACTCATCGAAAAAAAAAGTGCTGAAGATGGTAGATGTATTGTATGAATGTGTGTGAATGGGTGGACTACAAACTGTTCAGTAAAGAGCTTTGAGTGCCATGAAGACTAGAAAAGCGCTATATTAACACAAAACCTAACCTATTTACCATAAAGCCCTTTAAGTGTTCAATAAGACTTTTAAAGTGCATTATAAATTAAGTCAATTTACCACTTCCCCTCTGTCACGTCCCTGTCAACACCCACCCCAATGTTTGTAATGAAAAGTCATAAATGTGTTTTGTGGTCTTAATTCTGATAGTTGGCTCAACATTGTTACATTGTTTAACTGTATCATGTGTATCAGACCATATGAATACAGACCATTTACCATATAATCGTAATTATTCTGGCCTAGTGGCCTAGGTTTATTATATACAAACTAAGGGACTATTATTTAGTTAAATTTAACTTAATATTGTATTTGAAGAAAAAAACACTAAATATTATAATTTGAAACTGCAAATTTCGCAAAAGTAGACAATATGTCCTTATAAAATTGAAAATTTGAACTGTTCCAATACATAGGAGGCCATTAAAAGTATTATTGGTGGGTTAATTTCAATGGAGACAAGCTAATAGTATAATGGTACAATTATACATGATGACTGGAGAATTAATCTTTCCGTGTTAGCCCGATAGGGGTCTCTCTGTTCAAGAGGTAATAACCACTAATAAGCTGCCACTCTGAAAGCGTTATCACATCAAAACATAATCTAGGGATGTATAACAATTAAAAAATAGCAACTACAATTTGCCCACCCAGATGGTACCGATATGTGAAATTTCAGGTCTGGGCCCATGGACTAAATGCTCCATAGGATAAATGTGTATTCTCCAAGCCCAGGCTGAGATAACCCATTCATATATACATGGAGGTGCCATATTTGCCAGATGTCAGACGTGTCTCTGTTGCTGCCATCTTGCTCAAGGGCTTTGACCTACTTAATACTTTTACTCGACTACATTTCCGAGGAAAACATGGTTCCTTCCACTTCACTACATTGACTTAATTCAACATATTGTTAGCTGTCACTTTTAAGATGAAGATTTTATATATTGGATGACTAGATACTTTAGTATCATATTACTTATGTAAAGAATCTGAATATGCTTATTTCACCAGTGTTGTTTATTGCTCATATCTAAATTACTCTTAACTTAAAACTGAAATTAGCAGTAGGCTACTTTTATTTGCTACAAAAAAAGTATATGCATTAAAAGTATTACTGTTACTATCTACTATTATTTTGTAAAAACCTTCATTAAAACCTGCACCATTCATATCTTTATCATAAATTGGGATTTTTTTTCTGTGTGTTTGCTAGTTGAGGAAATTGTTTGGTGTCTTTGTTGGGTGCCTGAATTTAGATAATGTATGTTGTGATTTGGCGATGTACAAAAACATGGAATTGATCACTGTGACTTCATAATGGTTAATTGCTCAGACAAGACAAAGATACTAAAAATAAGACATTATGCAACTTTACATTCAGGGGATTTCGCATTTCCTCAAAATACCAACATATTCTGCACTTTGATCAAATCACTCATGAATACAAATCATGCAAATCAAATTTTACTGGCTTTTACAGGACTGGGGTTAAACTGATATGGAAGTTAATCAAGGTTCCTTTTCCAGCACCATTTTATCATACAATTTTCTCGAGGTGATGTTTAATTTGGTCCCAAGGGTTATTTATTGGATTGTAGACATTTTTTTGGTGTAAAAGATGTCGATTGATATATATGTCAGCAGTTCCTCTTACTGCCAATAGAAGGGCCCCAAACTATATTTACAAGAAGTGCCTTAAAAAATGAAAGAACAACCAATCCAACCCATATAAGTAATGTTTAATCAACTGAACTTTTGTCAAGAATTAGATTCAGTTGTATGCACATATTTAACATATTTAAAAGATGGGATGAGACAAAACATCTGAAACCTTTTATTCTGTACTGTCTTTTAAATCCTTATTAGTGTGGGTTTCTAGTAGAAGCAACAATGGTTCATTTGAAATTCAGGATGAATCTCACTGACTATAAACATATTCATTTAATTTGATACATGGCTGATCTGCTGGATCTGTATTGGTATCATCACAAACCTCATTAAACAGAGTACATGGATGACAAAGGTCAGCCTTCCAAAATGCAGATCAGACTAACATTTCACATAGAGCTGAGTCCAGCACTATGACATGTACTGATGTATACTCGCAGAGTTACAATAACAGACTTCTTCTTAATGGCTTCCTCTTCCTCTAGGTTCTGCACAATGAGCAAACTGCAGAAATCACAAAAAATGCATGAATATAACTGCTGAATGGGTGGAAATATTAACCCAAACCCCTTCACTTATGGCAGGAACGGAGTGGAGGAACAAATATATTCAGCTTCAAGTTAAGGATGAGTTACTCATTATAACAGTATTTGATGTTTGACCATTACATCAGAGCAAGTTTAATCCCTTTCTTCAGAGCAAAGTAGTCGCTTCCCTCACCGTGCTCTTAATAGTGTCTTGATTCTCATAGACAGGCATTACAACACAACTGACCATGTGATGCCATACATGAGTGCATACAGTATATTGTTATCTACATACATTAGGTTCACCCTGGATTTCACTGCCAGATCAGCCTGCAGCCAGCAATCACCATTGAGAGCTACCCAGTGAAGGGCTGTGCACATCATTTGGAAGTTGCCTCTGTGGAGGCTTAGGCGAGCCTTTTACATAACACATTATAACATATTACTATATCATAACAAAAACAGTAATATTAATAATAATCATTATAATTATTGTTGTTTGTGTTGTTATACCATAATCACCGTTGTGGTAATTAGTTTTACGTCAGGGATCATTACAATTGTTACCAAAGCTCTGACAACACAATCTTTCCCATTACCTTTTAATGTTCTCTTTATCATTGTGTAATATGGTCATTTGAGGGGAAAGAAGATGACTGTGTGTGCCTTCTTCCTTTGCCTTCACTAAACTTCATCTCACTGCTAGAAAAAGGCCCATGGATCAAAGAGGGGAACTAAATCCTACAAACCCATCAGTGTGGAAGTGAAACTTCCAGAGTGTGGATGCTGATTGAAATATTATGTAAGTGACAGGCAGGCAAGTGTTTCAAACTACCTCTAATTAAAGAAGTGCTCCCATTTCAATGTGTTGGCTCTTTTCATCTAATGGTTTCTTTGATCTTACAAATATTATTACAATAGTATAAAGTAGGCTGTAAAATGTGTAGACATTTTGTGTTTGATTACATGACCAATAAACCAAATCATGTTTGATTGTCAGAGTCATTCATTTCAATTTAAAATAGATTCTTTTGTTGACAGTTTATAGATTTGCAGTGAGTTGGAGTGTAAATGGCAGGATAAAACTATCCATAACATAAAATAGAGACTGCACAAGGTCTGACATCTTCCAGTATTATGTAAATACAGATATGAACGTTGATATTTTTCTGAACTAAACAGGCCGAGATCTCTATCCTTATTTGCTCCATAACGTTCGTATAATACAACTGGATCTTACTAACGATGAGTAAAAATTGTTTTTTTAATGAGCACAAGACATAAAATATAATTCTTATCAACACAAACCTCTCTACCCAGATGACTTTGTTATGGCCTTTACTGATAGCAATGTGTTTAATGAAATGAATGTTGGCTTTTTTGTTTACACGGGGGCAACACAATAGAATCAATCAAAATAGAATTGTATCTCTTGTAATTGGATGCTGCAATGCTGCTGCTCGACATGGGCTGCAGGCAGGGGACCTGATTAAAGTAACTGAACGTTTCTGTAGCCCTGGGAACAGAGCAGATAGATCAGAGAAAGACTCTGTCGATTCACACAAAGTTACTCAGCAATCTCAAGTATATTCTGTGTTAACACTTGAGAGTGGGTGGGCCTGGCTCATCATGGTCACAGCAAAAACAACCAATCATAGTGTTTTCCTCATCTTTACTCAAGAAAGTGCTGCCCATAGATGCACTGTATGTGTGTGAATGTCAATAATCTGTACTGTAAAGTGCTTTGAGTGGTCATCAAGACTAGAACAACGCTATATGAATACAGACCATTTACCAATTAATTTGGAGAGCAGAACTTTCAGATTTTCTAATGTTCTCAATCAAGTCTGACATGTATACCAAAATGTTAACAAGGCGTCACGGTTTGTATATTATGTTATATTTCTACATAATCGCTCATTTGATCCGCTCCAGGCGGCCAAGCACAGTAGAAAATATCTGTACAATAGAGAGAATACAGACTTGATCAGATAAATCAGCAACAACTCACACAGGTGAAGGTTAAGATTAAGATTAAGATGCGTTTATTAGTCCCAAACACATGCAAAGGCACACTCATGCAGGTGGGGAAATTTAATCTCTGCTTTTGACCCATCTGGTGCAGGACACACAGAGCAGTGAGCGACCATGTACGGCGCTCGGGGAGCAGATGTTGGGGGAGTAAGGTGCCTTGCTCAGGGGCACTAGACAGGGTAGGGAGACTCTTGGATTTTTTGACAGATCAATCCAGGTTCGTCTTTTTGTTGTCTCTTCATGGAGTCGAACCAGAGACGAACCAGAGACCTTCTCTGCCCATAGTCCAAGTTTCTGCCACTAGACCACCGCATCTCCTAACTGGTTTATCGAGCCCAAAAGATATACAAAAAATAAGATATATAAAAGTACAGTCTCGTGTAATACTGATTACTGATCTTGTGGCAGGGCAGGGAGACATTGATGGAGAAATGCAAACAGGGAGGCTTTATTTCATCACCTCTAGTGAGGAAGAGCAGGATAATCTAAATTGGTTACATATCCTTGAAGTGTACAGGATGGCTCCATGCAGAACCAAACTGAGAGTAACGATTTTATTTTACTGAAATGTCATGTATAGTATTCTCAAACAGACTAATGGGTTAGTCAGACTGTGGCTAATTTACCTTGTTTATAATGACATTAATACAGTAACACAAAAAATAAAGATTAAATGGGATAAAAATGAAATACATACATGAATAAGAAATGAGCTCACAGTTTATAAATGGTAAATGGTTTTGTATTTATATAGTATTTTTATTTTTATTCTAGTCTTGATGATCACTCAAAGCTCTTTACAGAAGAGTTTTACATTCACCCATTCACACACGCATTCATACAGTGCATCTATTAGCAGCACTTTGTTGTTCTATGGGGGGGCAGTTCGGGGTTCAGCATCTTGCCCAAGGACACTTCGGCACGTACATGGGGAAGACTGGGGATCGAACTGCCGACCTTCAGGTTGGAGGACGACCGCTCTACGCCACAGCCACCCCTTATATCTGAATTTAAATCTAGTATCAGGTCACTATTAAACCCAGAGAAAATATAACTAAATTCTCATGTTATTATTGTAATAATAATAATTATTAGAATTATTTATAATCATCCGTAATCTATATAGCATATTCTTAGCTGGAGCCATTCCAAGCTCACATAAATTGAGAGGTGTGGACAGGTTGCCGGATTTTCACCTCAGTTTGCTTTTTACACCAGAGTGGGGATTTCTCTGCTCAGACGTAATCACAACAGCAACAAATCCTCCACAGCAATCAGGTGACAGGTGGTGCAGCAGGCAGAGGCAGGATATAACATTTTAATTCTGCTGCAGAGTTCATGAGTTTTTATTTACAGCACATCAACACAAGTGTGTCGGCTCTCCCCTCCCCCTTTTTTCTTCTCTCCTCTCTTTTCCCTCTACCTCTCCTCTCTTCCCTATTTTTTTTCCATTCACCACAACTGGGGTAGGCAGATCACCGCCTGCCAGCGGTTTCCTCCAGTTAACGAGATAATTTTACTTTCTGTAAAGGTCCAGTTTCGTTAAAATGGTTAAGGTTTAGACTTTACTATGTAAAGTTAAAGTGCCTTGATATAATGTATTGGCCCTATACACATTTGAATTGTAATTAATTGGATATAAATTGAAAAATAAATTTGTGGTTAATGAAAGCCATAGACACGTGACTGTTATCAGCAAACCAAAGCTAAAATAAAATTGAAATAAAATTAAAATGGTTAAATCAACATTTAAAGGATCAATCCATCCATTATCAATACATCTCATCCTTTTAAGGTTGCCGGCGAGTTGGAGACAATCCGAGCTGACATGTGGCGGCTGTGGCTGAATGGTAGAGCGGGCGTCCTCCAACCTGAAGGTCACCCTGAATTGCCCCCCATAGAACAAGAAAGTGCTGTTAATAGATCCACTGTATGTATGTGTGTGTGTGAATGCGTGAATGTAAAGCTGTACTGTAAAGAGCTTTGAGCGTTCATCAAGACTAGAAAAGCTCTATATAAATACAAACCATTTACATTCGGCGAGAGCCGGGTATGGAAGGATGTTTTGATTTGATGTCAGCACAGCCTACCCTTATGGTAAAACACATGTAGTCAAACATTTTCTGACAGGCAGATCAGTAGTCTGTCCACGTTGTGATAAGGGACCCAGCTGAAATCCTGATCTCCCTCCAGTGCCTCACTAAGACCTTCAGAGGAAACAAGTCACTAAGCTACTTACAAAACTGTCCAATAATTCTGTAAAGAAGTCAAACACATCGTCTGTCATGGACTTTATCCCTTTCCCTCCACTTTTCTGACAAGTAGACAAAAGAAGGAAAAAACAAATCATAGAGTGCCTTTGGTTACTCCATCATCCCCCGAGCGATGCACTCCATTTATGTTCTTCTTATGTGCAGCTGTTAGCTGAATAGTAAGATTAGTCTTGTACAAGTAATAGAAGTGACTGCAAAAGCTACAAACTCTTATTAGCCAAAGGGGATATGAATGCTGCACTCGCTTACCCTGTCTCAAAGATTGTGGTGTGTCACTAAATAATTTAATTTTGCCCTTCTAAGCAAACTGTAATCTGACAGAGTGCTGAATCAACAGATTCAGCAGTCAGTGTGTGCGAGCAGCATGATTTGTCCTTACATATACTAAGCTGACAGGCAGTTACTCACTAACAGCTGTAGGAAACCATGGTTAGTGACATCCACCTGCTTTCACTCACTTTGTATAGCTGAACACAGAATAGCTTTCTGCACGTCACAAAGAAGTCCCGTGTGAAAAAAGAGCCAAATTGAAATATTTGTCCATCCTCAGGCAAAGATGGGAAATAAGAAGCAACTTGAAAAAAGATCTGCGGAAAGAAATTTAAATTTTTAAATTTTTTATTTATTTATATTGCTTCACTTAATTCTTGGTATGATTAAGGTGTTCTATGAGATTTAGTTTAAGTGGATCACATCTTGGAAACCACACTATGTGCATGATTGATTTGCTATTGGGTTTGTGTGATTAGTGATTAGGGGTTTGTGATGCTGCATCGTATATAGGAATGCAAGACTGATGTTGTTTCTAATTGGGTGACACTCCTCACCCGCTTTATTCTTGAGGGAGTGATACTGGCCGGCTGGGCACAGGAAGTTAGTCGGGTGGAGCGTGGCAGTTTGGACAGTGATAGTGGTTTGCTCTCTCCCTGTGGTGTTCGCGGATACGATTATCATATATTATAATTAATATAACGAGATGAGTGTTTCCCAACTCTCCATCCCGTCCAACCCGATTGAAAACACCCCTTGTACGATCGCTCGTCCAACCCAGACTGTGCTGCGAGAATGCAAAATTCGATAGCATATTGTACGACTCATCTAGACTCCTGACGTAAAGTGAACATTTGATTTCGCCGCTCCTTTACCTTTAACTGGGTAATCAAAAACTTTTCTCATCTCCGCCATGAAAGAGGAATGAGAATTACAAATTGATGAACCCCCCATAAAGCTGTAGCCCACTGAGCTGCCTTACCCAAGAGTAACTTGATGAAGAACGCCACGTGGGAGGCATCTGTGGAATAAGTCGCCGGCTGCTGCTGAAAAACCAGGGAGCACTGGAGCAAGAACTTACCACAAGCTCCCAATTCCCAGGACAAAGGCTCAGGTGTGGGGATGAACGACTCTCTGAGGCATGGCGGCTGAGCAGAGACTTAGGGATCCCAGTGGGAGCTGAGCCGGGCGGTTTTAGTATTGAGGGCTTACAGCATCTCCTCTACGTTGCGTAGAGTCCGCTCTTGCTGCCCCACTCATGTTCCTTGAGCAGTTAGAGATTTGTGGAGGGAGCCTATGTCTGGTCCATAGTTTGGCCAGATCGTTATGTGAGGTTTTGTTTTTGATCTGGACCTGAAAGATTAAGATTAAGATGCATTTATTAGTTCCAAACACATGCACAGACATGCAAAGGCACACTCATGCAGGTAGGAAAATGTAATCTCTGCTTTTGACCCATCTGGTGCAGGACACACAGAGCAGTGAGCGACCATGTACGGCGCTCGGGGAGCAGATGTTGGGGGAGTAAGGTGCCTTGCTCAGGGGCACTAGAAAGGGTAGGGAGACTCTTGGATTTTTGGACAGATCAATCCAGGTTCGTCTTTTGTTGTCTCTCTGTGGAGTCGAACCAGAGACGAACCAGAGACCTTCTCTGCCCATAGTCCAAGTTTCTGCCAATAGACCACCGCCTCTCCAAAAGCAGACACAGAGATGGAAACAGGGATATTTTAATGTCACATCTACATTTTAAGAGCAGCTGTTTAAAGTAACATTATGTCTCATAAAGCTCTTTATTCAGAGTATTGGTGTTGATGTGTTGTAATGTGTTACAGTAAAAACTCAACTTGTCTTCTACATTCAGTTTTTACATACTTAATCTTAAACAGACTTTACTTAATCTGTAATTCGTGTGTACCCATGGATGTCCAACATGAGTGGACAGAACTTGACTCTAACAAGACTGAACAATGAGAGTCATCACTTCAGCACTGACTCCAGATACAAACCTGTTTTCATAACTTAGAAACGGTCAAAGAAATTTATTGCACATATTACATAATTAAATTATATACGCAATAATTTGAATTTCCATACATTCATTGTCTTGGTAGTATACTTTTTAATCCAAAACCCTAATTCAAAAAAATAGTTGAATATCCACAGAATACGAGGACACAAACTTTGCTTATAAGTAACACTTCCTCTGCAATAATGCCATACGTTTATGTTTCTTGTCATTTTATAAGGGACTGATGAGCCAAAAGGACACAGCTGTGCTGACAGTGTTCTGTCTGTTATGACAAAGAAGAAAAATAAAAAAGTAGGGTTTTATCTAAGTGTATCAAATCAGAAAGTAAAAGATGAACATTATTGTGATAACAGTGCACTTTTCTTTTTTTACCAACCATAATGAATATTGAAATTGACACAATATTATCCATGACACTTAGCAATGACCTCAGGAAAAACATCCCAACTAAAAATTCTTCTGTTGCTATCAATAGCCAGCTACTCATTCCAGCACTGATGGAAACACAGCAGAGCTAGTCAGTGGTATTCAGTGTAACTGGTGTGTTGTTCTGTTCATCCCAATCAGACTAACTAGTTACTGGGTGGCCTTTGTTGTACATGACCAAAACAGTAAGAAGGATCAAGTGTAACTTTTTACAAGGCGTAACAGACATCAACTAATGCATTAAAAATATGTTCACACAGCATAGGCACTGACAAAAGATGTGGTCCTGCTGATGGGGTGTCAGTTCAGAAAATGCTTATGTGAGGGCACAGACAACGCCGCTTGTGCATAATGAAGCTTAGCGTAACTTCAGTCAGAAAGACTTCTCTTTCAGTCAATCATTCAGCACCTGTCAAACTTTATAATCCCCTCTCCTCTCTTTCGCAGTCAGCCGTCATTCATTGTGGTGCATAACCAACCTCCACCTCAATCTCCTCCATTCTTCAATCAATCAATCAATCAAATTTTATTTGTATAGCCCATATTCACAAATCACATTCGTCTCATAGGGCTTTAACATGGTGTGACATCCTCTGTCCTTAACCCTCAACAAGAGTAAGGAAAAACTACTAAAAACCCTTTTAACAGGTAAAAATACGTAGAAACCTCAGAGAGAGCCACATGTGAGGGATCCCTCTCCCAGGACGGACAGAAGTGCAATATATGCCACATGTAGGAAAACATCATCAGGATTAAAGTTTTTAGAAGCATTGATGAGGGTAAACATGTTGAAGGATAACTTCAATACTATATATCAAGCAGTCCTGCTGCATACATCATCAACCGCCGACCTCGGTCGTGGACCACCACCATTATCTGATGCCAACGTGACACAGTATCCGACATTACCACTACAATCAGCCCGCACGACATAGAATCCACCACACTGGATCCACCGTTGCGACCTCTCCACAATCGTAATCCATGGTGCAGCCACAGCGGGCCCGGATCTGCGGGCGATAAAGCAAAGGGACTCTGGGAAGGGGTCAAGTCATTAACATGTACTGATGAGATATGACTTACTTCGATGAGATAGGGATGAAGAAGAGGAAGGAGAAGCTGGAAAGAGAAGCTCAGTGTGTCATGTGTCATAAATTCCCTTTGCGTCTTAGCGTCATCAGGGTTTTATGCCTTGTAATCAATGATACAATGATACAGGCCGAATTTGGGGGTACACTGAGGCTCAAGGTAGATCTGACTGGCTACTGGTTTGTATGGTAGTATGTTTGTATGAAAACCATGTGGCCCACTCAGTAGATCAGCCATCAATACCTCTATGCCTTTTTAAACTAAACGCTTCCTATTTTAGAACATAGGAAAAGTATTAGCTCTAACTATAAGCTTTATCAAAAAGGAAGGTTTTGAGCCTACTCTTAAACGAAGAGATGATGTCTGCCTCCCGAACTGAAAGTGGTTGATTACTCCACAGGAGAGGGGCTCGATGGCTAAAAGCTCTGGCTCCTACTCTACTTTTAGAGACTTTAGGGACAACAAGTAAGCCTGAATTCTGGGAGCGGAGTGCTCTAGTGGGATGATAGGGTACTAACAGCTCTTTAAGGTAAAACGGCGCCATATTATTCAGGGCCTTGAAGGTGAGGAGGAGAATTTTAAATTCTAGAATAGAATTTAACTGGAAGCCAGTGTAGCGATAGCTAATACTGGAGAAATGTGCCCTATTTTCTTGGTTCTCGTCAGGACACGTGCTGTGGCATTTTTGACAAGCTGTAGAGTCTTTAACGACTTACTGCTGGAGCCTGATAATAATGAATTACAATAGTCTGGTCTCGATGTAACAAAGGCGTGGACTAGTTTTTCTGCATCTTTTTGCGAAAGGACATGTCTGATTTTTGAGATATTACGCAAGTGGAAAAAGGCTGTCCTAGAATTTAGTTTTTGGTGTGATTAAAGGACAAATCAGGATCAAAGAAAACTCCCAAGTTCCTGACTGTTTCATTGGAAGCAAGGGCAATGTCATCTAGCGCAGCTATATCTTGAGATAATGTATCTCTAAGGTGTTTAGGGCCAAGTATTATAACCTCTGTTTTATCTGAGTTTAATAAGAGAAAATTGCGGGTCATCCAGGTTTTTATGTCTTTGAGACAAGCTCGAAGTTTAGTTAATTGATTACTTTGTTCAGGTTATATTGACAAGTATAACTGGGTGTCATCCGCATAGCAGTGGAAATTTACAGAGTGTGTCCTGATAATGTCTCCTAGTGGAAGTATATATAATGAGAATAAAATTGGGCCGAGCACAGAGCTCTGTGGAACATCATGGTAAACTTTGGTGGGCACATATGACTCATCATTAATTTGCACGAATTGGGAGCGATCAGAAAATTAAGATTCAAACCAGTTAAGGGGGGTTCCATTACAGTTTTTCTCCATTGCTTTGGCTCATTTCACGAAACAGAAATGACATTCTCAAAACAACACGTGCAAACCTCAAAACCAATGGGCACTTGTTCACAACAGATTTGAATATCTCATTCCTTTCATCAAATTGCAATTATATTAGCACATCCTTGTAGCCTGACGTTGTCAGACTCACAATTCTAGTCAGAATACTCAATGGCAGCATCTACACATCTCAGCTCTCCAGCGGCAGGCATGTTTGTTGAAAACGAATTCAACCCAAGGGCACTTTGATGACGTGGTTGATTACGTTACCGTTGATCATCTGTCCATCATCGTATAAAGCCCGCCCTGACAATCTGATTGGCCCGGTCGGGCATAATTTCTCCTCAACGGAGCGACTCCAGACCAAACTTCCCGACCTAAAATGTTGTGGGCGGGGCTAAGTTCGTCTGGCATCCAGGCTAACATCCTTGCACATGACAAGTACAATTGCCTACAGCTTGCACAAATTTCAAATGATTTAGCACACCTTTGCAAACGGTTAGGTACATTTGCCTTCAGTTAGCTCAATTACCAATTGAATATATATTGCTGGTCAAAACTGACTGTTGCTTCTCAGTCAAGTGGTTGTTCTCTGCAGAACTTGTTGGCAAAATTTCCTTGTGTACATCATTACCTGCACAATAGTTCACTCCACTGTCAAAATCTTCGAGGCAAATAATACCATGAAAAACATCATGGTAGATACTGTAATATGGGTCCCTTGGATCATTGGCTTAGTTCCCAGGTGCAACTAGAACTTTACTAATCAAGGGGGAGTTTCACACATCTGAGCACCAATCACACAGTAGGTTTAGTTAGCTGACAGGTGCTATCCAGGAGTATAAATGCTTCCATCAAATGGGCATGGTTCACGGCCCATCTAAGAATGTTGATGGTGCTTTTATCACCTTACTCCCCATTCCTCAATTCTATTGAGGAGTTTTTTTCTGCATGGATGTGGAGGGTCTATGAGCATCAGGCTCAAAACCAGAGGTCCCTTCTCCAGGCAATGGATGATGCTTGTGATGATGTCACAGCAGAGCAGTGTCAGGGATGGTTGCGGCATGCACGATTTGCCAATTGCATTTAGAGCTCTGAGATTGTCATTTCTGTTTGCGTGAAATGAGCCAAACCAATGGAGAAAAACTGTAATGTTAATTAACTGTTTAAGTCTTTGTAATAAAATGTGATTGGCAATTGTGTTGAATGCTGCACTGAGATCTAACAGGATGAGGACAGACACAAGTCCCTCATCTGAAGCTATTAGAAGGTCATTAGCGACTTTTGCTAAGGCTGTCTCTGTGCTGTGATTGGCTCTAAACACAGACTGAAAGTCTTCATATATGTTATTTTCCTGGAGAAACTCACACAGCTGATTGACTAAAACTTTTTCTAAGATTTTAGACAGGAAGGGGAAATTAGATATTGGTCTGTAATTGGCTAAAACCTCTGGGTCTAGGGTGGTTTTTTTTAGAAGGGGTTTGATTACAGCTATTTTAAAAGACTGTGGTATATAACCTGATGATAATGACAGATTGATTGTATTAGGTAACAAACTATCAATAAGGGGCAGAATTTCTTTAAGTAATTTTGTCGGAATCGGATCTAAGATACAGGTTGTTGGTTTAGAACCTGAGATTATTTTAGTAAACTGATCACGGGTGATCAGAGAGAAACTGTCTAAATAATGGATAGGATTCTCAGCCGTTTCTGAGACTTCTGTTGTTGGTATGGTATTAGTGCCAATAGTTAGAATTTTATCATTAAAAAAGGTCATAAAGATATTGCTATTTAGGGATCGAGGAATACTGGGTTCGGTGGAGGAGTGACTCTCTGTCAGCCTGGCTACAGTGCTGAAGAGAAACCTGGGGTTGTTTTTGTTTTCTTCTATAAGTTTTGAATAGTAGGCAGCTCTTGCTTTGTGGAGAGCCTTTTTATATTCTTTAACACTATTCTTCCAGTCTTTGAGATTTTGGTTTCTGGAGCGCCACTTCCTTTTTAGTTTTTCTTGATAATTGTTTTAACTCATTTGTCTGGGAATTATACCATGGAGCTAATTTACCATGTTTGACATTTTTCTTTTTTAGAGGCGCTATTGAGTCTAATGTTAATCGTAATGAGTCTGCAGAGCTATCGACGAGATGATCGATCTCAATGGAGCTTGAGTTTTTAATGAATTTGTTCTTTAAATCTAAGGATAATACGGGTTTAAATGTAATTGGAATTATTTCCTTAAATTTAGCTAGAGCACTATCAGGTAGACATCTAGAAAATTAGTTTTCTATTAGTGGCATATACTCAGTTATTGAAAAATCGAAGTTTATTAAATAATGGTCTGATAGAACTGGATTGCGCGGAAGTACTGTTAAATTTTCAATTCCGACACCGTACGATAATACAAGGTCAAGTGTGTGGTTACCACAATGAGTAGGTTTATGCACACACTGACTGAAACCAATAGAGTCTAGTATTGAAATAAATGCTACGCTAAGGCAATCTTTATTATCATCAACATGAATATTAAAGTCCCCAACAATAATAATTTTATCGGTCTTTAGGACTAAGTTTGATAAAAACTCAGGGAATTCCTTTAAAAATTCAGTATAAGCCCTGGGAGCACGGTAAACTACGGCAAATATGATTGGCTGTTGGTGGTTCCTGGATTGGCGTGGAAGACTAAGAACCAGACATTCAAATGATTTGTAGCTGAGTTTAGGTTTAGGATTAATTGATAGACTGGAGTTAAAAATAGCAGCAACTCCACCTCCTTGCCTAATTTCTCTAGGAACCTGTGAATTGATATGACTGGGGGGAGTAGATTCATTTAGACTGACATATTCATCAGGATGCAGCCACGTCTCAGTGAGGGACAATAAATCTATGTTGTAATTGGAGACTATTTCATTAACTAAAAGAGCCTTTTTTTCCAGTGATCTAATGTTTAAAAGACCACATTTAAAAGTCTGGGTTTCCTGTATTGTTTCAGAGGTTGTTTTAATTTGTATTAAATTTTTGTGTGGAGTTCTCGCTCTGTTATTGTTTAATTTCAATAATTTAATCGGACGGTGAACAGACACAATCTCTATGGGGTTGTGTGATGGATCCAGAGGGAGCGCAGAGAAGTGTTTAGCACTGCAGCTCTGCTTCCTGGTCCCAACGTTGGGTTGTCATGTTAGAGACAAAGTAATATTCCTAGATAAGAGAGCTGCTCCATCCCAAGTGGGATGAACGCCGTCTCTCCTAACAAGACCAGGTTTTCTCAAAAAAGTTAGCCAATTATCTATAAAGCCCACGCCGTTTACAGGACACCACCTCGACAGCCAGCGGTTTAAAGACAACATGCGGCTAAACATGTCATTACCTGTTGTATTAGGGAGCGGGCCAGAGAAAACTACTGTGTCCGACATCGTTTTAGCAAATGCACACACCGACTCAACATTCAATTTAGTGACCTCCGACATACGAAGCCGGGAGTCGTTGCTGCCGACGTGAATTACGATTTTATTGTATTTACCTTTTTTAGTTTTAGCCATTAACTTGAGTTTAGACATGAGACGTCCTTTATCAAAGCAATCTTCCAGATGCTGGATTCCCTTGTCATGCCAAGTCTCCAGAATCTTATTTTTTAGAGTCATGGGTACAAGTTCATTTTGTCTTAGAGGTGTTTTTGGTGACAGTCTCAAATTCAGCCCAAGAGTATTCATTTTCACACAGTTTATTCGACCAATTAGAGTAATGGGTAGGTTCCTCAATCTGTCGAAGTCTTCCTCGATTTTACTCAGCAATGGGAGGTAATTAAGTTTGTATAAGTTTTTAAGATCATTGTCTATAATTATTCCTAGATATTTAATATTCTGGAGCCACTTAAATGGGGTTGTTTGTTGGTGTTCAGTGTGATCAAAGTTCGTGAGTGGAATAATTTCACTTTTTTCCAAATTGACCTTGTATCCTGAAATAGCACCATAGGTGTTTAGCAGCGTCTGTAATTTTGTGAGAGAGTTAACCGGGTCTGTTAGATACAGAATTACATCATCTGCCAGGAGATTAATTTTATGATTTATTTGGTCCACTCTGAACCCCTTTATATCTAGATCCCGTCTAATTGCTTCAGCAAGTGGTTCAATAGCCAGGACAAAGAGTACAGGAGACAGAGGACATCCCTGTTGACTCGATCTACTCAAGGGAAATGCTGCCGAAGTCTGTCCATTTGTGGTCATTTTGGCTCTGGGTTTATGGTAGAGTGTTTTCACCCAATTGATAAAAAAATGGCCGAATCCAAACTTGTCCAAAACTTCAAATAAATACGGCCATCACATCACATCCATTATAAGGGGGGTTAGTAAGTCCTTAAATTCTCTGTAGAATTCAGGGGGGAAGCCATCCTCTCCCGGGGATTAATTGGATTGTAGTGAGCATAAGGCCTTTTCGATTTCTTTCTGAGTGAAGGGCAAATCAAGATTCTTTTTGTCTTCATGGCTGAGTTTCGGCAAATCAATAGTGGACAGAAATTCATCAATCATAGATAGATCCTCTGGCGATTCTGGTGTATATAGATTTGTATAAAATTGTTTGAATGTGCTGTTAATTTCTGTGGGGTTGTGTGAGATTGCACCAGTTTCAGTTGGAATTGCATTAATTGTCCTTGAGCTTTCCTCTGTTCTCAACTGCCAGGACAAGATTTTGTGAGCTTTCTCTCCCAATTCATAATATTTTTGTTTAGTTCTTAAAATGTTTTTTTCAACCTTATAAATATGTAAAGTATTGTATATTAATTTTTTGTTAACCAGTCGTTGGTAAAGTTCTTTAGACCCAGATTGTTGAAACTCCTTTTCCAATTTCAGAATATCTGCTTCTAACTCATTTATCTCTGCCATATATTTATTTTTGATACCCTTTGTATAAGATATCATTTGCCCTCTTAGATAAGCTTTCAGCGTGTCCCATAATATGAAACTACTGGGGGAGGAGGGGCAGTTTGTCTCACAGAACAATATTATCTGGTCCCTAATAAACTGGCAAAAGTCTTGTCTATGAAGGAGAGTAGGGTTCAGACGCCATCTATATTGGTTTGCTGGTTTTTCTGTCATCAAAATAGATAGGGTCAAAGGTGAATGGTCAGACAGCATCCTAGATAAATAGTTAGACTCTAGTGTTCTATGAATCAACTGTGTTGACAATAAGAAAAGGTCGATCCTGGTGTGAGAGTTGTGTGGGCAGGAGTAAAAGGAATAGTCTCTAGTTTGAGGGTATCTGTCGCGAAACATCACTCAGGTTTAGATCTTTCATAAATGATAAGGTAGTCTTGGCTGCTTTTGTTTTGGATGTTGTTGTAGCTGAAAAATTAAAGTCGCCTCCTACAAGTATGTTTTGTTGTCCCTCATATACCCTCATAAAAATATCTTGAATAAAGGATTCATCATCATAGTTGGGTGCGTATAAGTTTAACAGTGTCCAGGGTTCTGAGTAGATTTGGCAATTAACTAGGACATAGCAGCCTGCTGGATCAATTATAGTTTCTCCAATTGTAACTGGAATGTTTTTATTTATTAAAATAGCAACCCCCCTGGCTTTAGAGTTAAATGAGGATGATAACACGTGTCCCACCCATTCTTCTTTCAAAATGGCTAACCAAAGTTCACACCTTCGTCAGCATGCTTTCAAAATGGTGGTTGGGCCCACTATAGTTACCAGCCCTCCCCTCCTTCAGAATGTGCTTTACGACATGTAGCTGGGGTCTGAGCTAATGAGGTGAGGAGATATGCTTGTCTGTGTGGATGTTAAATCAGATAATGAGAGACAGGGAGAAAGCCTGTGGCAAGCCTAACTAGCATTAACTTTCATTTAACTTATACCTACAACATCACAGCATATATCAAACTTATAAAAACACACAGAATTGAGTAAACAGGTTTCCTTGAGAAGATGAGTTGGAAAGCTACACCTCTGACCTCTGGTTGTTGGTTTGAGAGGCGGCTTCCTTGATTAGATGAGCTGGGAGCTGCACCTCTGCGTTCCTCTCTTTGGATGCGAAGAGAAGGGTTGAGCTAGAGAAATCAGGTTTCTCCTCTCGCCGATGCAGGAGGAGAAGCTGGCTGCCTCCCTGCTGGAAGGTTGTGGGAAAGAGCTGGAGCAGCCTTCCGCCCTCAGAGGGATTGAAGAAAGAGAGCGAGTTTGGGGGAGACCTCTCCTTATATTGGCTCTGTGACCTTATTGGTCCTGGGCCAGAGTGACCAATAGGAGGTGAACATCGTGGCCCTTGACACCTTTTGTGTGAAGTTGTCCAGACCACAGGACATGCAGCATCCTGGGGGACTGAGTTCGGGAGGCTTTCTCAAGACAAAGAGAGCTACAGCCACAACATAACACCCCAGTATAAGGCCATAAACCATTAACTTAGGAACAATAATTAAACATAAATATAACAAAAATCTAAATAAGGAAATAATATCCCTCCCCATGATAACAATGAACATGGTGCATTCCAATTAATGCCCAAAGCCATTTAAGGTTGTCTGCTGCAGCTGGGCCTCCTTTTGATGAATGGCCAAATGACTCCAGCAGCAACCCACAGGAACTAGTAACTGAATATAATATTTATATAGGATGAGTATGGGACTGAAGAACAGTATATTCTTTCTGTTGTTAAGTTAATGTACTTTTAGGATTCCTGCTGTTCTGAGTTTGTACCCTCATAGCTGAATGCACTTATTGTAATGCCGGGTTTACACAGGACGTGGAAGGGCCTCGCAGCGCAGTGCCTTTTTTAAGCGCGCAGCCGCCTGGCTGTTCACATGGGACACGCATTTCTCCGCACTGGTCAGCCTGCGATTAAGCTTTTTCCGCTTGTTTGTGCATGTAAACCGTTCAATGTAGGAGATCGTGGGTAAATGATGATGGTCTTCATAGCCCACACATAGACATGAAATGTTAACAATGTATCATCAGATGTACCCTGAAAAGTTAGTACCTTTTAGAAAAAGGTGTAGCTCTGCACAACTGAGTGAAACTGTCCTGATTTTCATTTGTTAAGATCACAGTTTTGTCATTTACATGTGAAAGTCTCCCCTAGATCTAGGAGAAAACTGACGAAAATCCCACATTTAATGCAATGTATCTTTGTTGGATGTTTCGGCTTCAAACAGACAAGGCGGGGGAGCAAGCTGGGTTCGCTGGGTCTTGCTCAATCTGGGATTAGGTAGAAAAGATGACCAGCTTGAACCACTGGCTCACCGAGCTGAGAAGGAGGCCGGCCTGAAGCTGGCATAATGCCGCAATATTGAAGCCTCGTCTCTGGGAGATTGGTTGTGTCTGTAAGAGAAGGCTCTGCGCCGACCACCCAAAGAATTAGAGGTGATCTCTTGGAGAAGACCGATGCTGGGTCTGAAACCTCCTGGGAATGGTCATGTTCAGCATCCGACACCGAGATGAAAAACAATGTGAAATAAGCAAGGTGCAAGTTGACAAAACACATGCAAGTTGACAAAACACAAGCAAAGTAAGAAAACATCTTCATCAATTTCACAACACAACAAAACACATTACAGAAACACGCTGCAAATAGACACATGCGCTGCAAATTACAAACGCGCAGCAAATAGATGAACGCGCAACAAATAGACGAACGAGCAGCAAATAGAGGCGACAACACAACGGAAGTGTTTCCAGGGACAGCTAAAAGGGATGGATACAGGAGACACTAAAACGTCCAATACGCTATACAATTTCGGTTCCGCACAGGGGTCGGCAACCTGCGGCTCTTCAGCCCCTCTGCAGTGGCTGTACTGTACAGTGTTGTGCATATGTTTCGCGATCGCTGAACTTAACAAATCAGTTTTCATATTATTAACGTGAACGTAACGATGAACGTGATTGAACGTCACGTTCATTTTTTAAATCATCATCGTATCAGGCCCTCATGAAATACCAGGAGCGGGCGTGGGTGTGTGTGTGTGTGTGTGTGTGTGCGTGTGGCCAGCGCACCTGGGCTCCGACCCCGCCCACTCGCTCGGAGAGAGCCACAGTGAGCTCTGAGCTCTGAAGATGGTCCGATCAAGAGACATTCCGTCTTCTCCTGTTAAACTGAAAAAACAGCGCTAACAAGCAAGCCCCTGTTTGTGAGGAAATATATTGTCCATAGTGAGCAGGGGTTTGAAACCTTTACTATCAGAAGAGACATTTTGCCCCCTCTTCTGAGCGAGTGGGCACCCAACACGCACACACATGCACACGCACACACAACACACAAACGCCCGCTCCTGGTATTTCATGAGGGCCTGATACGATGATGATTAAAAAAAGTAACGTGACGTTCAATCACGTTCATCGTTACGTTCACGTTAATAATATGAAAACTGATTCGTTAAGTTCAGCGATCGCGAAACATATGCACAACACTGTGCTGTACAGCCACTGCAGAGGGGCTGAAGAGCCGCGTTCGGCTCCAGAGCCGTGGGTTGCGAACCTTGTGCGGAACCGAAATTGTATGGTGTATTGGACGTTTTAGTGTCTCCTGTGTCCATCCCTTTTACCTGTCCTCTGGAAACACTTCCGTTGTGTTGTCGCCTCTATTTGCTGCGCGTTCGTCTATTTGCTTCGCGTTAGTCTATTTGCAGCGAGTGTGTCTATTTGCAGCGCGTTTCTGTAATGTGTTGTGTTGTGTTGTGAAATTGATGAAGATGTTTTCTTGCTTTGCTTGTGTTTTGTCAACTTGCATGTGTTTTGTCAACTTGCATGTGTTTTGTCAACTTGCATGTGTTTTCTTAAGTTGCTGTTCGTTGAGCTCTCAGGGCCACCGTACCTGACACTATAATGAATATAAACAAAAGATGGTTGATTCATGTTTATGGAGAGCAGCGCTGCACACAATATGAGAGAAGGGCAATCCAGATGTTTAACTCAACAGCCCTGGGGTTTCGTCCAGTCCTGCTGTCCAAGTCTTAACGGACATACTTCTGCTCACAAATCTAAGACAATAATATACCATGATTATGAGGAGCAATTTGGACAAAGGCTCTGGGCTCTGCGCCGCCAATTAAGTGCAAATGGGGAGAGCAGGAGATGTTTGAATTAGCATATTCAAGAGAAAGACATTACTCAAGCCCACAAGACGAAAGATGCCAACTGTTATAACCAGTAAGCTCATTGTGCTTTACAGACAGGAGGCCTGAACACACATTAAAGATTACACTTAAGAAAGACATATTTCAGTTCACTGAACTATGCCTTTGATTCATTACAGCAAAAGTGGATTGCTTGGACTTTTAGAGTTCCCCTGAGTACAACTGACTACAAAGGGCAATGAGGCTTGATATGCAGTCTCTCCAGCCCAGGCCATGGAGCCATCATCTATGTGTCTGTTACTCTGCTCACTGCTGTTTGAGAACAGAGAATACATCTAAGAGGGAGAATTCCGAGATAATTACTATCACATATCCTATATGATTTGTAATATTAATCCACAAGGCAGTGAGGTGATTTAAAAAAAAAAAAACAGGGTTAACAATGGAACTGTTATCAAGGTATTATTTTAGGTATCTAACAGTTATTTCCTTGCACATGGCACATAATTGTATCCCTGAACACAAGGGAGGGTGAGTGCTGAATGTATTCAGACTATAAGATTTAATAAAGAACTATGAACTCTCTACGTTAAAATATGAATTATCAGTTAAAAGTCTGTTTTTGGTAGAAAAAAAAGCAATAGAGGTGTGATATTCTCAGCTCTTCAATCAATCAATCAATCAATCAATCAAATTGTATTTGTATAGCCCATATTCACAAATCACAAGTTGTCTCATAGGGCTTTAACATGGTGTGACATCCACTGCCCTTAACCCTCAACAAGAGGGGTAGTTGGGCCTGTAGAGCAAATTACTCCTTAGATTAGGCTACGAATAGGCCTGTTGCAAGTGCAGGAAGGTATTACTAAGGAAGGAGGGAGTCTTTAAAAAGACTGATTATAGAGCGATGAATATCTGAATTATAGAGGAAACAAGAGCAATCACACAAACTCTGCAGGGTGTCGTCTCAGTGAGGGTGAGCGCTGACCATGCCTGCAGTTACTTTTATAATCGGAAGCGTACGAGCAACTCGTGTTCAAATGATAACACTCCTCTTTTGATTGGTGGATCAGGAACGAAACAGTATTTGATTTGTTTGTGTCAGTCCAGCCCCTATCATTTCGCCACTGAGGGAGGTTTAACTAACCAATGACAGGTCTTTCCTTTTTTTGTCTGTGACATTGCGCCACCCCCTGGAGAGTGTCCGCGCCTTCTGAAACTTCTTGAGCATCCTAATGTGCCTCATTTACCTACTCGGCTCTTGGAGGAATAGGTTTGTGAGCTGAATCTGAAATTCTGAGAATCGTAATTGCTAAAATAAAATTTCTGAATGGAGAATATAGTTCCATGACAAAACAGTTTATGGTATTTAGTGTTATTATGAGCTCCTCTTGTGACATAAATAAATGAAAAGCAATCCTTTTTCATAGCCCTCTGGGAAATTAAATGAAGCAGTCCAAGATGCAATAAATCAGCTGACAGTTTAATGGCCTCCTAGCAAGATTGATGCAATAGTTTTGAGAGGTTATTAGTTAATTGTCAAGGCAAGCCCTGCTTGACAAGAACACATTTGACTATAATTCAACTGCAAAATTAGTCCACAAAGTGGTTTATTGCATCACAGTTGGTTGAATTTCTACAGCATGTGCATCTATTTGTCTCAGCATCCAGTCTGTGTTATCTTAAGCCGTATTTTTAAATTTGACCTGCGGAGGAACTCCAAAGAATTGAGTCAGTGCAGTTTGTCTTTCACACATGCAGAATGCAGCGGGAGATTCTCTGCTTGGTTGCATTGTCATCAGCAACAAATTTCCGTTCTCACACACACGTCCTCTGGAATTTCTGCATGTCCAACCTCTTCAGTGCATGTCTGAAAGTACCTTTAGTCTATGCTCAGTATTCTTACGTGTGACTACGCTGCAGGGTGGAGTTTTTTTATATCCTGCCACCCGAGAGCTCAGTAACAGTAGGTACTGTTTTAAGTCTAAACAAAAGCAGAACTGGCCCAATCGCACCAGACAGATGGGCTGAATTTTCTGAGCACCAGGCATATGTGTGCCTTTTTGTAAAGGTTTAGAGTTAAAATACGAAGTGTTTCAAACACTTGGTACAAAGATACACTGGAACTGCCAATTCCACTAAACAGGCTACTAAAACAGCAATTGTACTTTCACAAAGCTCTAATGTTCAGTGTTTCTTCAGACTGTTTTAACATCATGATCAGCCCTTTTAGGGGCCACTGCAGTAACCTACTAAACTTTTGGACTCAATATTTTAGTCCCTTCTCTGTTTTACTTTGGTGTTTCCTACCTTGTTTGTGCCTTGTTGATCCAGGGCCGCAGCTGTGGCCAGATCATGGATTACGATCTGTGGATTGCATATCAGAGATCGTAATGGTGGATCCAGTTTGGCGTATTCTATATTGTGCTGGCTGATCGTAATAATAATGACGGATGTTTTATGGTGTTGGCATCTGATAATGGTGGTGGACCACGGTCGAGGTGGCACCTGATGATGGATCCTAATTGGTGGCAGTGGACAATGACTGCGGACTACATTGGCAGCCGATCTTGATGGTGGATCATGATCTTGCTGGCGGCCGACCATAGACTATGATTGCAGCAGGACTGCTTGACATATTGTATTTCTCCTCAGATACTTGAGCATTGCTGACAATAATCCATCAATTCATTGACCTTTAGTTATCCTTCAAAATGTTTACCCTTATCAATGCTGCTAAAACCTTTATCCTGATGATGTTCTCCTCTACACTTGACATCTATTGCACTTCTGTCCGTCCTGGGAGAGGCTCTCTCTGAGATTTCTACTTCTTTCTACCCTGTTAAAAGGGTTTAAAGTAGTTTTTCCATACTCTTGTTGAGGGTTAAGGACAGAGGTTGTCACTCCATGTTAAAGCCCTATGAGACTAATTGTGATTTGTGAATATTGGCTATACAAATAAAATTTGATTGATTGATTGATTGTTCCTGCTCTTATGATTGTCTTCCGTGCCCTGATGTGTTTCACCTGTGACCAATTACTGCTTCTTCTTTTTTATATTCACGCTGCATTCAAATTGGGTTGTTCATAAGATGAGTCTGTATGAACCCTTATGGTTATCTCAAAAATATGCAACGCTAATATAACTCAGTTGATACATTCAATTTGTTAATGATTAAAATGTATTATAACAAATAATTAATTTCGACATTTTTCTTTCTTATATACCAATATATATATATATGCCATACCACTTTTATCTATGATTTCCATGATAGTGTTGGTCAAAACATGAAATTCCTGCATGAGTGCAATGTCAGGCACTGCTTACATCATGAGATCTGCAGTGCCAGAATCTGTTATGCTCCTGATAAAAATACGTCCAGTGAATGCTGTGTTATCAAAGCAGGGATGCAGAGCAGGCAATCTGTTCCACTGCACTGCCAATGGGAGAGGAAATAAAACCACCAGGTGGCAAACACAGACACACACAGACACACACACACACACACACACACACACACACACACACACACACACACACACACACACACACACACACACACACACACACACACATACACATACAGGCCACCTTGACCACTCCATTAAAAAAGCATGTGATAAAAAAAATATGACTGTATATGCAGAGCATTTAATATTGCACATTTATTCATTGCAAACAGAAAAGCGCTCTGCAGGTCAAGCCTGCCTTATATTGCAGTAAACAAATTGAGATAACTGGTAAAATGGAAATATGTACGATAGCACAAATCAAGAAAAATAAATTAAAGTTGTGTGCAATAGCTCTAATTGAAAATGCTGTCATTTTTCTATTAAATTGTCTTCACTGGGGAAAATTGTGGCTTAATTCACTGAGCAGACAGGTGTGGACTGAGACAGGGTTCCTATAGGAGTAGAAGTTTAGATTATCTGTGTTTGCAGACTGAGAGACAGAGGATAAGAGCAGGGAAACAAATCTAAGGTGCCAGCATGTGTTTAAACATTATAAGCTGTGACTACCACATTAACTTCATTCAACAATTAATTTGGCAGCAGCAGAGCTTGGGTTGAGGCCAGGTGATGGAGAGAGAACATAAGTGTTAATGTGAAGCTTGGAGCTGTGCAATTATTTCTGAGAGACAAAGCTGCTCTGGATGCAGAATTAATCCCTTTGGTTGGTTTAGCTAAATCTCTTTGGACTCAGTTATAAAGCAAAACACTGTTTTTTAGGGAAAATCTGCTAAATGGTACTTTCAATAAATTGTTTGTAAAAGGCATTCTGTCCCCTAAAAATAATATATATTTACCAAACTTACTTGCCAAGTTAATGGCAAATGAAAAACACTTAATTTTATTAAATGTATGTATTCATAAGGACAACACACATTCACCAACAGTACATTTCTTTAAATGTGCCAATGTTCGCCAGCTGGCTAATTTTCAACTGCAGTCCTTTGACAAGATGTCCTCATGAACAGTAAGTCCTTTGACTAGATGTTTTTGAGAGCTCTTGGGTGATAATTAGTTAGAGCTAATTAGTGCGGCAGAACGTAACTTGTTCGATTTTATGACTTATGACACATGGAGCTTCTCTTTCCAGCTTCTCCTTCCTCTTCTCCATCCCTATCCCCCTTCCCCGGAAATCCCTTTGCTTCATCACCTGCAGATCCAGGGCCTCTGTGGCCGCACCATGGATTGCGGTTTGTGGATCGCGCAACAGGGGTCGCGGTGTTGGATCCAGTGTGGCGGATTCTGAGTCATGTGGGCTGATCGTGGTGCTGGTGGCAGACCCTGTGTCGCGTTGGCATTGGGCACGGGCGGTGGACCAGGACCGCGGTGGTGGCTCATGATGGGTCCTGGAGTGGCGTCTGATATGGATGGTGGATCGTGGTCTGGACGGTTGCTGACCATGGACTGTGATTGCAGCAGGACTGCTTGGGATGTCTACCCTCATCAAATGCTGCTAGAGAATTTGATTATTGATGATGTTCTCCTACACGTGGCATCTATTGCACTTCTGTCCGTCCTGGGAGAGGGATCCCTCACATTTGGCTCTCTCTGAGGTTTCTACGTATTTTTTACCCTGTTAAAAGAGTCTTCAGTAGTTTTTTCTTACTCTTGCTGAGGGTTAAGGACAGAGGATGTCACACCCTGTTAAAGCCCTATCAGACGAATTGTAATTTCTGAATATGGGCTATACAAATAGAATTTGATTGATTGATTGATAACATCTTAATACTAAACATAAAAACAACAAAACGGCATCAAATAAAGCAATAACACAAAGTGAGATTTTGCAAGACACAAGCTGCAGAACAGTATAAAAATACAAGACAATATACATTGATACAGCCATGGCAAATACCAACACAAACAACCACCATCTCTCATGGTAATAGGCAATACATTGGCTAATTAAGCAGCAGGTAACAAGACAAATTAAAAAAATTAATTTGAGTTAAAAGTGTCTGACTGCTCAGAAGCCAGCCTTGAGACAATTAGTGAAGGTGGGGTAGGAAGTGTAGTTTCTTTAACAGGTTTAATTAACTCCCAAAGTGGCGTTGTTGTTCAAACCCCATTCATCTGTTTATTGCCACATATACAAAATAACAAAGACCTTACGTTGGTTCCGACCATGGTCCAGACTATCAGGTGTAAAAACACCCACATTCAACGTGACTAAAATAATTGCTCTTTCACATTTAAATTTATATTCATTAAACATGATTTATCTTAAGATAGTGGTAGGTTCTAGGCTACTACACATCCTCTGAGGGTCACACAAGTAAAAACTATTTATAAAAATGAAAAATCCTTACATTTAGCAGTTCAATCCCAGTCTTCCCCATCTGCATGACCAAGTGTCCTTGGGCAAGATACTGACTCTGAATTGCACTCTATGCATGTGTGTGCGAATGGTGAAAGGGACTAAACTGTACTGTAAAGCACTTTGAGTGGTCATCAAGACTACAAAAGAGGCATTTACCACCAACACAGACCATTTAACATTAACAACATAATTTCGATAATTAAACCTGGTTAAACTATGTTAAATCTGATGGCTGCTATTTTCAATACTCACAAGGCATTTTCACAGTCAAATATGTGTCTTGTAGGAGTCACTTCTGATCTGGAGGAGGGGTGTGTGTGTTTGAATGCCCCTTTTCTTTCAGTGTGAAAGTGTGTGACCATGGTTACCAAGGGTCCTTTGGAGTCTACAAATGGAAACCACCTAGACTCATTAGAATTTTTTTTGTAAAATATTCATTATCTGGGGTATTGTTATCAAATTTGAACTTGGGCTAGGTAAGGCTTCATGCTGTGGTCCCATTGTGTTTTCCAGCTCATAAGTCCCGGCTAGAGTCATCTGCAGGCATCTGTTTACTAAAAGATATTCAGGCGAAAAAAAACCTTCTACTTCAGCCTCTTAACAGGATTATACAGGAATCAAAATATTCATAACTTCAGGAAGAGTTCATTTTAACTTGCATCATCTCAAATTCAGGACTTTCTTTATATTTGAATGCACAACTTTTATGCTTAAAGGGGATATAGACCTTGAAGTATGAATGCAGCCTATTGGTGAACAGGGGGAGAATTTCCTGACTGTACAGAAAAGTAAGCTTAATACTGGTTGGTCACATTTGCGGGGTGAATCCAGGATGGCAGGGCCATCATGGTCAATCACAGAGACAAGCAGAAAAGCTCCAGGGAGTACGTCAATCCTAATCACAGCACAGGACCGCAGCCTCAGCCATCAGGAAGGAGTGCCAGAGAATGCGAGGAAGCCAGGGATGACAAGTCAAGGACACAGAGAAAGGCAAAAGGAAATGTTACCAACCAGGCAATGTGTGCAACGGCCCCACAGCCACTGGGACCAGGATCGATGAAAACAAGAAGGGACAGTTGTACAGTATAAACAAAGTCTATTCTGTATATATAGTTTATTTCCATTTCCTCTGAGCCATCATTCTATATTAATGCTCATTTCATTTTATCCTTAGTTGTGAAGCATTTTCCCTGTTTCAATATCAGTGCTATTAATTAATCATTGATAATCTCTCTTGATTATTAATTGATGATGAAAGTATCATCACTGATGAATGTTTACAAGTACATGTGATAAATTAACTATATAAATGCTATAAATAGCTACCTCAGCGCATAATGGTTGCATGTCACAACCACTATTGATGCAAAGTGGCTTGGGTCGGTCAAAGACTCCAGGATCTTCAAGCACTCTGCCAAAACATTTTTGGGGTAAATTCTCTAAGTGCATTGCGGTATTTTGTAATACTAATCATTGTAATACTCTGTGTCTCTTTAGGTGAGTTTAACGTGCTGCTGGGGTACGGCTGCCAGACCTTTTTTGATGAAAACTGTAGCAAAATCACTGATCCAAGCTACCGGGAGTCTGAGACTCACTTCTCTGCGCTCCCTCTGGATCAGTCACAAAACCCCATAGAGATTGTGTCTGTTCACCGTCCGATTAAATTATTGAAATTAAACAATAATAGAGCGAGAACTCCACACAAAAATTTAATACAAATTAAAACAACCTCTGAAACAATACAGGAAACCCAGACTTTTAAATGTGGTCTTTTAAACATTAGATCACTGGAAAAAAAGGCTCTTTTAGTTAATGAAATAGTCTCTGATTACAACATAGATTTATTGTCCCTCACTGAGACGTGGCTGCATCCTGATGATTATGTCAGTCTGAATGAATCTACTCCCCCTAGTCATATCAATTCACAGGTTCCTAGAGAAATTGGGCGAGGAGGTGGAGTTGCTGCTATTTTTAACTCCAGTCTATCAATTAATCCTAAACCTAAACTCAGCTACAAGTCATTTGAATGTCTGGTTCTTAGTCTTCCACGCCAATCCAGGAACCACCAACAGCCAATCATATTTGCCGTAGTTTACCGTGCTCCCAGGGCTTATACTGAATTTTTAAAGGAATTCCCTGAGTTTTTATCAAACTTAGTCCTAAGGACCGATAAAATTATTATTGTTGGTGACTTTAATATTCATGTTGATAATAATAAAGATTGCCTTAGCGTAGCATTTATTTCAATACTAGACTCTATTGGTTTCAGTCAGTGTGTGCACAAACCTACTCATTGTGGTAACCACACACTTGACCTTGTATTATCGTACGGTGTCGCAATTGAAAATTTAACAGTACTTCCGCGCAATCCAGTTCTATCAGACCATAATTTAATAACCTTTGATTTTTCAATAACTGAATATATGCCACTAATAAAAAATTAATTTTCTAGATGTCTACCTGATAGTGCTGTAGCTAAATTTAAGGAAATAATCCCAATTACATTTAAACCCGTATTAGCAGTAGATATAAACAACAAATTCTTTAAAACCCTGAGCTCCATTGAGATCGACCACCTCGTCGATAGCTCTGCAGACTCATTACGATTAACATTAGACTCAATAGCGCCTCTAAAAAAGAAAAATGTCAAACATAGTAAATTAGCTCCGTGGTATAATTCCCAGACAAATGAGTTAAAACAATTATCAAGAAAACTAGAAAGGAAGTGGCGCTCCAGCAACAATGTTGAAAACCTCATAGACTGGAAGAATAGTGTTAAAGAATATAAAAAGGCTCTCCACAAAGTAAGAGCCGCCTACTATTCAAAACTAATAGAAGAGAATAAAAATAACCCCAGGTTTCTCTTCTGCACTGTAGCCAGGCTGACAGAGAGTCACACCTCCACCGAACCCAGTATTCCTCCATCCCTAAATAGCAATATCTTTATGACCTTTTTTAATGATAAAATTCAAACTATTAGAAATAAAATCAACCATCTCCTGCCCTCAATTGGCACTAATACCCTCCCAACAACAGAGATCTCAGAAACGGCTGAGAATCCTACCCATTACTTAGACAGCTTCTCTCTGATCACCCGTGATCAGTTTACCAAATTAATCTCAGGTTCTAAACCAACAACCTGTATCTTAGATCCCATTCCTACCAACTTACTTAAAGACATTCTGCCCCTAATTGATAGTTCGTTACTTAACATTATCAATCTGTCATTATCATCAGGTTATGTACCACAGTCTTTTAAAATAGCTGTCATCAAACCCCTACTCAAAAAACCCACCCTAGACCCAGAGGTTTTAGCCAATTACAGACCAATATCTAACCTCTCCTTCATTTCTAAAATCTTAGAAAAAGTGGTAGCCAATCAGCTGTGTGAGTTTCTCCAGGAAAATAATATATATGAAGACTTTCAATCGGGGTTTAGAGCCAATCACAGTACAGAGACAGCCTTGGCAAAAGTCACTAATGACCTTTTAATAGCCTCAGATCAGGGACTTGTGTCTGTCCTCGTTCTGTTAGATCTCAGTGCAGCATTCGACACAATTGACCATCAAATTTTATTACAAAGACTAAAACAGTTAATTAACATTAATGGAACCGCCCTTAACTGGTTTAAATCGTATTTTTCTGATCGCTCCCAATTTGTGCAAATTAATGATGAGTCATCTGTGCGCACCAAAGTGAATCATGGTGTTCCACAGGGCTCTGTGCTCGGCCCAATTTTATTATCATTATATATGCTTCCACTAGGAAACATTATCAGGACACACTCGGTAAATTTCCACTGCTATGCGGATGACACCCAGTTATATTTGTCAATAAAACCTGAACAAAGTAATCAATTAACTAAACTTCGAACATGTCTCAAGGACATAAAAACCTGGATGACCCGCAATTTTCTCTTATTAAACTCAGACAAAACAGAGGTTATAATACTTGGCCCCAAACACCTTAGAGATGCATTATCTAATGATATAGCTGCGCTAGACGACATTGCCCTTGCTTCCAATGAAACAGTCAGGAACGTGGGAGTGATCTTCGATCCTGATTTATCCTTTAATAGTCACTTAAAACAAATTTCTACGACCGCTTTTTTCCACTTGCGTAATATTTCAAAAATTAGACATGTCCTTTCACAAAAAGATGCAGAAAAACTAGTCCACGCCTTTGTTACATCGAGACTGGACTATTGTAATTCATTATTATCAGGCTCCAGCAGGAAGTCGTTAAAGACTCTACAGCTTGTCCAAAATGCTGCAGCACGTGTCCTGACGAGAACAAAGAGAAGAGAGCACATTTCTCCAATATTAGCATCGCTACACTGGCTTCCAGTTAAATCTAGAATAGAATTTAAAATTCTCCTCCTCACCTTCAAGGCCCTTAATAATATAGCGCCTTTATACCTTAAAGAGCTGTTAATACCTTATAAACCCACTAGAGCACTCCGCTCCCAGAATTCAAGCCTACTTGTCGTCCCTAAATTCTCTAAAAGTAGAGTAGGAGCCAGAGCTTTTAGCCATCAAGCCCCTCGGCTGTGGAATAATCTACCACTTTCAGTTCGGGAGGCAGTCACCATCTGTTCGTTTAAAAGTAGGCTCAAAACCTTCCTTTTTGATAAAGCTTATAGTTAGAGCTAATTAGTGCGCCAGAACGTTACTTGTTCTATTTTATGACACATGACACACGGAGCTTCTCTTTCCAGCTTCTCCTTCCTCTTCTCCATCCCTATCCCCCTTCCCCGGAATCCCTTTGCTTTATCACCCGCAGATCCAGGGCCTCTGTGGCCGCACCATGGATTACGGTTTGTGGATCGCGCACCGGGGGTCGCGGTGTTGGATCCAGTGTGGCGGATTCTGAGTCATGTGGGCTGATCGTGGTGCTGGTGGCGGACCCTGTGTCGCGTTGGCATTGGGCACGGGCGGTGGACCAGGACCGCAGTGGTGGCTTGTGATGGGTCCTCCTGGTGGGCGGCGGTGGACGGTGACTGAGGACTGAAGTGGCGTCTGGTCTGGATGGTGGATCGTGGTCTAGATGGTTGCTGAGCATGGACTGTGCTTCATCAATGCTGCTAGAGACTTTGATTATTGATGATGTTCTCCTGCACGTGGCATCTATTGCACTTCTGTCCGTCCTGGGAGAGGGATCCCTCACATGTGGCTCTCTCTGAGGTTTCTACATATTTTTACCCTGTTAAAAAGGGTTTTTTGTAGTTTTTCCTTACTCTTGCTGAGGGTTAAGGACAGAGGATGTCACACCCTGTTAAAGCCCTATGAAATGAATTGTAATTTGTGAATATGGGCTATACAAATAAAATTTGATTGATTGATTGATTGATTGATAGCAAAACCAGGGTCAGGATTGAAAAGACAATTGGTGTTTTTAAAGGCAGGCCATTACCCAGCAGTTTTATATTTTGTATGAGTCATGTTGAATTTTATTTTCCTTTTTACTGAAAGACAGGCCAGTTTAAGTTGCACCCTATACTAAAGGAACATGAACAACATGTAGCTGTTTTTGAAAAAGAAAGCTTTATTGATTATTGTTTTCCCGTTCCTGTTAAGGGTTCAGTGTGTACAATTTAAGTTGTCATAAAAACTGTTAATTTGTCCTGTCTTGGCTACTATTGTCAAGTTATCTGGGTGATGTTTTAATCTGTGCTTGCCCAACTTGAAATGGCACTGTTACACAGAGGACGCAGGACAGCTCAAATCCTTCTCCTTGATTTTATTGAACATGAATCTTTCTGAACATGACCAACAAACATTCTGTAGTCTTATTCGGATTTAGGATTAGGATCAGGATTAGGTTGAAAACCTATTGATAAAGACAAATTAAATCAAGTTAGTTCAAATAAATCAAAATGCCTAATCAAACATTTAAATCAAATCCAAATATCTGTTAGATATCATAAACAAATCTATATAGTTACAATATCACTATGATGTAAAACAACAATGGTCTTCCATACAAACATTTTCACCATGTGCGCCTCCACCAAACGTGCTCAAGACGTCACTAAGGACGTCTGCGCCGACCCATGCGCTGTCACATAGAAGAAATGACAAACGGGAAAAAGTGCCAGAAACATACGCATTGTGCAAACTACACCTTAGTTCAAAATATAAATAACATACCAATGCGTGCTCTCGTGTCCTCCAATGCACAAACCCTTCATAGCCCGGCCGGAAATCGCGGACCTTTATTTCCTCACCCGTGCTCACTCACCTCACGTGCCGTAATCAGGCAAGTGCCGCCCGGTGTGTGCGCAAATGGAACACGTGTGATTTGCGCATCTCCCCTCCACGCCACTAGAGGTTTTTTAATCTAAATGCGATCTCTGTCTTTACACCTCCCACTTGACCTCCTGGTTGCTCAACCCAAGGAGGTCACACTCTATCTATTCATTCTATCGTTGCTCTTCAACAGGAAGAAGGATGACCAGTCGTCTCACATCCCTGCAGAGAATGGACACAGGGATTCTCTTCAAGAGTTTCCTGGCTCCTTGTCTGCTTGTGTCCCCTGTGCTTGGCTCCATGACTGGAACAGGGTAGCTTGGAAAGGTCCTCACATTTACATCTCTGACGATTCCTCTTCGGTCAGCATTAACACTGACTACCCTGGCCAATTTATATTGACTCCTCAAGACATTTTGGTCAGCCAGCCAGACCACATCTCCCACTGCAACGTTCCTCTCTCTTGTGTGCCACTTGCTCCTTATGAACAGGTTAGGACCAGCTAGCTGGCACCACTTCTTCCAGAATTTGCTGACCTCTGCTTGTATGGTTTGGAGTCTCTTATATGGGTAACCTTCAAACTTGAAATCTCCCGGGTCTCCTCTCGGGCTGGCTCGTCCCAGTATGAGGGAATTGGGACTGATGTATTCCACACAGTCCTCTCGGCTTTGAATCCTGGCATCTATCGGTCTTTCATTTGCCAGGTTGGCTGCCATGAAGAGGAATGTTTGGAATTCCCCCCATGTGAGAACTCCATCACCACCAAGGTTGTTCAGGGCTCGCTTCACTATCTTGACAGCTGCCTCTGCTGCTCCATTTCTGTGGGGAGAGTCTGCAGGGTGAATCCTCCATGACCACTCTGTTCCATGATTGACAGCTTCCTCTTCAATTTGAGACCTGTTCAGTCTGCTCAGAAATCTGTGAAGCTCCTCCAGAGCAGGTCTGGCCCCTACAAAGTTTGTGCCAGGATCTGTCCACAATTTCCTAGGGTGTCCCCTCAGTGCAGAGAATCTTTGGTAGGCCAGCAGAAATCCCTCAGAAGACTGGTCACTCACAACATCAGTGTGTATGGCTCTTGAAGCCATGCAGCAGAATACAACCCCCCAGACTTTGAGTTTGACCCTTTTCCTTACTTCATCTTTTACCTCATAAGGTCCGAACAGGTCCATGGTTGTAAACTCAAATGGCAATGCTGGGCCTGTTCGCTCTGGTGGCAAGTCACTCATGATCTGCTGGCACTGTTTTTCCCTGTTTTTCCTGCATACCACACAACTGTCTACTACTTGTTTTGCAATTCTTCGACCTTTGATTACCCAGGCTTTTTTCCTCATCCTGAGCAAGGTTCCTGCTATTCCCTCATGGTTTGCCTTGTGGGCTTCCTGTGCCAGCAATGTAGACACCCATGCCTCGTATGGTAAGACGGGCACTGCAGTTTTGTCTTCATCAAACATCTGAATCCTGCCTCCACAAACCAAGAGCTCAGAGTCCGCATCTCTGTATACTGCCAGTCTGCTTAGGGTAGTGTCAGGAAAAGCTACACCTTCCTGAGCTTCACTAAAGAGATCCCTGAGGCCATCTTCACGCTCTCTCACTGTAAGCACAGTTTGCTTGGCCTTTTCCTTTAGTGATGACACTTTATGCTTAGCTTCTTGAGTTCTTGACTGGCTTTTCATCTCTATCCACTTCTTGGCAGCTCGCCATATCCAGGCGATGATCCTGACCAGCTTGGACAAGGAGCTGTAATTCCTCACTTCCAGTAGGTTCTTTATTTCCCATCTCCTGGGTGCCCTTCCTGCCAGAAGAGCTGGATCAGCGGCCATACTTTTCTCTCCACTTTCATCCTTCAGGTCTTTTTGTGGGGCACTTGCTTGGCTTATCTTAGCTTGGGCCCTTGTCATTCCTGCTGAGAATGCCTTTCTCTGGAGTCTGTTGACACTCTCTCTAGCGTGCACTGCAACCTCTCCTGCTGACTTTTTAGGCCACTCCTCCACTGGCCACTTTAGGAACTCTGGCCCATCCTGCCATGTGGAATCCTCCTTTAGATCTTCATGAGTGCCTCCTCTTGTAATGATGTCAGCAATG
This sequence comes from Platichthys flesus, assembly GCF_949316205.1. Classification (NCBI taxonomy): domain Eukaryota; kingdom Metazoa; phylum Chordata; class Actinopteri; order Pleuronectiformes; family Pleuronectidae; genus Platichthys; species Platichthys flesus. The sequence goes on along the minus strand of NC_084961.1, from coordinate 20,490,043 downwards.
TTATGCTCTCCAGGGATCCACCACCAGTCTTCAACTGAGCCAGCCTTCTGGATTTCACCCACTGTGTTCGCAAAGAAAGTTTGGTACCCATAACTCTCTCTTTGAATGGCTCCTAGGACTGTTTGACTGTCCACCAGGTGGAGCCATCGCTCTATCTCCAGGCCTCCATGCTTCTCAACGTACTTCCCTGAGCCTGGCTGCAAAGACAGCGCCGCAGATCTCAGCCTTCACGGCCTCCCCTTTCTGATCCAGTGGAGTCAGCTTGGCTTTCGACTCTACAAACCGGATATCGACTCCTTTACTAGTGTTCCACCTCAGGTACATCACAGCTCCATATGATTTGTCACTCCCGTCTGAGAATGTGATTCCCCATGGTTTCCCTTTCCAGTGAGCTGGTGTCAGGCTTCTTTGAAACTGAACTTGTCCAAGCTGCGCATACTCCTCAAACAGCTGAATGGCTTCTTCTCTGAGGCTCTCTGACAGTGGTTTATCCCAGGTCTCACGGGTCAACTTCCCTCCTCCTGCCTCCTGGAATGCTCTCCTAACAAGGATAGCGCCCTTCTGTTTCAGAGGTGATACCAAACCGATGGGGTCGTAGAGTCCAGCTACTTGGCTTAACAGGTCCCTTCTTGTCAGCGGGTTAGGCGTTCCAGGTTTCACCTCCATTCTGAGAAGATCCTTGCCTACTCTCATCTTCTTTTTCCTTTTGGAAAAGTTGATCGAGGTCATCATGTAGAGCTTGTCCTCCTCCACCTTGTATCCAATGCCCAGGGCTTTGTAATCTTCATCCCTCATTTGGTTTGGGAGGATGAAGGTTTTCTTCTCCATCCCTTCCACTCTTGATGTCAGGACCTTTGCTGCAGCCTCCGGCCTCCCACTTTGGCCTGACCGGACCCACGGTTTCAGAAAGAAGCCTCCGGCTCTCAGAATTTCTTCAACGCCTTCAGTCATCTTGTCTAGTTCCTCCAGGCTGTTATGGGAAGTTAGAATGTCATCCACATAACTGTCCTTTTCCAGGACTCTGCGCTCCTCTTCCATGTGAGCAAAGATGGCCAATCTTGCTGTCTCCCGCATAGCTACCTGTGCAATGCAACCGGCTGGTCTGTCTCCAATGTTCACCCTTGTGATGGCATATTGACCCATCTCCTCATCTGGATTGTCCCTCCAAAGGAATCGGTGGAGATGCATCTCTCGCTCTTCTAGCCACACTGAATTATACATCTTACTGATGTCTCCAAGTGCAGCATACACACCTCTTCTGAATCTCAGCAGCACAGCTCTGATCGGGTTTAAAACATCTGGCCCCTTTAGCAGAATATCATTCATGCTCACTCCCCTGCACTTCTGGCTGCTGTTCCACACAAGCCGGACTGGAGTCGTCACTGAGTGAGGGTTTGGCGCCACCAAATGGCTTACATACCACACTGGTCCTGTCCACTTGCTGATGACCTCATTAGTGAGTTTTACGGCTGCGCCCCTCTCAACCATCTCGTGGACCTGGGCTCTGTATGCTGATTTCCACTCTGGCTCCCTCCTTAGTTGTCTTTCTGTTCTCAAGAATGTAGCTTCGACTGCACCTTTGTTGTTGGGGAGCGAGGCAGGATCTTCTGTCCATGGATACTTTGCATCCCAATGCGGCGATGTTGTGTGAGAGTCTCCTCGGACATAGGTGAGTCCTTCTTTTATTATTTCAAGCTCCCTTTCTTCAGCCAGTGTCATTTCCTTTCCTCCTGGTTGGCAGTTTCCACAGCGACATCCTCCACACTTTGGCTCACAGGCTGCTCCGATGCTGTCCCATCTCCACCACTCCAGGAACTCACGGTTTGCAGCAGCTGTAACCGTTTCCTTTGCACTGTCCTTTCGCTGCCTACGGGCTGCTTCAGTACTTGGGCTCTCAACTATCTCCTCATACTTGACTGCAGCAGTTCTCATGGAGCGAGCAAAGTGTGTTCTGGACTCATGTGCTGCCACCTCTATCTCCTCGAACAGGTCGGGGTGTGCTCCGCCCACTGTCATTCCCAATGGACTCTCCCACAAGACGAGGTCCCCAACAACTTTAACCCTTTGTGGAGCAAGTCTTCTCTCGCGATGGCTGATGAGCAGATCAATCTTTTCCGGCCTCCTTAATTCCTCAAGCTTCACTTCTGGGAAGAACTTCTGCAACTTTTCCGGCTTGACAACTTTGTGCACCTTGGCAATCTCATCCAGGCCGTAACAGATCAGTTCATGAGCCTTCTCCGCTCCTTTGGGGGTTTTCACTCTGACTCGAAGAAGATATCTTTCCGTGTTCACCTTGATGGTCATTCCGCCTACACCATGCACAACCAGGGTTATTTCTTCACTCCGCAGCCTCAGCCTGTGTGCAGCCTTATGGGTGATATAGTTTGTGTCTGAGGCAAGATCAACAAGAGCTCCAATCTTCTGCCCAGCATTAGCAGTTACCTCCATCAGCATCATAATGACAGGAAGCTCGCACAGGCCACTTTTTTTCAATAGCTGGGACTGGTGGTTCTTCATGCCACCCTCTGTAGCTTTGTTCGTGAATGCCATTCTGCACCTTTCTGCTTGCACTGAGGACAGCTCAGCCAAGAATCCTTCCTGTTCGGCTGTTAGTTTGCTCTTTCTTCTGCCATCTTTCCCACTTCTCTTCTCGTTTCCACTCTTGTTTTCTCCATTGGGGCAAATAAAGTAATGGTGATCTGAGGAGTCTCCCTGCTTACAGTCTTTGTTCCTGCATAGGAAAGTGTCTCTGCAGTATCCATCATCTTCATGACATCCAAGACATTTTCTGCATGCTCCCAGCTTCTTTACAATAGCATTCTTCTCTTGTAGCTTCAGCCCTTTGAACTTTCTACAGAAGAAAATCTTGTCACTGTGCCTTCCATCACCGCAGACAACACACACATCTTCCAGCCCTCCTTTCTTTGTGGTTCTTGTAGAAGCATACTTTCTTTCATATTTCTTCCCAGGTTCTGGTTTCTCCATCTTCTCCACAAACCTTAGCTGGTCAAGTCTCTCTAGGATCTCTTCTTGATTCTTTAGGAACTTCAGGAGCATGTCAAAGTGGTTGTCTGTGGTGACATTATTGCTAGAATTTACCATAAAGGCTAGCCAGTCTCTCTTTACAAAGTCGGGTAACTTGCTCTCAATGGATTTAATGACGAGAGGGTTCTTGATTGCGCCAGAGATTCCCAGCTCTGTGAGGTCTGCTAGGGATTTTTCCACTGCTTGGATCAGGTCGATGACTCTCCTTGGCTGGCTTCCCCTTGCAGGGGGTATTTGCTCCAACTCCTCCAGGATTTCTATGGCAATGGTCGATTTATTTCCATACCGGTTGTCCATGATTCTGAACATATCCTCTGCAGTGTTGTAGGTTGACAGCCGGATATCCTTCCCAATCTTGTCATCCACGCTGCCCAGGAGTTGAATTTTCTTGACCTCGGCTGAGCCAGACGGCTCTCCCTGTCTTTGAAGGCTCTCCCAGTCTTTCTTCCATCTGTGGTATTCTCTTTTGCAGCCTGAAAAGATGGGCAGTGTGGTTGGTTTTATCCTGACAATTGGTTTTGCTGGCGGGGGATGTGCTCTCACTGCTTCAAGTCCTGAGGCTCCTGCAGCCAGCGCATCCTTCGACATCCTCCGTGCAGTGACAAACTCAGCCTTTCTCAGTTCAAGGTTGCCGTTCAAAGCTTTCAGGTCCTTGACCCTGCCATCTAGCTCCTTTCTTTCAGCCTTGGGGATCCACCGCTCCCAGTTTGACATAACTCTGGCAGCCTCATTGATCCTTTTCTCCAGTAGAGTCAGGTGCATCTCATATGCATCCAGGTGAGTACCCTCCACAGTTAACTTCTCCGCCCGACTGCAGGCCTTCTCTCCTTCAGTGATTGCAGTTGTGATAGCGTATTGGCCATATCTGGACCACAGGTTTGTTTGGACAATTCTTCTCACCTCTCCAAACCTTGCTTCTGCTTCGTTAGCGGCTCTCTCAACGTCTAGCTCCTCCCTCTCTTCAAGAACCACGTCTTCCTCTTCTGGCTCTTGAGACTCAGCCAAAAGCCCTGTCTTATAAACATCATTCGCTTCAAGAACGATTTTCCGGCAGTATGAGAGCTCGGCGAACTCCTCCCTCAGCTCTGCTTCCACCATGCTGTCTGCCCCTTTGCTGAGGAAGTTGGCCTGTCTGGTGAAGGTGCTTTTCGCAGCGGTTCTCTCCTTCTTGAGCTGCTTCACAGTCTTCTCCACGACGTCTTCCGCCATCTTGACCTCACGGACCAGCACAGCTCTCTTCTCCTGCGTCAACAGCTTTTCCTGGACTTCCAAGGCCTTTTATCCACTTCTCCAAGCTGCTCCGCTGGTTTTCAACTGTCAAGTTATCTCCAAGCTGCTCCGCTGGTTTTCAACTGTCAAGTTATCTGGGTGATGTTTTAATCTGTGCTTGCCCAACTTGAAATGGCACTGTTACACAGAGGACGCAGGACAGCTCAAATCCTTCTCCTTGATTTTATTGAACATGAATCTTTCTGAACATGACCAACAAACATTCCGTAGTCTTATTCGGATTTAGGATTAGGATCAGGATTTGGTTGAAAACCTATTGATAAAGACAAATTAAATCAAGTTAGTTCAAATAAATCAAAATGCCTAATCAAACATTTAAATCAAATCCAAATATCTGTTAGATATCATAAACAAATCTATATAATTACAATATCACTATGATGTAAAACAACAATGGTCTTCCATACAAACATTTTCACCATGTGCGCCTCCACCAAACGTGCTCAAGACGTCACTAAGGACGTCTGCGCCGACCCATGCGCTGTCACATAGAAGAAATGACAAACGGGAAAAAGTGCCAGAAACATACGCATTGTGCAAACTACACCTTAGTTCAAAATATAAATAACATACCAATGCGTGCTCTCGTGTCCTCCAATGCACAAACCCTTCATAGCCCGGCCGGAAATCGCGGACCTTTATTTCCTCACCCGTGCTCACTCACCTCACGTGTCGTAATCAGGCAAGTGCCGCCCGGTGTGTGCGCAAATGGAACACGTGTGATTTGCGCATCTCCCCTCCACGCCACTAGAGGTTTTTTAATCTAAATGCGATCTCTGTCTTTACAACTATATATATAAATATAAATATATAGGGCCCATTCTAGGGTAAAGAAACAATTCATAGAATTTAGATGAAACACACTAGGATTATTATATATAAAGGGTCCCCTCTACCTCCTTCTCTCTCTCTCCTTCTCGCCTAAACAAGGTAATGTCATCTGCTGAATCCTGTCACTGCATTCAAGTGTTCACTCCATAAAATCACACGGAAGTAGACCTTGAAGACAGTGATTAGTAGGGGTTACAAACAAAGTCACAACATAACAAAAATGACTTTCCTCTATTAGCCTCTGTTGTCAATCTTTAAAGTCAAAGGGTATGCGAGTATGTGCTTTCACCTCAGTGAGGGGGATGCCACGTTTTTCTATTCTGATCATTTTGTACGTTATATTCAAGGGTCCTTGAACCGTCACCTTATCGTGGTGGAGAGGTTTGCGTGTCCCCGTGAACCTGAGGGCTGTGTTGTCTGGAGCCTTGTGCTCCTGGTAGGGTCTCCCATGGCAGAGTGGTCTCAGGTGAGGGGCCAGACTAAGAATGGTTCAAAACCCTCAATGAATATCGACAAAAGAGGAGATGGGACCCAGCCCGGAGGAAGCCCGGGGCCCCCGTCTGGAGCTAGGCCCAGACGGAGGGCTCGATGGCGAGCGTCTGGTGGCCGGGTTTGCCACGGAGCCCGGTCGGGCATAGCCCGAACAAACTACGTGGCACCCCCCCTCTCTTCATCTCATGGGCCCACCACCTGTGGGAAGACCCGTTGGGGTCGGGTGCGCAGCCACATGGGTCGCAGCGAAGGTAGCGGGTCTCGACGGACCAGACCCGGGCGGCAGAAGCTGGCTCTGGGGACGTGGAACGTCACCTCGCTGTGGGGAAAGGAACCGGAGCTTGTGAGGGAGGTGGAGCGCTATCAGTTAGATCTGGTGGGGCTTACCTCCACGCACAGTCTCAGCTCTGGTACCGTACTCCTGGATAAGGGTTGGACTTTATTCTTCTCCGGAGTTGCCAAGGGCGTGAGGCGTCGGGCGGGTGTGGGGATACTCATAAATCCCCGGCTGAGCGCCGCGGTGTTGGAGTTTACCCCGGTAGACGAGAGGGTCGCCTCCCTGCGCCTAAGGGTTGTAGGGGGGAAAACTCTGACTGTTGTTTGTGCGTATGCACCAAACAGCAGTTCAGAGTACTCTGCCTTCTTGGAGACCCTGAATGGAGTCCTGTATGGGGCTCCAGTAGGGGACTCCGTAGTTCTGCTGGGTGACTTCAACGCCCACGTGGGCAACGATGGAGACACCTGGAGAGGCGTAGTGGGGAGGAACGGCCTCCCTTATCTGAACCCGAGCGGTCGTTTGTTATTGGACTTCTGTGCTAGCCATGGATTGTCCATAACAAACACCATGTTCGAACATAAGGGTGCTCATAAGTGTACCTGGTACCAGAGTACCCTAGGCCGAAGATCAATGATCGATTTTGTGATCGTGTCATCTGATCTGAGGCCGCATGTTTTGGACACTCGGGTAAAGAGAGGGGCGGAACTGTCAACCGACCACCATCTGGTTGTGAGTTGGATCAGGGAGTGGGGGAAATTTCCGGATAGACCTGGTAAGCCCAAACGAGTAGTGCGGGTGAACTGGGAACGTCTGGAGGAGGCCCCCGTCCTAGGTATCTTCAACTCACACCTCCGGCGGAGTTTTTCTGGCATTCCTGTGGAGGTTGGGGGCATTGAGCCGGAGTGGGCGGTGTTCAAAGCCTCCATTGCTGAAGCTGCGGCGGCTAGCTGTGGCCTCAGGGTCTTAGGCTCCTCAAGGGGCGGTAACCCTCGGACACCGTGGTGGACACCGGTGGTCAGGGAAGCCGTCCGATTGAAGAAGGAGGTCTTCCGGGATATGATATCCTGGAGGACTCCTGACTCGGTTGCAGGGTACCGACAGGCCCGAAGGGCTGCAGCTGCGGCCGTGTCGGAGGCTAAGCAGCGGGTGTGGGAGAAGTTCGGAGAGGTCATGGAGAAGGACTTTCGGTCGGCACCAAAGTGTTTCTGGAAGACTATCCGGCACCTCAGGAGGGGGAAACGGGGAACCATCCAAGCTGTGTACAGTAAGGATGGGACTCTGTTGACCTCAACTGAGGAGGTTGTCGGACGTTGGAAGGAACACTTTGAGGAACTCCTGAATCCGAATAACACGCCCTCTATGTTGGAGGCAGAGCTCGAGGTTGATGGTGTTTCATCGTCAATTTCCCTGGTGGAGGTCACTGAGGTGGTCAAACATCTCTGCAGTGGCAAGGCCCCAGGGATTGATGAGATCCGGCCAGAAATGCTAAAGGCTCTGGGTGTTGAGGGGCTGTCATGGTTGACACGCCTATTCAACATCGCGTGGGAGTCGGGTACAGTGCCAAAGGAGTGGCAAACTGGGGTGGTGGTTCCCCTGTTCAAAAAGGGGGACCAGAGAGTGTGTGCCAATTACCGGGGCATCACACTTCTCAGCCTCCCTGGTAAAGTCTACTCCAGGGTGCTGGAAAGGAGGGTTCGGCCGATCGTCGCACCTCAGATGGAAGAGGAACAATGCGGTTTTCGCCCCGGACGTGGAACTACAGACCAGCTCTTCACTCTCGCAAGGATCCTGGAGGGGGCCTGGGAGTATGCCCATCCGGTCTACATGTGTTTTGTGGATCTGGAGAAGGCGTATGACCGGGTCCCCCGGGAGAAACTGTGGGAGGTGCTGCGGGAGTATGGGGTAAGGGGGTCTATCCTCAGGGCCATCCAATCCCTGTACTCCCCAAGCGAGAGCTGTGTTCGCGTCCTCGGCAGCCAGTCAGTTTCGTTCTCAGTGGATGCTGGTCTCCGCCAGGGCTGCGCCTTGTCACCAATCCTGTTTGTGATATACATGGACAGGATATCGAGGCGTAGTCGGGGTGGGGAGGGGTTGCAGTTCGGTGGTCTGAGGATCTCGTCACTGCTTTTTGCAGATGACGTGGTCCTCATTGGATCATCGGCCTGTGACCTTCAGCACTCACTGGATCGGCTGGTGGCCGAGTGTGAAGCGGCTGGGATGAGGATCAGCACCTCTAAATCTGAGGCCATGACTCTTAGCAGGAAACCGATGGATTGCTTACTCCGGGTAGGAAATGAGTCCTTAGCCCAAGTGAAGGAGTTCAAGTACCTGGGGGTCTTGTTCGCGAGTGAGGGTACTATGGAGCGTGAGATTGGCCGGAGAATCGGAGCAGCGGGGGCGGTATTGCGTTCGCTTTACCGCACCGTTGTAACGAAAAGAGAGCTGAGCCGCAAGGCAAAGCTCTCGATCTACCGGTCGATCTTCGTTCCTATCCTCACCTATGGTCATGAGGGCTGGGTGATGACCGAAAGGACGAGATCACTGGTACAAGCGGCCGAGATGAGTTTTCTCAGAAGGGTGGCTGGCGTCTCCCTTAGGGATAGGGTGAGAAGCTCAGCCATCCGTGAGGAACTCGGATTAGAGCCGCTGCTCCTTCACTTAGAAAGGAGTCAGCTGAGGTGGTTCGGGCATCTGGTAAGGATGCCCACTGGGCGCCTTCCTTGGGAGGTGTTTCAGGCACGTCCAGTGGGGAGGAGACCTCGGGGAAGACCCAGGACTAGGTGGAGAGATTATATCTCAACACTGGCCTGGGAACGCCTCGGGATCCCCCCGTCAGAGTTGGTCAATGTGGCCCGGGAAAGGGAAGTCTGGGGCCCCCTGCTTGAGCTGCTCCCCCCGCGACCCGACCCCGGATAAGCGGATGAAAATGAGATGAGGGGGAGAGATATTCAAGGGACTGTAAAACAAGCAGTGTTTTTATTCAGTACTTTTGAAGGTCTAAAATATACTGTTCTGTAATGAACTTTGTTTCATTATACCACTGAACAACATCATATGATTTTGTCACTGCCGAGAGCCTTACACTCTCCCTGTGTGGCAGGTTGATGATTTTTCCCCACTGCTGTTATTCAAGTAGTTTTTCAAATGACAAATACGAGAAAAACTGTTTTCATCGTAGTGAAATTTAATAAAGGACTTCTTATCGTATCTTAAGTTTCCTGTTTATGAAGGAAAATAGAATAATTTACTCTTATTATCACCCTTTAAGACTCATTGTGAGTTTCATGGTTTGGTTGTTTTGTAATGATTTATGGACTTCTTGAATATGCGGCCAAAACAGCAACAGTAGTACTATTATTATTATAATTTTCTTCTAGTTTCTCGGGCAACTTTGGCTTAAATTTGTACCCGTGCATCGCCTGCATGCTTTGGCTGCTTCGCCTTGACAGCGTGGATGCCTGAATATAGCGGCACAGCTGGCTAAGCTTTTGTGTCCCCTTTAGCATGGGTCACATGTTAGATGTTTGAGTGGACTGTGGGGTTACTTCCCTTCTTTATTCCTGAATTGTTTGAGTTCCTCATTTTTTTTATTCTTCATTCCATTTATTTAGCTTGTGAACAATATTATTTATTTCATTGTATTAGTATTAACAAATTTTCATTTGAGATTTCTTTTTGTTTGCTATTATTGAATTGGTTGCATTATGTTTTACGTTTCATTTTGGGTAACTAATATTACTGGAGTATCGGTTTATTTTATTTAGTTACGATAATTGATTATCGAACCTAGTTTAGCTGTGTCAAGTACCTGCCCCATTGCCATTGGTTTTTAGTTTATTGTGTTTATTTGTACATTGGTTAATCTCCGTTGCCTGTTACCCTACTGACTCTGTTCCCTTATCCCTTTGAGTTGCTGATAGCCAAAGGGGATGGTGCTGGTGTCCGGGGTGGTGGTCTCCCCTTTGTGTGCTTCCTCCCCCAGGTTTTATTTTCTTAACGTTTGTGTGCGAGTGGTCTTCACGTGTGACCTGGGATGAATTTGTATTTTGTTTTTTTGGGAACCCTTGTTCCTCATCCATCCATCCCCCCAATTGGTAAGCCTCAGCTCCTGATCAGGTAACCCTCTCTTCACGTCCATGTATGACTGGATTTGACTGCCTTTTAAGAAATGCTATTTTTGTAATAAAAATAATTATATTTTGTTTAAAAGAACCATGTCTTTTGCCTCAGTGTAATTGACCTTAATGCCTTGGTGCAGATATGACTACATCTGAATAATTCTTCAGGTGAAAAACCTGAGGTAAGGTATTATTTCAAACTAGCATTAAGCTTCCAAACGTATCAAATCCCAATCTGATCGTCACCGTAATGATCCACAATGTGGCCGCAGGAGCGGTCCAGGATCTGCAAACGATTAAGCACAAGGACTCTGTGTAGAAGTCAAGTCAGTAACATGTATTGATGAGACATTAATGTCTTTAATGTGATGAAGAGGGAGAAGAGGAAAGAGAAGCTTCACGTTTTGTGTCAACATAAACATATTTTTTTTACGTGTAACTGACAATGTAAGTGAGTTAAGAAAAACAGTGTGTCAGGGAATAATAAAAGAGCAGTTAAAAACTGTTTTGAGGAGAGGTAACCAGAAAGGACTAATGCTCAAATGATTTTCTTGGGTCTATGATTGCATGGCTGGATGGAGTCACATATGGTGTACCAGCTGCTTTTAAAAATAAGAATCACTTCTTTCACTGAATATGAGTATAAAGCCATGTGTAGACAGCTTTACTGCAGCACTCTACTCTGGATGTAAACTTGCATGCGACATGAATTATTGACATGATAGTGCTGATTCGCAGTCTTGAGAGTAATCAGTTTTTTGCATGTCTAAAGCACAGGTAGAAAAATGGGATTTGCAGAAATTTGGTAAGTTGACCTGTTTACTCACTTTCTTCCTCAATTTGATTTAAAACAGGTTGAACAGGGAGAGTTAAACAGTAGATATGAAAAAAGGAATGTCTTCTTTCTGTTCTCAATGTAATAATTTCTGCAGATAGAACTTATTGGCTGTCAAATAGTCAAGTAGGAGTGCTTCATCTCCAAACAATCAAATTGCTCTTCAGAACAGGGTTTCTCAGGTTCCATGCCATAATGCTGAATTATTGTTAGTTGCAAAGTCTCTAGCAAACATTATTTCTCCTTATGATTAATGTCATGTTGTATCTATTTTTCTCTGCAAGTCGCCTAGATTTCCATAGACAATGAATAGCAGAGTTAGAGTTGGAGTTTTGTCTTGAGGAAATAGAAATATACTTTATTTATTATCCTTAAGTGCATTTCGAGGCACTTAGTAATCTGTCATCTCAAATAAATCAAATGATTCAGACTGCACTATGACGTATCAAATTATGTACAATGCTCCAGAATGTTTTCATTTAATGGTGCATTCAGAAAACATTAGACCTTGGGTTTTGTTACTAAGTAGGAACATTATAAAGCTTCAAGTATAGTAATATTTATAATTATTACACTCAAAAGTAAATAAGTGCTTGTAATGGAATTTATGGTGTCTTGTTCATTTCCGTCTTACTTAAGAGTGAGAAACTTCAAGGTTAAGTTTATTAACTCATCCAAAATAACCATTAAAAGGTTTTGTATTTATATAGACTTTTCTAGTCTTGATGACCACTCAAAGCACTTTAAAGTACAGTTTTACATTCACCCATTCACACAGTGCATCTAATCGCAAAACTTTGTTATTCTATGGGGGGGGGGGGGGGGCATTCAGGGTTCAGCATCTATCCCAAGGACACTTCGGCATGCAGATCGGTCAGACTGGGGATTGAACCGCCAACCTTTTGGTTGGAGGACAACCACTCTACCCCTCAGCCACAGCCGCCCAACAGCCTAAGCCTAAATGATTGTTATAGTGGCAGACCTTATCAATGCTTAGAACATCTGGTTTTCCATCTCTTTCCTACCAGATACCATCAAGAGCATTACATTATCTGGGACTCCTAGACCAAATACAATTTTCTTTTTACAAAGAAACAAAGAAAGGAACAAAGAAAAATCTATTTAATTTATTCTTCAAAACTGTATTAACACAAATTTACTCTACTTTTTTGCCAAATTCAAGACTTTATCATGTGCACAACAATTACATGCAGCAGTCATTGGCAATGAAATGCTTGCTTCGCAGGCTCCATTCTAGCTATGTTTAAAAAAAAAAAAAAAGTATAATTCTACTTAGTAGACCGAGTTAATTAATGAAATAAGTGAAACTAATGAAATAAGTAATACTGATGAGTGCAAAATTGCAAGGTGCACAGTTAAAGGAGTGACAGTCTTATGGCAGTGGGGGATAGGAGTCTTTGATAATCCTATTGGCCTTCTTCCTACAATGCTGGGTGTAAATGGCACCTATTTACAGCACCTTGTAGCTTTGCTTTTTTGAAGAAATTGTACTTTCTTGACTCTTGTTCTGGGTTTGTACCCTCATGGTTGAATGCACTTATTGTAAGTCGCTTGCAGCTAACTGAAATGTAATGTATTGTAATGTAGAGGTCCTCCATTGATGGCAGCTCCATCCTGCTGATGTGCTGAGCAGACTTAACCACCCTCTGTAGACCCTTATAATTCAGGGTGGTGCAGCTGCCATACAAGGCAGTGATGTAGCCAGTCAGGATACTCTCTATGGTGCACCTTTTGAAGTTGCAGAGAATCCTGGAATCCGTGTTGAGCTTCACAGCCTGCGGAGGAAGAAGAGCCGTTGTCTGGCAGTCTTTCTGATGGATTATGTGTGTTGGGTCCAGGTCAGGTCATCACTCATGTAAACCCAGAGGAACCTGAAGCTGCTGATTCTCTCCACCGTAGTCCTGTTGATGGCTCTTCCTGTAGTCTGCGATCAGCTCCTTCATTTTGCTGACATTGTTGTCTTGGCACAAAGACGTCAAGGATCTGACCTCTTCTCTGGCCATCTCATCATTGCCGGCGATCAGGCCTACGGTCATGTCATCAGTAAATTTGATAGTGTTGCAGCTGGGTGGGTGGCCACGCAGTAAGGGAGTACCGTGGAGGAGTGAGCACGCAGCCCTGGGGGTAGTGGTGTTGAATCAGGGTGGAGGATGTGGTGCCTATGGAAATTCTTTCCATAGGTAAATTAAAAAAATTAAAAAAAAAAATGGATAATGGAACTGAACTGAGTTGTCCTAATATAAATTTCATGCGAAGGAACTATGGTGACACAGCACTTATTCTGATAATGTAAAAAATAAAGTTGAAAAGAGTCATATAGATCTCTGTATTCTCCTTTTGAAAGGGTGTTGCAGCCCTCCTCTCAACGCCTGCCTTTCTCCTCACCAACGACAAAATCCTCCTCCACATGATGTGGAGGAGGGTTGTGGAGGACCAGATTTCACCAATCAATGATCAGGCCCAACTGAGACGCCACCCACCGCTCTTCCAGTCTATGGAGACAGGGCAGCGAGAGGACTGAATGATGACGCCACCTCTTCCTCCTCTTTACACTGTTAAAAAAGAAAACTTGTGTCAACTCAAAATTGTGAGGCAACAAACTTCAGTAAAATTTTAAGTTAGGCAATTAAACTGAACATTTTAAGTTTTATTATTCAGTTTTCTCAACTTTCAATTCTAAGTTGTCATAACTCAACTCCTAGTTGATGTAACTTTTAATTTTACGTTGTAGCAACTTTGAATCCTTACTTCTGTGAACTTGACTCAGAGTCGACAAAACCTATAATTTTAAATTGTTATAACTTTAAATCCTTACTTCTGTGAACTCAAGTTCAATAATTTTCCATTGTTGCAACTTTTAATTCTTACTTTGTTAACTCCACTTCAAGTTGAAGTAATTTATTATTTTAGACTTTACAGTGCTAAAATAAAATTTACTGCTACAGTGGTTTGTCAACATACAAGCATTAAAATATTGACTGTTACAGCCTGAGATTGCAGAAGTGGAAATGAGTTTTGTTATGGCAATTTTACGTCGTTGTCAGGAATAAAAAGTGATTCAAACAAACAGTTTATCTGTCTTTATTACAAAGCGCCAAGAACATCTCAAAAACTGGCACTTATGAAGTGCCCAGAGTTTCTTTTATGACAATAAACTGAATTACAAATGTCCTGAAGAGAAATAAGAGAACAACGTGGGACAATGCAACATGCGACCAGGATGTCCGTCGAATGACAAGAAACACATCTTCACTCCCGAACCTGATGGTCAACAGAAAACCAAACTGGAGGCGATGCCAGAGCCGTCAAAGCAGCAGCAGGATATGAGGGTAGAGAAGAAGATCAAGAAGACGCCATAAACTGTATTCATGGTCCTTCTCACAAAGACCATGAATACAGTTGACTGAAGCAGCTTGTTTTGAAAGGACCTGACCCTTGCAGACAGATCTTTACCCAGTTCCAGGAAAATCTTCTGGATTGTTTCCAAGGTGTGCCTCACTTCGCTTGGATACTTAAGGTTTAGGCAGTAGATCAACCCAAAGAGGTAATCAAAAGCAGTCGGCAGGTCAGGAAGGTCCTGACGGACGATGTTTTCCTCCATCACAATGGCGATGTTCACTATATCGCCATCATCCTCCTCCAAAACAGTGAGGACACCCGCAACAAGGTTCTTTATTTGCTCATCTGGGTCAGTTGCCTTGCAATAACAGACAGGAAATTAACATATATTTAGAAAATTAAACTGAAAAATTATCTGTGATTGAATTAGTTTGGATGGTAATAAGTCATTAAATGGATTTGTATTTATATATATTTATATATTAGTTAAAATAATAAAACAAATGTTCAACTTAGAACAAATAGATATTCTTGTCATATTGACATTTTTTTCTCACAACCAAAAATTAAGACACCCCTATATACAGTAAAGGCTCTAAAAAGCATTGCTCTAGAACAGTGATTCTCAAATGGGGGTACGCGTAACCCTGGGGGTACTTGAAGGTACTCCAGGGGGTACTTGAGATTTTTTTTTAATATATTTAAATTAGCATCCATTCAAAAATCCTTGAAATTTTTTTATTTCACAAATATTCAATAAAATATAAGTGTAAGTTCATGAACTAAATTTTATATTCAGTAGGATTTTCAATTTAATTATCATAAAAAAACAGTCTCCCCCATACCGATGGTTTGACCCAACCTGGCACACGCCACCTGTCATCGCCTGTCATCACCTGCCTTGAAAACTTCAACAATGGAGTCGAGTTGAAGTGCAGCAGCATTGCTGATGAAACACGGAGGGACAAGCGCCAAAGAAGGCGAAACCAGAGCAGAGAGCCTTCCCTAAACAACACCGTGAGAGCTTGTGCCTCTTCGGAGGGGCGCTAAAACGTAAAAGTTTTCCGTTGTGAAGTTAATGATTCATAACAAGAAGTCCGCGTCTCTACCGGTACCCTTTCAAAATAAAAGCATGTAATACAAAAGCGGAAATGAAATTGTATGACCTTAAAGCGAGCAAATATTTCACAATAAAATAACAGAAAGACGCTTCAATAATATTAACAATAACATAGATTGGGTTATTTTCACTTTTAGTTTTTTTCTGTGGGGAGAGATTAGCCAACAGTGGCATTAAGCCACCACTTCTTCAGCGGTATCTCCAGACAAAACATGAAAGTCATGTTGGTAAGCCACCTGAGTTTTTTAAGAGGAAACTTTCTGAATTCAGGTCATCTCAAGACACGATGCGAAAAGCCTCCCCGAAGCAAACGGAAACAAGTTACCTGTCAGTATTCTTTTCGAGCCTTAAAGAAGATATTTTAAGATGATAAATATTAAAAGAATATGTTTTGAGCTAATCTTTTATTTAAAACCAAGTTAATGATTTATTTTTTGGGAAGAAGTGTTTAGCTATAATTAAGTTCATGAGTTCAGTTTGAGAACATATCTTTATTATGATCCCAAAAGAGGTCACTTTAAGTTGATAATTATTTTGAGGTGCACAAATCTTTATTTATAATGAGATTATAATAAAAGTCTTTAGTTATTTTTATATCTTTTTATTTCGAAATAGTTCAAGAGAGACCACTGCAAATGAGCAATGTTATGGACATTGATGGAGTTTTAAATTTGAATGTGTCTAGTTACAAGGCTTAATAAATCACATTACATCTTTCTTTCAACCAAAAATGCTTTGCGCTGGTTAGGGGGTACTCGGCAGAATTTTTTGTTCGAAGGGGGTACGTCACTGAAATAAGGTTGAGAACCACTGCTCTAGAAAGTACAGGGGAATGGATAGTAAAGGTTGCAGTCAAACGTAAGAACAGGGATTATAAAAATCTGGTAAATATATAATTTGTACAAATAACTACTCACAAGACAAGTCCTGAACAGCTTCTCGGGACTGTCGCGGAGATACAAGGGAAGGCCCTTCAAGGCTGCAGTTTGCCTGTGTGTCATCAAGTCAGATGTCTGAAATAAAAATAGTTGGGCGAAACATTACACCATTATGTAACTAACATGACAAAAGCTAGGAGCAAGCATTAAAACATGTTCAGTTATGTTATAGGGTTCAATCAAATTCTGTTTAAGCTGCATTAACTAGGCACCACTGACTTTGCAAAGATATGTCCGCACTGTGGGGGAGATCTCTGTCTGATTTCACCAGACTGGGATGATGCGGGTAATGCAGCATATGTCAACGCTATCAACACACACGCGGACGTGGGAGAAGCTTCTCTCGACAGCCCAAAATTCCCAGAGATGAATGTTTGATCTGCAGAGAAAAAGGACACTGGGCAAAGAACTGCCCCCAGCGGCTAGAGGGAGGGAGACAAGAACTTTGCAGAAAGTGAGGATGGGGCAGACGGGGAGGAGACGTCAAGCCTACCCGCCGAGGATCAGAGAAAGGGAAGTGAAGCGCACAAACATACACCAGATTACACACAACTCTGTGGCTCTTATGTTAAGTACAATAGTAATGCCTTTAAGAAAATGCCTCAACTCCCTGTTAACGGTCACAAACTTAATTTCATGGTTGACTCTTGTGCTGGTTATTCTGTGGTTAGGATGTCAGATTAGCCCACATCTCCTGAGATGAGTGGTCGCTTTATATTCTTTCAAACGCGTCGCTCAGTTAGACAAACATCCCATGAGGTTTGAACATGATTTTCTGTTGTCTTCCTGTTGCCCAATTAATCTATTAGGAAGAGATTTGATGATTATGTTTGGCCATAATTTAGTATCCTCCCCTGATGGAGTGAAGGTAACACACAATTCTTCTTCACCCACCTTCACAATGTCAGAGACCACACATGAGCAGCTGTTTGCATATCAGTGGCAACTTCGTATTAATGCCTTCACTGATCTGCTCTCCACGTAACATTCTCTCGTCACTCCTTTTTCTGATTTCATTTACACTGATTCATTGCATTGCACTTCACATGTGACAGACAGCAGTTCACGTTTATGAAATCTCTGTTTTTGCCTTTTTCTGATGATTTTCTGAATGGATGGTTCCAGAAGTGCAGCTGCCATCTAACTCACCGACCAGCAGTTGGCATTGTTTCGCGTCTCGAATTCCAGCCCTCACATCTCGCTCTCCAAGTCCCATGAAGACCAGTGGCAAGACTTAGGCCTATTTGTCAATTCATGCAAGGCTGTCGTTGATTGGCAACCCATAACCACATCTGATGTAATGTATGCCCCCAGTCTGAGTGCATTTGATCTAAAACCATTCTCAAACCTGCCGTTCTCCAGCCACACGCTCATTTGTTGTGAATGAAAATCGCCTTCATTCTTATGCAATGTTGTCCAGCCCCTATGATGTTTCTCCTTTACTTTCAGATCTGCCTGAAACACTGTAGGCAAAGGACAAATATGATGTGGGCCTCATAACAAACTGTGATCCATTCAAAAACACTCAAAAATCTGAATATAGACCATGTCAACAATATCCACTCAGACAAGAAGCAGTGGAGGGGATACGTCCTGTTTTTTAATCTTTTTTGCAGGCTGGTGTTAATGTCCCCTTCCCTGATTCACCGGTCCGCACTCCACTGCTCCCAATTAAGAAGATCACGGAAAAAGGTCAATCTATTGAGTGGTGGTTTGTGCAGGATTTGAGGGCTGTGAATGACGTCGTAATTTCTCGATCGCCTATTGTACCCAACCCATACATGCTTTCCCAAAGTCCGCCTAATGCAGCGTGGTTCTCGGTTGTAGACTTATCAAAAGTTTTTTTTTGTATGTTCCTGTCCACAAGGACAGCCAGTACTTTTTTGCTTTTAATTTTGAAAACAGGGCCACAACAATGGCATCCATTTTGACATCAGGGGTTGTATGGCCTCAGAGGCTCACTATTCTTGTTACTCATGATCTCCTTGATTATTGTTTTTGCCCATTATTCTCAAAATTTCTGAATTACCGATGATGTACGTGTGTGTTTGCGGGGTGCTATGTATAAAACTAGTGCTGCATGAATGTTTGAATCATAGTGTAAAGGTCTTGGTTAAAACCAAACAAAGTACATATATGGGCCATTCTACCGAATTGGTGCAAAGTCAGGTTGGATATATTTTGAAATTTTGTATGTTTTATTCCCAAAACTTTTTCCGTATATATATTGTACCATATCTAAAGTACACATATCTAGTAAAAGAACCGTCAATTTTTATGTTGTGTTTTCAGACTGTGTTGGAATGTTTTTCCTCTCCCAAAAATTGTCACTACCGAAACAGGTTGGGAATATTAAAAACACAGATGTTTTGTGGTCAATAGAATAATTTTATTCTTGAAAACTTTGCCAAATAACTGATATTATGTTGTACTGTATGTTTAAGGGGGTTTAGTGTCAGACACCATCACAAATCCAATTCACAAATTTAACTTTTCACATACTGGGGTGAACACGCTTGAGGGAAATCTGGACATGCCTCTGTGTGACGTTTTCTGGTGGTGGGATTAAGGTGACGACCTTGTCCACTGTGTACCAGATCTTGTCCTCTAGTCATGGCCAATAAAAGTGGTTTCACCCAATGTTGTGCGTGACTTTGACCTCAAGGTAAAAATTTTGGTCAGAGAATTGGAAAAATTTAATAATGGATATGTCCTGTGAGCACTATTAAAGTATTTGTGCAGAACTAGCATCTCACGAATTGGCAAATTGCAGCTGTGAGATCGGCTTCAGACTGTTGAATAATGTGCAGTTAAACTTGGCCATATGTTTCGGTAGTGACTGTTTCGGTAGTGACTGTTTCGGTAGTGACAATTATAGCTAACTTTGAGCATAACTAAAGAATGCTAGCAAGCACATGGCTAGTATACACATCTTTGAAGAGGTGTACACACATAAAAACATAATACTTTGCATAAAACCCCAAAAAAGTTTACTTAATTGAAGAGAATATGAGTTCGGTAGTGACAATTCTCAAGGTTACACACTGATTTTCAGACTTTGGATCACATTTATATCAAAAGTATGAGATTAAGCTATTTACCATTGAGCCAAGAGGGACAGGGATGCAGTGTCACTGCCTGATCAAAAATGCAGGGATGTGGCTAAAAACCAGGCTCAGCCAATGGACTAAAACTCTTGTGTTTCGGTAGTGACATGAAAACTGGGGACATGATTTTTTGAGTATAGTTTTTTAATTTAAAAATTAAACCCACAATAAATCTAATTCTTCCAAGTTCTGTTTAAACTTAATCATAAAGATCTTTGAAATAAGATCATTGAAAAAATCTAAAAAATTTTAAAAGTGTTATTTTCAGAGATGGAAATTTAGATGTCAGGGTTGGGGACAGCTACTTCCCAATAGAAAGTACCCTATAAATGATGATTTTGTATATATTTAGCTTATCCCTATCTCCTTTAATGTCTTGGGTGTAAAAATACCATCACATATTCTTAGTAAATATCTATGTCTGAATACTTAATTGTTTTGTAAATAGTTTTTCTTGTTGGGGGACAATACTTTGCACCAATTCGGTAGAATGGCCCATATATAAAATTATCGACCCCAAATTCTGAAATTAATTGTTATTCCTAATTAATATAATCTTTCATTCATTTGTAATGAATCCCTCCCTTTATATGATATCCTTTTATAACCTCAGTAACCCATCCTACATTCTGTGGTGCTAACTGAGCAAACTTACCTCTTAAGTGTTTCTTCAGTTTTAAAATTGAGGTGTCTGTGGATGCAGAGGTTTTACTGCTCCATTCACTCATCAATTAAGCATACTGCATATCCTCTGGGTAGCCAGTGCTTGGTCCAGTATTTTAAAATCACCATATATTAAATGTGGAAGTTTTAACCCCTTACTCTAAAGGTTACAGCAAGATTCAAGTTAATATGTTAACACTGGTCTTTTCTTGTTTTATATTGTCCCACAATTAGTTGCAAAATATTGCACAAACAAGTGCAACCAGCAGTCCGCCTCTATGGTTATTTTTTAATCACGTGTGGTCCTGCCTCTTTACTTGATAATATAGTGTGTTCATTCTCATGATTACATTTTTGAATTGGTAACATCTGTATTTATGTCTGTGGTCAACCATAAGTTAAGATAATAAGTTAAGGTTTTAAAATCCTTTAGTGTGCAGTACACAATAATCAACTGCTATATTACAGTACTGTTAAACTATTGTTACTATTACCTCAATCATTATTTATTATCAGAATTATTATCATTATTATTGAATAATATGAACCCTTGCTGTTATTATTAATAATATATATTAATATCACTGTTATTATAACAGTCTAATCAGGCTTATACAATTTTATAAAATCTTTCTCCTCTTTCTTCCCTATTTTTCCCCGCTCACCTCAGCCAGTTGAGGCAGATGGCTGCACAAACTGTCTACTTCGGTTTTATCCTGTTTAGTTTTTTTCTCTCCACTGTCACAAAGTGCTTGAATATTTTAGGAAATATTGAAAGATCTCCCACACATGCCTGCTTTCTTTCATCAAAATCCATGCATTATTCTCTTAAGAAATTAACTAAAGAAGTTTAAAGAAAGTAAAAAAGTTCCTGAATCCACCCCCTGATCCAGATGGGAATCTTCTTCTTTCCTTAGCCCATGTCCCATCCTTCAACCAAGGTTCATTGATTTCTGCTCTGTTGTTTTTGTGTAATCTTGCAGACAAACACAAACCAACAATGGAACAAATGTACGCAGCCAAAACATAATAATAAAAGAAACTTTGAGTACATTTATTTTTATTGTGATGTGTGCTGCTCTTTTACTAGATGACTTCCTGTGATGGTAAAATGAGGGTTCACATTCAAGAAACGTAGAAATGATGGCTTGCTTATTTCCGATGAGAAAGGGGAGTGCCACAAATAAGATGACATCACAATAAAATAAGTAACATTTTGGGATGACTGTACAAAATATTGTGTTCTAAAGAGGCATGAAGTTAAATAAAATAAATAAAATGTAAATTGCATGTGCTATAATAAATATGATCTAAATGGGCAGTGTCTACTGAGCAGGGGCTTATTTTGCTCCTCTTGTCTTGGTACACTATAATAATAACACAAGCAGTATGCCAATTCTTAGACTATTCAGATTACAGTAATAGTTTGAAAGATGATCAAAGCCTATTTAAAGGAGAATTTATGAAATAAATTGAGGGCATTATAAACTGTTGACTAGTATTTAACTGAAAACTAATTTTCAGTTAAATACTAACTAATCATCTCAGGAATAACTCAGCAGTTCACTAAGCTGCACTTAAAGTTAATACTGGCGTCCCACAAGGAACTACTCAGGGTCTTCTTCTATTTACCATAAATGAAAATCATCTCTCCCACTCCACAGGACATTAACATTTTATGCAGATCCTAAGCTATATGACATATGTCTTATTTGGTTTAAAATCATTTGCTTGACTTTTTTGTGCACCAAGATTTACATTGTACAGACATCATGTTGACTGTATGACCTGCAAACCTTGATTATACTTACTTTGTTTCACTCGTTCACAGCTAAATTTGATGGCTAACAAATAAATAGCAGCTAGCAGTAACTAACGACATCCATACTCTGTGTCACAGACACTTGGTATGATTGTAAGAATTTCAGCTCAGAGCTAATTCCTGAGTTTATGTAATGGGAATATTCAATTTAAAAAAGACATTTGATAATACATTTTCCGAGCAAAAACAGAATAATGTAATTTAAGTCAATCAATGTTGAAACAGAAACTTGCAGCAGCTTCACACATTCAAACAAAACAAAAAACAAAACTAGCCAATTTTATTCTAACCTTTCATTCAATATTTGTATTTATTTTGACTATTATGTTATTTATTTAAAAGCAGTATAAAATCATCTCATTTTACATGATTATAGATTGTATAAAATGTCTAGATATTCTTGATAAACTGTTCTTTCTGTGTTTATTGACATAAATGCAATACTTGTGAAATTGCCATTTGACTTCCCTCTCCCTGGATGAGTGCACACTGCCCATATAGTGGAGGAGTAGAAATGGAAAAATATGCATAACCACTGTAAATGCTAAAATCAATTAGTAGAATGTAATTAACTGTATTGGATGACTGAAATGTTCTCAGTAAAAAATCTTGAGGTTACTTACAAGTGTGCTGAGTATATCTCAAAATGCGAAACACACAAAAATACGATAGGGTTGGGTATAAATAAAGAAAAGGTAATTTCATTACACTGCTGTCTCCTTGGTCCTGATAAAGCCCTGTTCTAGTGACACAAGCACAACAACAATAACAACAAGAACAACTAAAACAATCAAAGATTTAAAAACAAATCAACAGGTCATAATTTTAAAATAAGGTGAAGAAGTACTAGCCCCCCGGTTTGGTAAAATCAATCTTTTTTTTATACATGAATTGAAAAAATATTATTTTCACATTGAGAGGGAAAATACATATTTACTGTACAAGAAATGACACCAAACCCGTGCTAAAATTTGAGAGGGATCCTCATCTCCCATTGTATACAATCCCAAGAAAAATCACCCACAATCCCGCAGTTGATGCTTTTTTGATTACATTGTTAAAAAACGCTTAATTTCCAAGTTATTGATAACCAATTCTGATGGTAAGAAAAACTGTAGTAAAATAAAGTACCAGTAATCTCAAGATTAAAACACCAAATACCCTTGAAAAATTGTCTTTAAACCCAGAGAAATTTCCACTCATGATGTACTTTATTTTCCTTCTTTTTTCTCTTAAATTTCCCTCTTTTTTGAGTCCAGTGGTTGTTCTTTTGGCAGTAACTGGAACAAGAGAGGGATTGTGGGGTATACAGGGGGGTTCTTGGGAATGTTCTGGTGACTGTATCCTTCAGGCTGAACTCCATGCTCATGGGAAAGTTCATAGTTCAATGTTGATGTTCGTTCTCTCTCCTGTGGTCTTGGGATTCACGTTGTAAAGGCAGTGCATTTGGTTGTAATGGCTGGGGGGTGCTGAGTTAAAATGGTGTGATGGCGACACACAAAAGGAGGGAGAAGTGGGGGCAGCTGAGGGGTCTAAAGTGTAGAAAGAGAGATTGACAAATGGACAGAGAATGGGGGGGAAGAGCAAGATTTCAGATCACATTGTGACGACACCAGCAAATTCTGACATGTGAGCACAGCCTGAAAATAGATGGTAGCTCCTGTGATAAAGTAAGTAAAAATAGAACATAAAAGAGAAAATAATGAACATTTTAATGTTTGCATTAAGTTGGATTACTATAAATGAAAATGTTTCCCCCAGTTCATTGTCAAATAAAATCAGGTGAATCAGTCTAAACTTAATCTGCCACAAGGTTACCTGTGCTTTGATTGTTCACATTATAAATTCAGTCTAATTAACTTAACAATCATGTCAGCATATTATAATTATTCAGACATTAGGAATGTTGTATACACATAAAATCATATACAAATTTTAAATTATTCTATTTTAGTGTTTTTTCATCTAGATGTATTTGGCCTTAAAAAAATGTCACGTGATGCGAACGTAATTTAATTAATTAATTAATTTCCTAAATATGCTTACATTTTTTTTTACAATTTCTCAATATAAAGTCATGAGTAACAAAGTAATTGCATTTCTTTAGAGTTTTTTTAAATAATGATCTCATATTTTTGTTCTATAATGTCACCTTCCCCTTATTATATTTAGTTAACAGACTTATTTTTCAGGTAAAGTGCATAATATTGATAAAAATGTAAAAAAAAAAGCCACTGAAATTTTATATTTTACTTTAAATTGAACACAGGTCTTGGTATTACTGGTCGCACCACATGATAAGTGGTCACTCCAAATGATATGAAAAATACAGATTCAGTATACCTTGGCAACAAGAGACACCCACACGAAGGAGTACATAGCAGTACAGCAGTACATGCGAACATAAAGTGTGCTTAATGTTTATGAAAACCAGGAGGGAAGGCAATAAGAAACTCCATGTCACAGCAGCCTACACTTCTATAAGCTGAACATGAATAAAGTAGCATGTCTTTGCCAGAGTAATGGAATATGTTGGACTCTGATAAAATACTTTGTAGTTATAGTTAGGGGATGTGGCTGTTCTTAGGCGCCACTCTGATATTTAAACACATTGACATTGACTGAATATACCAGCCTCACATGCAGCAAGCTTTGAAAGTAAATTGTATTCTAGTGTTAAGGTGTTGAAATAAATCCCACTAGTATTCATTATGTATTATGCTTGCTTCTTTTTTACTGTTTTGACATTTAGGTGTGCACACAACACTTTAATCACCAACAGTCATTTAAGAGCTATCATAGTTTTGTTC
This sequence comes from Platichthys flesus, assembly GCF_949316205.1. Taxonomy (NCBI): domain Eukaryota; kingdom Metazoa; phylum Chordata; class Actinopteri; order Pleuronectiformes; family Pleuronectidae; genus Platichthys; species Platichthys flesus. Next base: position 20,465,335 of record NC_084961.1, on the reverse strand, counting down.
AGTTTTAATTTAATTTAATTTTGTATTTGTTGCCTGTTTTGTTGCAATACTTTTGCTCTTTGCCCGTGAGAAATTATATTTCCAACAAAATACTTAAATTGTGCTTGTTTTACAGCAACAATCAAACTAAATGTAGTTACACAAAAATTGTATAGCTATACATGTACATGGCTGGTGGGAAACACATACTGGAATACTTGTGTTAATATTCAGTTCCAAAGCCTCCTTGTAAAATGAGCAGAGCAATAATACTCAAGGACTGTTTGGGGCCTTGGAACAACTGAAACATGACAAATGATGTTGCAAGTCTACAAGAACAGAGAGGAATGCTGCGGTCTGGCAGACCACACTGGGGCTTAAAAGGCCTTTAGTTCTGGATAACCGCCTCATCACTGAAAAGACAGACTGGGAGGTAGGGCTGTTATGTTTACATACCAGGCTATCAGTGGGTTAAACAGCACCAGATTCCCAACCTGGACCCTCATAAACAAGGCCACAATTAAAGCCTCATGGGCACCATTACTTAACATACCTCATGCTGCTGAGGCATCTTGTTTCATGATGAATTCAATTTAACCAAACTACATCTATACACTACTTTGGTTCATCCACATTTTCCTTTGCATGCAACTTGTGTTATAAATAAGAATATTAAGAGAGATTTGTGGTTAATTGAGTCCCAAACCTTTTAAATCATCAATACCACTAGATTTAGTAATTGACTTGTCAAAAGATTCTCTTCAGTTATTGATCACCGGTCCGACGCTATACACTTACGACTTAGTCAGTGATGTCCCAAAATATTTTTTGGAGATTATATATCGCACAATCAACATGTTTCTCACAATGGCTTAGACCAGTGGTTCTCAACCTTTTTTAAGTGATGTACCCCCTTTGAAAAAAAAATTCAGCCGAGTACACCCTAACCAGCGCAAAGCATTTTTGGTTAAAAGAAAGATGCAATACACAGTGCTGTGCCATTAGTGTCTGATTTTAATAAACCTTGTAACTAGACACGTTCTCTCTCTCTCTTGATCTATTTGGAAATAAAATGATATGAAAATAACTAAAGCCTTATTAAAAAACTAATAATTATCTCAAATATAAATAAAGATTTGTGCACATAAAAATAATCAACTTAAAGTGACCTCTTTTGGGATCATAATAAAGATGTTCTCAAACTGAAATCATGAACTTTATTATAGATAAACAATTTTTTACAAAAAATAAATCATTAACTTAATTTTAAATAAAAGATTAGCTCAAAATAACAATTTTAAATATGTATCATCCTATATCTTCTTTATGGATTGAAAATTATACTAACTTTCTTAAATTTACAAACTCTCATCACTTAAGATTACATTGCTGCATTGAGCTGAGTGAGTGCTTTTGCATTTACATTTACATTTTAGTGAGAAACTTGTGCTTCAGTGAGGATCTTTGTCAGTCTGGGTGGCAGGGAAGCAACTGCTGTGCTTAAGCTCTTCTCCATGCACACTCTGTTTCTGTGCTTTGTTTTGATCACAGTCATTGCAGAGAAGGAGGCCTCACATAAATGTGTGGAGGCAAAGGGTAGTACCTGCTCCAAAGCTTTCTGTCCCAGGTGTGGGTGCTCCTGCTTCAACACTTTGTGAGTGTGGATGTGGCAAACTTCATCTGGAGGCCACGGTCAGATGACACTTCCAGGAGTTTTTCCTGATAAGTGACAGGTAGCTTGTTTCCATTTGTTTCGGGGAGGATTTTTGCATCGTTTCTTGAGATGACCTGAATTCAGAAAGTTTCCTCTTAAAAAACCTCATGTGGCTTACCAACATGACTTTCATGTTTTGTCTGGAGATACCGCTGAAGATGTGCTGCCTTAATGCCACTGTTGGCTAATCTCTCCCCACAGAAAAAACACAAAGTGTAAATAACCCAATCTATGTTATGTTAATATTGTTCAAGTATCTTTCTGTTATTTTATTGTGAAATATTTGCTCGCTTTAAGGTCAGACAATTTCATTTCCGTTTTTTTATTAAATGCTTTTATTTTGTTCCAGTAGAGACGCGGAGTCCCTGTTATGAATTTGTAACGTCACAACGGAAAAGTGTGATTTAGCACCCCTCTGAAGAGGCACAAGCTCTCACGGTGTGGTTTAGGGAAGTTTCAAATAAACCTGAAAACATCAGTTAAAGTCTCGACCTTCTTGTGAATACTGACGGAATTTTTGCCGGCTCTGGTCTCGCCTTCTTTGGCAATTGTCCCTCCGTGTTTCAGCGGCATTGCTTCTGCGCTTCAACCCAAACTACAGAGTTTTCAAAGCGGCACTTCAGTGAGCCAGGTTGGGTCAAGCCATCGGTATGGGGGAGACTCTGTGTTTTTAGGATAATGAAATAGAATAGCCTACTGAATATAAAATTCATTTCATGAACTTAAACTTATATTTTATTGAATATTTATTAAATAACACATTTTAAAGGATTTTTGAATGGATGCAAATTTGAAATATATTTTAAAAAAATCTCACGTACCCCCTGGAGTACCTTCAAGTACCCCCAGGGGTACGCGTACCCCCATTTGAGAACCACTGGCTTAGACAATAACAGAAGCACTAACATGCAGATGTAGTTTGTCAAATTTGTATAGAGCCTTTCTACTAGAACCAGTGCAGCTTTAATGCCGAGTTGGTGAGGAGGAAGAATTTTGCAGTGATAAGTGAGGCAGAGGAAAGCAAAAATAGTAACTTCACATGGAGTGCTCTAAAAAGAGAAGAGTAGAGAGCAAAACACATTTTTTAATCAAGACTAGACTCTTAAGGCCGATATATGCTACTCCATTTTGACGGAAACAGACACATGGGAACGGCTTTGCCGCCGTCGAACGCCCTCTCCGATCACCTCTGATTTTTCTCACTACACGTCGGCATGTCAGAGAGCATAGGGATGGCCCTTGGCTATGATTGGTCTGCTAACAACAGCATTTTTTGCGAACGACATCAATCTGGAATCTCACATTTCCGGACCTCAAACTTCCTGTTTCATTTCCTATAGCACAAGAAACCTAACACAACAACGATTCTACGATTAATGTGAGTGTGTGTTAAGCCAGCGGAGTTGTCCGGCCTACGGGGGCTGGTTAGAGCACTAAGGGCATGTGTGTACGGTCACATAAGGTTATAACGCCCTGTCTTAACGGCGCTAGCATGCTAGCCACCATGCTAACTGCGGTGGTAACAGCGCAAAAACCTGCTGTCACGACTTTAACTCCACGGCTATCATGACACTGAATTAGCAACACAGTTCGGAAACAAGACCGGGGAACCGCTGTGCTAAGAAACATTACCATTAGCATTTTGTCCCGCTGGGTGTCACTTTATTTCAGCTAAAATTGTCCTTTCTACGCGTGTTTGGAGTCAACTACAATTCTCTAAGCTTGTGCCAAGCGGGTCCTCTTCCATGTCAAGCAGCTCCAGCTCCAGCGACAGCCTTTGTCTGTTAGTTGCCATCTTTCACTGTGTGTGAGGACTTCTTCTACATATAACATTAGGAGGTAGGCTTCTATAAGCTCGTCTCCCGTTGCGCCACCTACTGTTTTGGCGTTGAATTGTTTTCAGCACCATCAGCCTTCGGAGAACCATAAATGAAAAAGAGTCCGTCCGATCCGTCCGTCCCCCCATGCGTAACAGACTCGGAGTTGCATACATCGGCCTTTACTCATCCAAAAACAGTATGTGTCTTGTAGGACTGTCAGCTTTCCCAAAAATCAAGTTAGAAGGAATTTGACATGGCACGGAATTCCTTTGAATATATTTTAACCCCACCAGACGGTCTAATATGCTTCTAGACTGTATATTTTGAAATCGAACAGGTCATTGAAGGTCGACTACCAACTTTTTCCCTCACATTCGTTTGATAGCCCAATTTTCTTGCTTAGGGCCATAGAGATTGTTTAAAAGAGCAATGTGAAACACTACATCATTACAGCCTAGATTTAAAATTCCGACTGCACAAGCTAGAACTCACTTCTCTCACAGAACAAGAAAAGTGTGGGGTGCAATATTAGAGGAAAAGTGAATTGACACTTTTTATTTCTTTTTTTTCTAAAACAAACCACTTTTGAGGTGCACCTTTAGAAAAAGAAAGCTTTCTGTTATGTATTTTTATCTTTTACTTGATGTAAGAAAATACCTTTATTTTCTATTAGATTTCTTATTTATAATACCTCAAATCAAATGTGAAAACTTGCAATAAATATTTTTATAATATATTAGTCTATAATACATTATTTGATTTATCAGTTGTTGACTAGACCAGACGTTAATACAACTTATATTTCAATATTCATAAAACTGAATCATAATGCTAGTTTTTTTCGATACCTTTGCTTGAGGAAATGTTCTCTATCTGGATCTCTCTGAATTTTAATTGAATACCACTGATCTGCAGGACTGCTCTGACCAGTTTCAGTCAGAGCAGTCAGCGTAGGCACTCACCTTCAAAAGGATCAGCCTATGTTACTCTGGGGTGATTTCTGTTTCCTGGTGCACAACCACTTTGGTAACGGACATATCTGGGTGCTGCTCTTTTGCCTCTTTAATGGCCTGAGCCAAAGCCTGAGGAGTGAACAAAGGACAATCTAGGTTGGTTAAGGAGAACACAATTTATGAGTTTAATTTAAGTGGCTTGCGCACAAAATAGATTTACATGATATATGAACGCAACTACTCTATAAAGCAAATTGGGACTTCAAATTATTCCACCTTTTTCTATAATGTTCACAAACATTCCAAGCAGACATCTGAGCCAGACACACAATTACAGCACTTTCTTAGTAGAGCTTTAAGGAAAAACAGAATTATTTAGCACTATTTATTGTGAGTAGGGAAACGTGAAAAAAAATACTCCTCCTCCATTATTTACATTCTCACCTTGTCATGATCAATTTCAGTGTCTCCAGTGATGACGATTCTCTTCTCAATGCGAGTTTCAGACATCCCTCCTTTCAACGTCTAAAATAAAAACATGATACAAACTGAAATAAGAGAAGAAACTGCTGGCCCGCTAAGAAAGATGTGGTGTACCTGAGAGAAAAAATGTGGATGCAAACACAGTTTTTGAAAATGTTGCATGTCAACATAGATGCATGAAAGAATCTTTCTGAAACATTTGACAGCGTACATGCATTTAAATGAGAATAAATAACTAGAATGGTAGAATGTCTTGCAGAAAGACACTAACTGCTCAATATACAATTTCTGTGCTGGTTATGACAATATCAACTGCATACATCAGCATTCTTGTGTCAACAATAGGCTATGCTAGAATCCCTGATATTTTATGGTATAGTATTCTTGTAAGTATTCTATTGTCATAAGCAAATCCCCTAGACCCCTTGCTTAAGAGGATGTAAACAGCCAGTATAAGGATGCTGCAGATTCAGCGAGTTATGCTGAGGGCCACAACTTTTGGATATCTGGCAAAAAATATAATCATTCTTATGTAAGTACTAGAGACTGGAGCATCTTCATGCAATGACATAAGCAGATAGGATGTATAAGTTCATTATATTACATTTTCCTTTAGCTGATGCTTATATCCAAAGTGACTAACAATAAGTGCATTCAACCATGATGGTACAAACCCAGAACAACAAAAATCAAGAAAATATAATTTTCTTCAAAAAAGCCAAAATACAAAGCGCTATAAGTGAGTGCCATTTAAATGCTACAAAGTTTATTTTTTATTTTTTATCAAGGTATAGTCGAAAGAGACTTTAGTTAAGTCACACTGAAACTTAAACGCACCAACTGGACATATATTACCAACAATACATTAATACATAATTTGCCTCAGTTTTTTAAGGAAAAAATGTCACGGAATGTTTGACATTTCCCTTTGGGATTCTGCTCCATGTTGACATGACTGTATGACATAATTTCTGCAGATTTGTCAGCTGAATGTCAAATGTCAAATGAGCCTACTTTCTCTAGCCTCAGCTAAAATCCAACTTCATCAGACCAGACTGCATTTTTCAGGCTTTAACTGTCTAGTGTTGGTGAGACTGCAACTACTGCCGCCTTTCTATGGCCATTGTTCTCTGACCTTTCAAATAAACAAAGCATTTCCATTTGCAGACATGTCAGACACTGGGTGTATTTAGTTTTTGGCCTCATTCTGAGAAAAAACAACTCAGGAGGTGGATAATAAATACTCAAAGAACCCAGTAAATGCCCAGAGATAAACTGTAGAGACTGTACTGTAAAGCGCTTTGAGTGGTCTAGACTAAAAAAAGCCCTATATAAATACAGACCATTTACCATTAGTACCCAACTGAAGTTTTCTTAATAAAGTATAAATAACATAAACAATCCGCATCCTTTTAAAAAAAACAAAAATCTTTTGACTGATTTTGATATGACATATGAGGATATGGGAGGCTGTATAGTCTTCAGTTACCCTCAAGCAGGTTCAATACCAATGGCACAAGTGATTGAAAGTAAATATCCATCACAGCATGGTAGTAAATTACTGTATTGATGTGTAATGAGTTTCTGCAGGTCTGTTAGTGATGTGAGCAGACCTTGGTGATTTGGGTGGTGGTGGTGGTGCTGATGGTCTCGGAGGTGATGGTTTGAGCACTCAGCAGTACCCCTGAGTCCCTCTCTGCCAGGCTGTCCACCGGCTGTGGGAGAGACACCTTTTAAGTGTTGGAAAAGAATCTAAAATTAATACATTTTAAACACACTCAATTATCTCTTGTATATTATGTTTAATTTCTGTAATTGTTTACAGACATTTTACAACATTTCATTTTGGAAATTGGGCTCTGTATTGAACCTCAGGACATAATTGACCAAATTGGTAATCTTCTTTTATTTTTCTTCAATCTAACTACATTTCCAATTATAGGTTGCTTTATTCAGATTACTTTAATCTTGGTTTTGTTGTAAATTCAAAAACTATATCCATATTTCTCAAAATAATCAAAAAGTGGTTATGATGATAGATTATGGATTTGAATTTAAAAGTTAAATGGGAATAGAAATAATAGAGGCTGGATTATTGAGTAAAAGGAGCAACTGCATTGCGGCCGCAGTATCTCAACCTAACAAAATGTTCCAGATTAAGTGTAAATTGTAAAGTTCACCCATTCAAACTGATTACAGCAATCCAACATGCAAAAGGCTGGTCTTACCATTGGAAGCAATTGGAATAAAATTCCTGATCAAGGAAACTTGGACATGCGGACAGTAGGACTTGATATTGAACTGCCAAATTCTATAATGGGATGACCTGCTCTACTCCATGAGCCACAGCGGCCCAGTGTGTGATATTTAGTTTCTGGTGATGTAATATATGGTTTGTTAATACTGTGTGGATAAGTACAGTATTATTAGTAAATATTGATATGTCAAGTCATGTCCAATTTTATTTATATAGCACAATATCACAAATCACATACTTTCCTCAAGAGCTCTAGAGTGTGTTGAGCATTAAACACCCTCTATGGTGAAAATATTGTTTACCATTTAGGCCCTCTACTTAATCTTTGGACATAATATAGACGGTTTCCACAATTTGAAAGGAGCCACAGGTTTATAAAATATGAAGATTTAATGTCCTATAGACATGTGAATAGCTTTAGCTTCGCCTGATTTAAACAGATAGCCAGAGGTGAGACAAGGGTAAAGATCTATGGTTGGAAAAAGTTTTCTGCAGCAAAGATTTGGTTTGTCAACATGTGCAGTTGAAAATAATTCTACCCTCCAAACAATGTGAGACCAATCAGGCTTTACTGATTGTGTTTATCAGAACCTCAGATACTTTGAGAAATGTTGTATTCTGTGCGATTCCCAGAATTTCCCTCACCTGTGCTGACTCATATGTAATGGTCTTGGTCTCAGTGTGAACTAAGGGGACGTCCTTGTAGGTCACTGTTCCTCTCAGGGAGTTGGTGACATCTGAGATGGTGATTGTCTGGGTCTTTAGCACAGGAGACTGGGGGGATAAAATGAATAGTCAGGTGCAAACTCTCTGACACTCGCCTCTAGCTGGTACCATACTGGTGGGCAGAAAACATTGGTACTCATTGTTCTGTTAGCATGCACATACATTAATACTGACTGCTGGGGTAACTGCTGTAGTTTTATATTAGTTAAAAAAGGCAGAAAATTAATACCAGTTCATTTTTCATGAGGTCAACTTTAGTTTTGCTCTTACATGGACTACACATAATGAGTTACGTTTTATTTCACACATATGTTATAATTCAAGTAAGTTTCTTCTGATTTGAGTTGTGTCTTTGTTATCATTGTATGTGCGTATGAAGCATAAGAAGAATGAAGTGTCTCTAACATCAGTCGCAGTCCATATTTATACAATCCTGATCAAAAACATTTCATGAATTTGCATTTTGCACTGTTGAATCTTAGGAAGGTTCTAAGTAGAGTTTCAAAATGCAAAAAGAAGAAATGGGAACAGGAGCCCAAAATTTGTGAGCAGGCAATTTATTGAAAACAACAATTTAACTGAAGTAGGCTGTTCATCAGCTGATCAAAAGTTTAAGACCACAGCTAAAAAAAAAAAAATAACCTCCTAAAACTGAAATTAAAGTGTCAAAAACTGACTCAGTAATGAGTAGCTCCACCATTATTGTTGATCACTTCAAAAATTAATTTTGGCATGCTTGATGCAGGTGTTTCCAAAAGGCTAGTGCGAATGTTGCGCCAAGTGGTGAAGATGGCTTCACGAAGGGCATCCACTGTCTGGAACTGAAGTCCATTTTTGTAAACTTCCCTTGCCATCCATCCCCAAATGTTCTCAATTGGATTAAGATCAGGGGAACATGCAGGATGGTCCAAAAGAGTGATGTTATTCTCCTGGAAAAAAGTCTTGGTCAGACGGGCATTGTGAATTGGAGCGTTATCCTGCTGAAAAACCCAGTCGTTACCACACAGACGAGGGCCCTCAGTCACGAGGGATGCCCGCTGCAACATCTCCACATAGCCAGCTGCTGTTTGACGCCCCTGCACAACCTGAAGCTCCATTGTTCCATTGTTCCATTGAAGGAAAAAGCACCCCAGATCATGATGGCGCCCCCTCCACTGTGCCGCGTAGAAAACATCTCAGGTGGCATCTCCTTATCATGCCAGTAACGTTGGAAGCCATCAGGACCATCAAGGTTACATTTTTTCTCGTCAGAGAATAAAACTTTCTTCCACCTTTGAATGTCCCATGTTTGGTGCTCCCTTGCAAAGTCTAAACGGGCAATTTTGTGGCGTTGAAGGAGACGTGGTCTTTGAAGACGTTTCTTGTTTTTGAAGCCCTTCCTTCGCAGATGCCGTCTGATGGTTATTGGGCTGCAGTCAGTACCAGTAATGGCCTTAATTTGGGACGAGGATCGTCCCGTGTCTTGACGGACAGCCATTTGGATCCTCCGGCTCAGCGCCGGTGAGATTTTTTTGGGTCTACCACTTGATTTTTTTGTTCCATAACCCTGAGGATCTTTTAAGAAATGCAAAATGACTGTCTTACTGCGTCCAACCTCAGCAGCGATGGCACGTTGTGAGAGGCCTTGTTTATGCAGTTCAACAATCCTACCACGTTCAAAGACGGTGAGCTTTTTTGCCTTTGCCATCAAGAGATCTTCACAGTGTGATTACTTGACAGGAAATTACATGGAATCCAAATTTTTGCACAGATTTTGGCTTTTAAAGGCTGTGGTCTTAAACTTTTGATCAGCTGATGAACAGCCTATTTGAGTTAAATTGTTGTTTTCAATAAATTGCCTGCTCACAACTTTTGGTCTCTTATTCCCATTTCTTCTTTTTGCATTTTGAAGCTCTACTTAGAACCTTCCTAAGATCCAACAGTGCAAAATGCAAATTCATGCAATTGTTTAACTGGTTTTAAGATTTTGATCAGGAATGTATATGGAGGTGCACATGCCTGTAGTATCTGTATTGTCTTTACATTACTCAGTCAGTATAATCTCAGATAATCCTAACCAGAGTTACACTGATGGTTCACTGAGCAAGAGCAGTACAATAATCACAACCAGGTATTTCCCTTATATGTACCTCTGTTTAGGTGAGGCAGGTGATACGAGGGTGAAAACTGGTCTCATCTACTACATCATTCACAAAAAGTACCTTGCTCCTGTTTTTCAAAATTGTGCCCAGCACTAGATGGTAAATTGTAAATGGTTTTGTACTTAAATAGCGCTTTTCTAGTCTTGATGACCACTCAAAGCGCTTTATATTACAGCTTTACATTCACCCATTCACACACACATTCATACAGTGCATCTAATCGCAGCACTTTGTTATTCTATGGGGGGGGGGGGGCCATTCAGGGTTCAGCATCTTGACCAAGGACACTTCGGCATGCAGATGGGTCAGACTGGGGATCGAACCGCCAACATTAAGACCTCAGATAGAAGAAATGTATGTAATGTCCCAAAACAACAGACACGACCAGAAACTATCCTGCACATAATTGTCTAGAAAGTGAAACACAATTTCTGGATACAATCCCATTATAGGTTCTTGTAAGACCACCTCCCTCCACCAAGTTTGATGAAAATTGTAACATTTGTTTTTGCGTAATCCCGCTAATGAGCCAGCCGACAGACATAGGTGAAAACATAACCTCTTGTTGGAGGTAATTAGCTTCTCTCTCACAGCTTTCCAGTGGTATTTCTTTTCATCTATAAAGAAATGCATTTCAGTCAGACAACTTACGTTTTTACAACAGATTTAGTGCTTGGCGTCTAGGCTCCAACTTAATCCCTCCCCCATATGATTACACAGGAATGGTGGCAAACCTGCAGCAGCAGTGCGAGCAAGAGGTTGATGAGAAATGTCTCTATGGTTAAATAGACAACCTGATAAGGTGGGTGTGTAATATAGATGGTTGTGGAGAGCGAGGTATGTCACATGATGTATGTATGTTGTATGTTGGCGCAGCGCAGCTCGAGTTGCCTGCCAGAACTAGCTCGCCAGCATCGCAACATTTCTTGCATTGAACACAAGAGGACATTCTATGTTAAAACTGTGAAAACAAGGCATGAACCTGCACAATCCAAACACCACCATCTTCTTTCCCAGTGTGATCATCATGTCACAGTCTCGGCCAATAATCACCATCCTGAGGCTCTGCAATTCACTTTACTGCGACCATGAACATAAAAATTCCCAGTGATTTCAGTGATGTTCCTCTGTCATTCCTTTCAATTAGGTGCAAACTAAATCTGCAATATGGAAACAATAAAGCCTTGTGTTTTAGGTTGCCAAACGCAAACCTTACACAACCAGTGAAAAGGTAACAATAAAATATCATGGTCTAAGACTCTATATTAGAACAGGATAAACCACCAATACCCAGAACTAAAAAGTCCCCATACAGCAGCTTCTCAACAGGTTCAACTCAAGAAAGCACTGAACAAACTGATTGCTTGTGCTGAACACCTGCGGTTTGTCAATGACCCCAAAACACAAAACTCCAAAAAGAGCCAAATACTGCTCCCTGAACTACATAATGTGTGTGTACTTGTGGACCACAGTCCACTGGTGGTGTGTGCTTTATTTCTTTGTCAGTTGAAATGAGTAGTGGGAAAGCTTGTGAATCAAACTGTACATATTTGACTTGTACTGTCACACATGTCAGAGAATGTGAGAGGTGACCTCCATCAACGCAGAGTGCACTGGTTACAATCAGGAAATATACAATATTTGTGACAAAAGGTTTCAAAGATCCCAAAACCCACTCTGAGGGCTCGTAAGGAGCTAATTTAGGAAAATAAGCTTTAAAAACTTGCATTTGAACCAGGAAATAAATTTCATGAAATTAAAGGGATAGTTCACCCAGATATGAAAATTCACACAATATCTACTCACCCATATGTCGATCGAGGGGTGGGTGAGGTGATTGAGTCCCAAAAAAACGTTTGGAGTTTCAGGGCTAAACAATGTTGCAGACCTATCTTCAGACGTAAATAAAACAACAGAAAAAAAACACAACATGCCTCCATACTGCTTGTCTGGTGTCTGGAAGCCCCGACATTCATATTTGACTCTAAACAAGTTAAATTGCAAGGTGTTTTCAGCCTAAATGTCCTCTGATATATTTCGACGAGGTATATTCAGGGACCGTCGGAAATGCTTAAGTACACTAGCTCAGCCACTTCTGCTGGACTTTTAGGCTTAAAAAATGGTGTACATGACCTCATTATGAGTTGTTTTTTGACTGTCGGGCCTTTCAGACACTTTGATGACACCACAGGAGCAGTGTGGAGGCATTTTGTGTTTTTCTGTTGTTTTATTACGTCTGAAGCTTTGGTTACTAATGTCTTCAATTGTATTGGATTCGGCTGCAACAATGTATACCCCTGAAACTCCAAAATGGTTTTGTACACATTACCCACCCTTCCATCAGCATAGGGGTGAGTAGATAAGGAGTGAAATTTAATTTCTGGTTGAACTATCGCTGGATACGGCCTGCCAGAGGGTCCAGCTCGACTCTCCGGATGCATGAAATACCAGGAGCGGAAATGTGTGTGTGTCTCCAGACAGCAAGTATAGTAGAATTTTTTCTCTGTTTTTGAAAAAGTATAGACTGATGGAGGAATGTAGTGATAAATGTCACCAAAACTACTTCAATTAAGTTGAATTTAAGCAAAGTCTAAAAAACAGATTAACAGAAATAAATGTTGCATGTTTTAATATACCTGTTTCCTTCCATCATTGTTGTGAAAATCATTGTTAATAATTATTGTGAGAAATAATTAACATTGACGTGACCAGACAGTCTCTTCACATATATTATAATTTTTATTAATAGGTGATCTTTGCGATCTTTGTTATTCAGGAAGTTTGTATCAAACAAGTAGCCCTTCGTACTACTCAGTACCTATGAAGTAGCTCTCAGTTTCAAAAAGGTTGGTGACCCCTGCCATAGACCATCAGTTCCCAAACTGGGGCATGGGGTACGCAAAGTGGTTCAGGGGGTACGATGTGGTGTGCACAGAATCCCACCTCAGCGGGCGTGCGCCGGCCCTCACTTTTCACTTTCAATGCGTACGTCAGACTCCTAGGTCTGTGTTCCAAGACGGGTCGAACCCCCCGTTATGTTGGTTTCATGTTGGTATCCACCACCGCCACGCCCCCCCCCACCCTGAACGATGCAACATCATCCAGGGCGGAGGGGCGTGGCGGCGGTGAAAAAAAAGGGGGGGTACGAAGCTATTATGCTATGATGTTACTGGTCTTGGCCCACTTGAGATCAAAGTGGGCTGTATGTGGCCATTTAACTAAAATGAGTTTGACACCCCTGCTTTAAGGTAAAGACAAACATGCAATTAACAGCATTTGGTGACATTTATGAGAGCTAATGAATAGGTAACATACATACAACAAACTGCAAGTTTCTTTGACTGTTAGCTAGTCTTCTGTTTGCTATATGATGAGATAGGAGGCAGGTGGACAGACCAAGTTGTCGTGTAAGGTGGAGACGGGATCAGCTGTTCATCACATTCGGAGTGGCAGTAGTGACTTTCACAAGGTGATGTCAGAAGTCCACTCTGTAGGCTCCAGTTGGACCATCATCGAACATATGTGAGGCAGGAAAAAGCTAATAAACTATGATTCTTACCAACAGATGCAAACATAATTGAATAGATGTACATCTAATACAATCATGTTTGTCAGTGTAGATTAATTTATTTTTCACACATACCATGCTAGGGCTTTAAATTATCACTATATAAGTGACAATATACCAAGATAGAGAAGAAATCCATTGGTTGCATGAGGGTAAAAGTTTTGTCATTTCTAATATTGACACAGTGACAATGTTAAATACAGAATCCAATGACACTGACTCTGGTCATAATAGATGTGCAATTATCCACCAAAAGGCTGAGTGCATTACTAAGCATATAAACAGTCTTTTTTTTACAGTTTTTATTTCATTAGTAGTGTTTTAAAAGTAGCAAAGACACATTACAACTTATATCATGTCAGTCCAATCATCATTTCAAAGGGTAAACATTACACTTTCCCAGTGTTTTTTTAAATAATATTTTACATTTTATTCTAAAAGCTCTGAGCATCACCTACACTGTGGATACAACATTCCTTTCTATTCTTTGAATTTATGTTGATGAATATTTAAATATAGCAATGGTTCTTACAAGAGGGATAGTGTTAGAACCTCTGAGCCTCTGTGGAAGTCCCAGAGTAGTCTAATGATCAGGTGTGAGAGAAGATAATATATCACATTACATGTGATATATGATCATCATATGATCATTACATGATCCACATGAACAACATGATCCACATTTACAAATGAACCACAACAAAACTTAATAAAATGCACAAGCACTGTAGCTAATTAGTCTGAGCGAAAGTTTCAATTCTGTCACTGTTTATGGCAGTGTGTGTACACATGGATAGACCAGATGTAAAGCTATATATGCAACTTTTCACAGTGAATTAAAATTGAAATATTATTTCACGAAGGACTTTTTGGGGAATTCCCGCACACCTGCATATTACCACTAAGCTGTAGTGTATCCTTTCAGACCCACTGAGACATACAGACAGACACACATACACACACACACACACACACACACACACACACACACACAAACACACACTGCCTCACTGTTGTATATCGAAGCAGATCATATGAAAAATGCCTCTTACTAAAACACTGTCCCCCTTACAAATACTACCAAAATGAAAAGTCTAAAATAAGTCTAATTATTAACTAAACTGCAGCAGTGAGTCTTTCCAAATTCTGCAGTGACTAACAAACTAACAAGTTTGAGTCTCCTGACTACTGCATGAATGAATATGTGGTAATAGGCAGTAGTTCAGCATGTACAGGGTGAAAGGTTGTCAAGTTGAGGTGAGTAAAGTGTATGGGCATCAAGCACATTTACATGTATCAGTCAGTCAACACCCACACTACTTAAAGTAATCTAAAGTTGAATCAACAGTACTCAAGTAACAGTACTGGAGACTGGAAAAAACTTTCCAGTCTCCAGACTATAAGTTATCGTGTTTATCTTGGGACTCATATGTTCTTCTCTTAAGTGAGGAACAAAATAGGCTTGTTTAATTTATTAATATGTACAATAACAACCAACTCAGGCCAAAATACAGAAATTTACAAATTTTCGATCCTGAGATTTAACGAAGATAACCGCACCAGATTTATTTGTTATCCATATTTACACCATGCTAAAACAGTCATTTGCTGCTATAAGCTGCAGAAGTAAAATGATCTGAACAATCAGGAACTTTGACTGATGTTGGCCTTCAGATTAAAACGATTTCAACATTGTGCCAAACATCTTTGAGCAGGATTATAACAATCTTTGTCTGTGTCAACGAGAAAAGTTGCATATCATAGCTTGACATACAAGGAATACCATCAGCACTTATCCAACTAAAATAGTTTTGATACTCAGCAATGATGTCATGTAAACAAGTACACCACAACATTAGAAGTGCAGAAGCTTACATTTAAGGCATTTGAAGGTACATGAGCAGTGCAGGACTGAGCTGAACCATCATCTCTTGCAAATGTCTTCATAAGAGGATTACGTTTCTTATAAGGTGTAGGAAATTCCCCAAGTCCCACTGAACTATGGTTGTATCCCATTCACATCACTGTTATTATATCCTTGCATCATACCATGGAGGCGTCTACGTGGTTGGTTCAATCATGTATTTGGGCTTCCATCATTAATGAGGTCATAATCAATATTTGTTCAACAACAAGTTACTGGAAATGTATAAAATTACTGTGTTGCATACCTGAGTATTTCCACTCATGGATTCTTAACTCCCACGTGGCCTGATTGTCATCTGATACTTGGTCCAAGATTAACATGGGGTTATTGCGAATCAATCACAATAGCACTCTACTAAGCTACACGTGGATTCTTAATAGTGACTCAGTATACTTGTTCCACACAACTGAATGTTGTCTAGGGACTGTTTAACGTAAACAACTGAACTGAGATCATGGTGTATTTTGTCATGTATCATGCCACTATAGCCACTGGACTGATGGACAGCAGGCAGCAAAAAGTATTTGCTACTAAAGAGAATACAGTGTATATATGCTACAATGCATGTGATAAATAGAAAGTTCCTGAATAATTAAAATGTCAAGTTTGTTTAATTAAGATTGAAGATGACAGAAAAAGGAATGTTACTTTGTTCCCTCGAGCGAGATAAAGTAACTTCTAAAACATGAAATTGCACTTCATTCTCTATTTCTTAGCATTAAAAAGCATGTTTGCTAAAATCAGTTAATTCACTTTGCTGCTATGTTCTGGTATGACCAATAGGTATGATTAATGTTAGTTTAGAGCAGTATATGCTGACAGTGAAACTGACATTATCAGTGATACTGTTTAGGGCATATCGTTAGTATTTAGCATTTACCATTACTGTCATTGACATTCACAGGATGAAACAATATATGGGGCTATAGTAATGACCATGCTTGATATCCAAAGACTTCAGTGGTGTGAATGTGAATGATGTTTTGTTCTCCAGCCAGTTACATCAGAGCTAACATAATCTGTTAGCTGGTAGCAATGCCTGTCAAACCTGCTTTCATACTACAGATGGTTGCCTGGCATAATTTCAAGGGGCCAGTGGCATATTGTTAATTACGCACGAGTTATAAGTCACATGCAAAAAAAGGAGTGTGCGAGCGCTGGTCCCAGATGCCTTAATACCTATGTTTCTATCCAGCTGCTTAATTGTAGGAGTCCTCTTTCAAGCACTTCAGGTATATCAATGAGTTAGCTTGTAGGCGCTAATCATATCTGCCAGTGCCAATTATCATTTCAGTCAGAAAAGTTTATAGCTTTTGAAAAAACGAGAAGGCTGTTTTGTAAACCTCTATCTGAAAGTACACTGGATTTCTTTAGATTGTTCATAATCAAATCTCCATTATTGTTGTGAAGAAGTTGACAGATATAACATAGAAACAGTAAATAAGCAAGGGAGGAGCATATCAAGGATGACTGGTACTTGTGTCCATAGAGGCCGCTGTTTAGGGAAATTTACACATGCTAGCTGAAATGCATAAAATTTATTTTGGAATCTTGCCATATTTAGCTCAAATGTAGTACATGGAGAAAAAAAATAATAATTGCAGTATAAAAAGGTAAAAATAACAAGTTCAAGGTAGAGGGACCAACCAGCACTTGAATGAAGCAGTCTCTAGATCGCTGGGGCCATCTTGCGGAATAAAAGTTCTGGATATTCATATATATCTGTCTTTTAAATAAAAGCAAGCCACAGCATGGTCAACGCCATCACCAGCAGTCCTGATACGAAGAAAGACATCCGTGACTGCTTGAGCCTGGCTGGGTTTAGCTCACATGGGTTTACCAAGCTCCTCCCCTCGTCTGGCACAGTGATAGCCACCTTTAGAGTGTGACCATGGCCTTGTTCTTCCTCCTCTTCCTCCTCCTCCTCATCATCATCATCATCAACCCAAGCAACCTCACTGTCCACCTCATCTTCTTCCAGCAGGCAGGCTTGTCTGTACAGCGGTGGTCCCCCTGGCACTGGGGATAAACTATATGCTCTTACCTTGCGTCCAAACAGAGACTGCCTCCCTCGCTGTGCTCAGCAGCAGCAGACCAAGAGAGACAGATAACAATGAACAGAGAAGTGGAATATGGTCAACTGACAGGAGAGGGGAACAGGGGGATAGAGCAATGAGGAAGGTGAGACTGAAGGGGAGGAGCTAGAAAGGGAGGGTCAAGACAGTATTCACCAGGGAGGGGAAATTGATTTGTTCTTGAAGTCCCTATCCCCTTCAACTTTCAATAAAGTTGTTTGTAATGATTCCTGACAGAAGAACGTTAACATGTACAGACATTTACTTCACTACATGCATTTACTCCATGTTTGTTTTGGGGATCCATATATAAATATTGTAATTTAGCTAAAATTACCCAGATAATCCCATACTCTAATTATGACACGGTTAATATGTTGGGTGCCTTACTGTAATATGAAACAGGAAACCTCTAATTCTTACTTCTGTGTGGTGACTGTACATAATGTTTTATTATTTTTAATATTGATTTTCAGGATTTACTTGTTTTGTTGAAATGCACATGTGGGAAACATTCAGAGGGACTTGATTTAGGAAAAGTGCTGGCTTATGTTTTCATAGATATCTTTTGAAGCAATCTATTGTAGAATGTTTTAATATCTGGGAATATAGCAACGTTGCACTTCAAAGTCTGACAGGGCAAGAATTAAAAACATAAGGAGTAACTCAAAAAAATCTGTTAATTGCTCGTGATGAGTGTTATGATTTTACAGATTGAGTTGAAGTTTTTTTTAAGCCTGTCTAATCATTTGACCGCTTGTATTTCTTAACTTAACTTATATGGACTATATTTAAGTCTCAACTCAGTATTAATTAATTAGTAAAATATCCCTCTGGTTACGACTACTTCATGTGTTTGTTGTTTTTTTGCAGAATTGTCTGCTCCCATTGGATGGTATTTATGAAAATCGTCTATCTTCAACACTTGATTACATTGATTATCATTACATATAAGTACACGAAATAATTTTGCAACAGGAATGAGGTTAGCTAGAGCTTGTTACCATTGTAGGCTTAATCTGTTATTGTGCTGTATTAAGTAGCTAGCTGTGGTTGTAGCCAATATTAACTCTGGTTTAATAGCACACAGATAAGATAACAGCTGTGTAAACTACATAATGATAACATCCGGTTTGCCAGCAGATGGACTTTAACAAACTGCAAAATATAAATGTATGACACAGCTGCAAGACAGACTAGATTAAAGTAGCAGCCGTGGATATAGATGGTTCCGTCTGAACCATTGGTAAGTGTGATTACAACCTTGCTGTAATATAAACAAATTTAATAACACATCATACTCTTTTTATTCTATCGGTCACCTGTGTGACTCCAATTGGCGATCCTATATCAGAATTTTAACTAACATTTCACCTTGAGTGAAAATGAAACATATTGTTTGATATATTAGTTTAAAGATGTATGTTTTTCTTTTCTGTACTTTAAATATGTAGGTATACCCTGCAACAGAGAAAAGTTGCTCATTTATTTCCATGACTTCTAAAAAGCGTATTCATTGGTGAGGATACCGTCTTTATGACATTTTGCTTTTGCCTGAGCTGTTACAAGCTAGTGGCCCTCGTTGTCTATTCAGCAGGAATCATATGAACACTGATCTAGCTCTCTGTTAAATCAGGGAACCACTTTTTAAAGAATGGTAAATGGTCTGTATTTTAAATTACCCCACATTAGCAAATCTGCATATAAGCATAGCAAAAGTAAATAATGGAAATTGTACTTGGTAAAATTACTGGTGTTACTTGAAATAATTTGACTATAATTTCCTCACACTTCAATTAAACAATAAACATTCAAAAAAAGGAGAATAAGTTACCCACTGATTTATTAATTAAAACATTCCCTAAATGACAGAATATCAAAAGTAAATTTTATCACTAAAACCCCATCATTAATATGAGCACTAGCTGAGAATGTTTTATTTGTAAAAAAAGATGGCAGCAACAGTAACGTGGTCTAATCAGCCTGCAACTTTGACATAGCAGAGGGAAGAGGGAGACAGAAGTAGCAGGGGAGGCGGAGAGTATTAATAAATGCATGCTCCATGGTGGGAGCAGGACAGGCATTCTCATAAAATATAATATGTCAATTTCATTGCTTTATAATGCATCAACAGTCTGTCAGATACGTGTCAGGTATTTGGAAGAGCTCACAATCAGAAACTCTCTAAGGTAGATCTGCACTGCAATCAGTGGGGGTAATGGGGGTGTATAATTGCACACAAGGCAAGATCTGTGTTCAGCCTGTACAGAATCAGATTTGAGTGGCTTATGGTGTTGCAATGTAGACTATTTAAAAACATTTTTTATCTCATGTGTCATCACAATTCCTAGCATTCAGCAAGAATGAGGAATACCACAATTATGCCTCTGGCATTCAGCTATAAAAGTGCTTTTATGGCTGGATTCTTGAGTTTTATTTTTTATTTTAATAAGATGATGTCATTTTTGTGCAGGACCCCATGGCTAGGATATGAACTGCGTCTTGTAAGTAGAGGAGAGCAGAGAGCCAGAGGGAGAAACTGGCAGGTCGGAGGTCTGAGATCCTCTCTGACCTTTAGTATCATTGTCTGAATGCGCAGGAAAGAATGGTGAAGGCTGTGGGACAAAGGGTGGAGTTGCTGAGTTTTTGAGTGGAGCCCAATCAGGCCCACACTTCAAACAGTAAGGGGATAAGGAGGACAGATGTGGCAGAGATACAAGACAGAGACACAGGAAAACACATAAAGACATCCAGGTAGGGATAGATACATGGATGAAGATTGGCGGGTGAGACAGATGGAGGGAGGGGGTTGTCAGTCTTCTTGCTAGTAATCATTCTTCTTAGCTTATTTTCCTTGCTTATATTGTTCTCCAGTCTTTCACTAATTATATCAGGCACAAGAGTCATGCAAATACATTACTATTAATCTAGCCATGCAATTGATTGGCACATCAAGCAGGATGAAAAAGCTTGCGATAGCCATTCACGGTGCAAAGGCAGTGGTAAGGGGCCATATTAAGGTCAAAGGGTATGGGATCCAGGACAAGGCACCTACAAAGGTGCCAGTATGCTTCAAACTAAGTGGTTGGCAGGGTGTTGAATGGGGCTAAAAGTCCCTTTCCCCCACCTACACCTTTCCCCCTTCGTTTCAGGAGGCTGCAGTTTTGACAGCTTTTGTAACTTTTTCATGAAGAGATTGTGCTGGTGATTTAAATCCCTCCTACTCTTTTTCCATTTTTCACTGAACCACTTCTGTCACTTCCCATGTGAACAGTCAAGTACACCACCATGAACGTGTTACAGAGTAGATTGTTCCAAAGTGTCCGACCTTGTCTCCAGTTGTCCAACTGTTATTGTCTCTCTCTATGATTACAAGCCCTTCCCCTTCAAGTGGGCAAGTGTTAGAATTACTATAAACACATTTCTTAAGGCATATATAGACAGCACTTATTCTAGCTGGTTTGAAGCATACTGAACCTCTAATGTTGCAGTTGAGCAGTCTGTTTAATTTGAAAAGCTGCTCGTTAACAGAGGGCCACAGCCACAGCCTCCGGGTGCCATTCTTTTCATAGCTCATGAAAAAAACGCCAGGCAGCGTTGACCTTCTGCAGCCTGTGCCAGAAAGCACTAGATCAGAGCACCTTTACCTCAGACACGCCATCAACTATTCTGTGTGCAGGTACAACTCCGGACATCCTCCACTGCACGCACGCACACGCACACACACACACACACACACACACACACACACACACACACACACACACACACACACACACACACACACACACACACACACACACACACACACACACACACACACACACACACACACACATCCCATCTTCACATTGGCAAATAGAGTATGAACAAATCCTGAAGCGTCTTTAATCCCTTTGTCAATGCAGTTATAGTCACATCATGCTTAAGCAATGGAATGACATGGGGAAAGCCAACAGACTCCTAAATAGAGGATCAGTGTACAGATATGTGGACAAGTGCTTTTTTTTATTCTATAGATAACTATTGTATGCAGTGTTGGTCTGTAATTGGGATCATAATATAATGATATCACATGAAAAGAGCAAAAGGGTGCTATTTCACACCGCGCGCTCAATGATTTAATCACTGTCTTATTAGGGTTGGGATATCCAGTAGATGTAGCTGAAGCTGACATAAATAGCAAATAGCCTGCGAGAGAAGTTTTTCAGGTTTACTGAGCGGCCTTCATTCAAGCTATTCAGAGTGTTACGCAGTAAGAATAATGGTTTAAAGGAACACTCTGCCATTTAAAAATTAAAATAATTTTTGTTACTTAGCTTAGCACCTGTCTCAAGCTGACAGGCTATATATGGATGATCCCACATGGGATGGAATGAGATCTAATCAAGAATAAAAAAAAGTATTGATGTATTTTGAGCATCAGATTGCTGGACTCACCGCTGGTAGGAGCTGGCCATTGATGCTCGCCGTGCGGAAAGGTGAGTTGGTGGAAAGACGCTTGTCCCACTCACTGGGACGAGGCTCCGGCACTGACTCCATGAAACTCCTCTTCAGCTCACTGATGCTAGTGTGATGACGCATGATTCCAGTCTGGGTCTTATCCACGTCCTTCAACAGGAACATAACAGTCAGTATCAGTAGACAAGGGATAGAATGATAACATGAGAGAAGACAGGATGATAGAAAATGATTGAGTAAGACGTGAAATAAAAGAGGAGTGACCTATAAACAATGAAGTCCTTTTTTTAAAGGAGATAAATAGACAAATTATGATGGCACAGGTGGAAAAAAAGTTTTAAAAACGATAATTTAACAAATCATTCTTTAAAACAGAATGAGGCCTTGTCATATTCGAATGCAACGATCGAGTCGGCCTATTCTCAATGACATGCTGAGGTCAAGGAAGAATATATTTTTCAGACAAACCGGACACCAGACTGCACTCATGTGGATCATGATAAAAGAGTTGAGGCGTCAAGGTTTTGAGGATAACTCTTGGTTACAAGTGACTTAAAAGGCAGGTTCAGCAGCAACTGGTGCACAGATTATGGCTGTCACCAATGTAACAAAGAGGAAATGTTGAATGACAGGGGT
The DNA here is from genome assembly GCF_949316205.1 of Platichthys flesus. Lineage (NCBI taxonomy): Eukaryota > Metazoa > Chordata > Actinopteri > Pleuronectiformes > Pleuronectidae > Platichthys > Platichthys flesus. The sequence continues at coordinate 20,442,595 of NC_084961.1, read as the reverse complement.
GTGTCATGTTTCTCTGAAAAACCTGCCGATGGTGAACAAAAGGTAGGAAAGCGGATGAATGGTCAGTTAAAGGTTCAGTGTGTAGATTTGAGTGATATCTTGTGGTGAAGTTGCATGCTGCAGCTGAATACCCCCTCCTTCCAAACATGAAAGATAACCTGTGGTAGCCTTCAGTTGTCATAAAAACTCAAAGGTGTTTCGTTTGTCCAGTGTGGACGATTATAAAAAAACCCTCCATAGACAGGACCGGCTCCCGATGCAGATATAAAGTATTTACATATAAGGGGCCCATTTTAGGGTAAAGAAAATAACAAATCATACAATTTAGATGAAACACACTAGTGAAAACATCACTAGGATTATTTTATATTCAATTTCTGCCAATAGATCCCTTTCACCTTAATCTTACACACTGGACCTTTAAGTGCAGGCAGGAAAGGTAGTCTGCTGAGGGATTATAACAAGCCCAGTAAGTTTCAGTAAGTTAAGGGAGGAAGGGTAAGCAAGCAAGTGGCTGTCTCCAAGGTTGTCATTTTGTGTGTGATCTCCTGGATGTCAGCAGCGCTCCTAGAGATACTGGATTTATCTTGCGTAAAAGTGATACAGATCTGTTCTTTACGATTTAATGATGAACACATTTTTACTAAAACATGCAACTGTTGCTCTTCTTCTTTGTTTGGTTTATTGGCGGGTGGCAACCAACCGCCATCTACTATATCTTCTTCCTCTTTTCTCTTCTGCATTCTTTTCACTGCTTCAGTGTTATATGCATATAGTCAAGCTGAATCAGTGATGGGTTGCATTAATAACATAAACCAATACAGCAAAGGCCATGTTAGGACCTAGTATTACCACTTGTCCTGAGAAATCCAATCTCCTTTTACAATACATGTGCAGCTATAAAATTCACCTATGTGAGCATTATAGAGCTGCAGTAAGCTTGTGTCTTCCCTCTTCTGAAATAATTGACTCAGAAGCACAGAAGCTCATAGAGCACAGCAATGACAGTAATCAGGGCAACAGAGATACAGAGTCACAGAGAGGAAACACAGAAGGAACCTTGCATTGGTGTTATGTACATGAAGTGGATTAACCACATGAAGAGAGAGTGTTAGTAACCATGAGGACCAATGAGAACAAACAGCAGCAGTGTTCAGAATCTTTGAGTGACAGAGCTGAGACATACACGACTGGGAAAGAACAAATGAGAAGTTTCTTTGTCAATAAACTCTTTTCATAGCAGACAATTTGTTTTTTCAGAAGCAAGGCAAGCCCAAATGGAATTAATAACTGATGATGGCTGCATTCTCTTCAGATAGGCTGTTACTGAGATAGCAACGCTTTGCATTCATTGCTCGTTGTCAGGTCAGGTTTGATCAGCAACAATGATGAAGTGAACGTGGCTTTCTGCATTGTCATCCAGACTAACAACAATCCTGGAGTTTTCAAACTAAAACAGGACCAGTAGCACTTCCACAAGTCTGTTTCAGGGGGTGGAAGCCTCTGGAGTAGGGTGGATGCCAGGCGGTAATGTAGCAGAATAAGGTGTTTACATATTCCAGTAGATGTAGATGTAGCCTAATGCGTTTAATGGAATAGACCCTATGCCTGTGTTGTTATTTATACCTGTGCTGACATCATCATAATGTCTGCTGGGAAAAGAGTCTGGGGAGCACTAGATCACTTTATCTTGGTTTAGTTCAGATTAATAGTTAGATCAGTTGATAGTTTTTGGCATGGTCTCACTTACGTGAAAAGTTGTTTTTACATTACTGTTGATGATAAACAATAAATTTCCCCACATTTTCCCATTGACACACAGAAGAACAATAATCACTTTTGATGGTTTCCGGATTTGTTATCAGTTCATCAGCGAGTTGAAGTTTGAAATTGTTGGATTTTTTTCATATTTCCAAATAATGAAATCAATTATGTAAGTGGCTGAAAATAAATAAATTAATCACCACACCCTCCAGTTTATATTCTACCTCAGCTGGCTCTGTTACATCAACCGAATCCTCAGGTGTACATGAAGACGTAGTGTTAAATAGAGACCAATGTTTTTATTCCTACGTTTTACTGAATTTTGTTCTAACTGAGACTCATCTTGCCACTATTTATTTTCTCTTGGGGACCCATATCCTCATATTAAATGCATATACAGTAAAGTAACAGTAAGGGTCTCTTTGTATGATTTGCTACATTAACTCCACGGTCCAATCTGCAGCAGCAGTTTAAAACTTTAACCTTTCCCAATCATATATTTTATAAAATGAAAATATAGAATGACAAAGACAATGTCAAAGTGAAGTGAAACTACTTGCATGAGGTTCAGAGAGGAAAATAGTGCATGCCAAGCCTTTAGGATTAAGCTGGAAACACGGCAAGAAATAAAACATAATAAAATCAACACAAAGTGCATGCATGAAGAAAAACATGATGGCAAAGAGTCAAAACAGATATCTGACAACTGAAGATACAAACCTCCAACATTAAATTGCTATGTCTGATATAAATAGTTTCACCCTCAAGTTTCTTTGCTCTTTTCTGTGGAAAATTAGGAAAAGGGAAATAAGCAGAGGCATAATTGATTCCAATATTTTAACATTAAATTTCCAGTAGAATCCACTGTGTAGCAATGACAAGAATCCCTACAAAAATAAACAGCACATTGGGTTGCAGCTTCCAGCGTGCCCAGCTCAGCAGGGGGTGGAATTCAGAAACACTTGCGCGCACACACACACACACACCCACACACACCCACACACACACACACACACACACACACACACACACACACACACACACACACACACACACACACACACACACACACACACACACACACACACACACACACACACACACACACACACACACACACACACACACACACACACACACACACTAGTGTATATGAGAAGCCAGGCAGATACACACTCACAGCTGAGTGTGGAGGCGACATGCAGTGCATGCAGAGGCTGCTGCAGTGCAGTGCACAGAAAGAGGAGCAGCAGTGTGTGACTGTTTGTCTGATGGTAGGATTGAAACGTCACTTCAGGAATTTTCACAAAAAAACAACACTCTATTATCACTATTTTCACATTTCAACTTCTTATACTGTCTTGATGGATTGGTGAAAATTTTTCAAATATTAGAATTTGAAAATGGATCAATTTCCTTTCGATACACACAGTACGGGATTATTTAGAAAAAATGTGACTGTGACAATACTTCGGCACGGTGAAATGAAGCAGGCCTATTGTGAGTATGACCTTATCCTGAAGTAGCAGCCTGTCAGTGTTTCAGCTGTATTATACTGTGCAGCTGTGGCTCAGCAGCGGGTTGTTCACTAAACCAGACTGTCAGCGGTTCAATCCCAGTCTCCTCTGTTTTGCGTGCCGTGAGCACCACATTGTCTTTTTACATAATGTCCTGAGTCATTAAGTCTACTACACAACTGTAATCATATAATGATATCATAAACACGAAATGCAAGGGAATTAACTTCTCACATAAACTGTTAGAATTACTATGACTGACTTACTACTTGTTTACTTGAATTATACCCATAATATGAAAAGATAGTCTTTGAAGAAAAGTACAGTTTTAAAATGTACATTATCCTACTACATACATAATAAATGTAATCAACCTAGAATTAAACTCAGTAGAGCAGCTTCCTCTGTTAAAGCTAAACATGTCTGTGTGATTCTATGACAATAAGTACCACACCTCAACTGTTTGAATTACATCAATCCAAATATAATTTCCTGATAAATTTATGACATCTTCACTTAACATCAGTGATGTAACATTAACTGGATATACCTCTTTATCTGAATCTGCACCAGAGTTTAAGGGGTCTTTTCCTTGATCAAGCCTGATCCCACTTCCTACTTTTGGTGCAAATCATTTCATCATGCTTAAAAACAACCAAACAGTGGATGTGACAGAAGATTTTAATTGTTTCTTGTTAAATGTATTTATTTATTTTATGGATAGACATGTTGGAAAAATGTGTTAATATAATATTAGTATGTATCACATTGTTTAAAGTTGTGTCCGCTGCCAACATTTGGATTACAAATAAATATACTGATCTATATGGTTTACGGACAACAATTATACTGATCTGAAGACAAACATTTAACCGCAGTTTAAGAACTCCATGTTCAATATAACTGCCAGCCGATCAGTCATTGGCGTCTACTCTAGCAACATTTTGGTCACAATAATTACATCCTGGAGGACCTATTCCATCAGCAACAATGAGATATTAATTTAACATCATTGAACACACGTGTTATGTGTGTAACCGAAGCATGTTACAAATGAACCAGTGCGACTTTTTGCTTATGGAGAAGGAGAAACCAACTTTTACACAATATAAGGCAGCTGCATCAAATCTCAAATACCGAATGATAACCTGCACAACCCATTGATTTCTCCTTAGTTGAACGGCAACTTCTTGTGAACAAACCTTCACACAAAGACAAACAGCCAGAAATCACAGAACAATCAAGAGAAGCTCTTTGTCTGTGCAATGACGAACATCACTGTCAGGCAACAGAAAAGCAAATTAAAGTCTTTTGATGTATAACTGATGAATGGATGAGGATGGTGAGGGCAGCAGGAACACTGGCTCGGGAGCACGCTAACCTTCCTCACTCGCACCACCTCCGCCTTTGTTTTGTCCTGAGGAGAGTGCTGCTCCTCCACCAAAGGAAAGACAAAATGACTATGTGTTCAGGTATACACTATCAATTCTACAAGCCAGCTTGGGCAAATTATCTGTAGATATGATACCATACACAAGCAATAATAATATTAGTTTATTTATGTCTAGTTTCTGGTTTAAATGATTCCATCCCAGCTTCAGTCTGATCATGCATCAAGCAAAAACAAACCTGGCTCTTTTTCTCTCTCTCTCCATTGGCGGTGGTCACAGTGGGGGAGTGCCTCCGCTCTCTCCTGGCCACTGTCTGTTAGCACAGACAAAGCTCACACATCAGGATCAATCCCCAGAATGAGCACGGATAAAAGCTTCCAAAGTGCACCTGTGTTCCATGTAGAGCTATAACAACATCTTACACCTTTTGATAGTGTCCTAGTCATCAGTCCAAGCTTCAGTTTGTTCGTCTAGTACATTACTCCACTGCTCCACACCTACACTTCATGATACACTACAGAGAGGTAGAATAGGCTACATGTGAACATTGCTTTCTTTCTCCTCTTCCTGATGTCTGATTGAAGATAATCTGTAAGGTCCCCATTTTGTTCAATAATGTGAACCTTGAAGCCGCATGACACATGATGTACAGGAGTATGCCCACTACCTTGATCTCCGGAGTGGACTCTGGTCTGGGGCTGTGGCTCCTGGTATACTCAGCTGACTGACTTTCCCTCTTCATCTCTGCCTTCCTGTCTGCAGAGCGGTGACTTTTGGGAGCGTAGCCATCGTGGCGGACAGAGCGATGTAGGGTGGGCAGCAGCGGAGATGGGGATGCCTCCCCCGGGGACACCGGTGACATAACAGGGGCGCTGACCGGGCGAGTGGATTTGTTGTCGGGAGTGGACGCCATGGCTGAAGCAGACAGACAGAGGAAACAATGGCTTCACTTTACAAACAAAAACTAAACTAAATTAAATTCATGTATTAATGTGGTATCCATGCCTTTTGAGAATATTGTACCATTATTCACTATGAGTGAGAATAAATCATCTTGCCGGCCATGGCAACTGGGCTACAAAGTATACTCCCATGTGCTTGGGTGTGTCCCAAGGTCTCCTTGCAGTTGGACGTACCTCAGCAGAAAGGCATCCCGAACAGATGCCGGACACAACTCAACTGACTCCATTACACGTGAAGGAGCAGGGGTACCCTAAGTTGTATGGAGCTCTATACAATAACACTTACACTGCATCTCTCCTATTTCTCTTCTCTCTCCTCTTACCCCTGAGCCTGTTTCAGTTTTCTCTCCACTGTCACCAAAGTATTTGCTCATTGTGTGTAGCATCTTAACCTAGCTACATAATGTGCCTTAAGAGAATATATGTTGTGATTTGGTGCTGACGAAATACATTTGAATTGGATTAAACGCATAACTTATAAATAGACACTAAAGGAAAAAGGGGGAATTGAAAAGATGATGAGTAGTAGTTTCTTTCGGCTTTCTTTTCTTCCCCCTTCTTCCCTTTTTTTTGGAAACATCTGGACTCATTCTGAGCTCCTTTGCAACTGATACTCACAATTCCTTTACATTTATGTATTTTAAACACTGTTGTGACCCGCCTTTGTTCCAGCAATATCACTTTGACAATTACGCCATAAGCTTATTTTTCCTACTTTGACCTAGCTTCACATAAACTACTGTGCAGGTACACTGAAATGATGTTGGGATACAAACAGCATGTATTAAAAAAGATTTAAATTGAATAATGTTTCTAAATCTTCTGTTTAAGACCAAAGTTTGAATCCAATCCACCTCAGATAAATGTTAGGTTTAATAATCTATATAATTACGTGGTAAGCAAACATGTCAAACTGTGATGGGGACCCTTATACCTTTTATACATCAGCATGTTAGCAATGTCATTGTGACCATATTTGTACACTGATGTTTAGCGCAAAGCAGCACTCTTATTAACTATAGCTTCACAGAACTTATATGGCTGTATACCCTTAGTTTTTTTTATTTTTATCCTAAACACATCCACACAATACAATAACAATGGCCCATAGCAGCAGAATAGTTGAAAGAGTAATTTAAAAAAAAGTATTTCCTGTGGTTAAAATAACTGTGTCCAACTGAAGACATGAATCCAGGGAAGGAAAGCTTTGTACATGAGGGGAGCAGCAAGAAAAGGAAGATAAAGAAGGCAGAAGAAGTTTCTAAAAACATTCTGTGTGGTTTAGCATAATCCACCATGGCTGGTCTGTGTTGTCAGCATGACTTGAAAAAACAGATGTTAAACAGTAAACTAAGTACTCAAGTTACATAATGCTGGGTTCCAGATGACAGAGCTGTGGGGTAATGAGGAGAGTATTATGTGATCAAAGAGTGAGGAGAGAGAAGCGAAGCAGAATCAATGAGGGGAGACAGAAAACAGAGGGAAAAACAGCCTTTTGATAAAATTGAAACCTTATAATAAAAACAAATGTCTGTTTGCTCTGATATACATCATCACCAGTGAGACATTGTATAAGAGTGTGTTTTAATACTTATGTCACAGTGACATTTGTTTTTACCTATATCTACAATTATGTATCATGTTTAAACATAATGGTGCAACAATGTGAAAAACTAAAGAGATCTGAATATTTTCTGACTGCATTGTATATCTGCTTTAAAAGATCCACTGGGAAAAGTTCAAATCATCATCAAATCATTCCAGGTTGTCAACAGAATATCATACATCTTACCTTTTTTACTATATTTGACATAAACAGAACTAGATGAAATGATAATGTAAGTACCGAAGATAATGTTGGAAGACATAAAAGCAAAGCTGTGACACTGTAGAATGTGTGTGAGGTCTTTATGTTCTAGTTTTTCTCTTAAAGCACCATGACATGGTTCTAATGGTTTGTTTGGCCTTGACTTCACATTCGGACTTTCCACATCATTCAAGGGTTTGAACAATAGATTTGGATTTTTCAGGTCACATGGCACAGTTCATGAAAACCTATTTTTCTTTGTTTGGTTTATTGGTAATAGTGGATGGAGCAAGACCCTATTCCTTGTCCCTCATTCTTCCTCATAACTGTAATCATTCCTCCTTTTTTATATAAATGGTAATGTAATGCCTTTATTGTGTAGCTCAATTGTGATGAACCATTTTACTCATACACAATTATACACTGGAGACACAATCACTCTTTAGCACTGCTATAAGACTAAAAAGGCACCCAGTAGTTATTTTACACTTTGTCTTGTTAAACAGAAGCAAAGAGTGGTTTCTACTTCTCTACCACATGAAAGTGGAGAAAAAGTCTATCACCAATACTTCAACAAGCTCTAGCTCCACACTTTGACATAGGAGCCAAATAGGTTGCTGAAACAATGCAATTCCCTCTATGTACACTGGGTGTCACTGTATTTGAGTAAAGCTACTCTTTGGGTTCTTCTGTTGGAAGTTGCGGTCACTGTGTCACTGTTTGGTCATCCATGAAAATATGTACTTATTTCATTAAAAAAAAGTATTATTCTGCAACTGGAAGGAAGCCGGCATAGTATTTTATAAACACCACACACAATATTGCATTGCCAAGTAAAAGTTTGCATAGACAACACACACACAGGCCTACAGCAGGAACAAAAGGTAGAAGAACGGTGTACCTCCATCCAGGCTGCGCGAGTTCCTCTTGCTGGACGAACGCTGGAAAAGAGGAGCTGGTCTATCAATCAGAGAGCTTGCCTGTCTGGTCTGAGCTTGAGTCCGACCACTGTAGCGAAACTTGGAGCCCAGTGCCAGGAACTTCCTAGGGGTGGTGACCATCTCACTGGAGGTAAGCCTGTTCACAAAGAACACTGAAACTAAATATCTGATCTCAACATCCTTGAGCAACAAGCAAATGTGTTCAGCAAAAGTCCTAAGCTCTTTTAAAGCACATTGAGGAAACTGACTAAGGCCAGGCTCAGACTACTTGAGATTTATGTGTTGATTTTTAGGAATAAAAATCAGTCCTGATTTCAGTACTTTCGCTGACATTGCTGCCAAGCAACACTACATTTTTAGCTGGCTTCACTATTGACGGACATTAAAAAAGTCACTGCAGGTATTACTGCCATGACAGCAAGTTGTTGTGGGAAATCTAACTGTGTGAAGGAACAAAGTTTCTGTAGAACAATGATGTGTTCAGAAGAAAAACAAATCGCCAAATGCAAAGCAAAAAGCAACTTTCAGAGTACCTTATGAGATATTTTGTTCCAGCAGTTCTTATCTATTTATATAATGTACTCAACATTGAGTGTCACAGTTATTACCAAAGAGAAAAGGAAGCTCCAGCCTGTAATTCAAAGGAAGACTATGTAATCTTCTTCTGACCTATCTTTGAAAATGTCCATGACACAGAACAGTTTCCATTTTGTTCACATCTGCCTCCTCATACGATCATGTGAGATCACATGAGGGGCTACATTACTCCAGAGGTGTGTGCACATTTTTGAGATTTGACAGATTTGACAGACATTTTTTAGTTTATCCTCATGTATGTGTTGCAACCCAAAAATGAAAAACCAGACAGGTTTTGAAAATTCCTGCAGCCTTAGCCCAGCTTTAAGAGATTCAACAACTCACCTGAAGAAGGTGTGATGCTCCACACAGACTTTCCACATTTTCTTGGCTGCTTTGTAATTTGGCAGTTTGAAACCAATTGCACTTTCATACTGTTCCACCTGTTGAAACACAAACCATTTAATATGAGATTAATTAAATGAACACTAAGGTTTCATTCATGGTTCAATTAAGCTCAGTGAATAACAGATTTTACAGATGGATGAATGTTTGTCGATATGAAAAAACTCTGTACCTCTGATGGTCTTATTTTGATGAAGAAGCTGCTACGTTTGTATGAGACTTTGAGGACTTTGGGCCAAGGGAAACGGTTGATCCTCAGTTTGTCTTTGTAAACCATCAGACCACTGGAGCAAACCCCCAACATGATGTCAACTCCATCCAGATCCTGACAGGCAAACCCAGAGACACAAAGACATCCATCAACCATCAACAGGACCTGGAGATTTCATTAAACTGAGACAACTTGAAGGAACCTGTCTTAAAATGTCTGTTGCACTGCAAACCAAAGCAGCTTCAGTCAGCATGAGAGTCTGTTGGAAAGATAACCAACATTCCTCCACATAATGATTTCACTATGGTGTTGCAGAGCATTGTCTAAAGTGTAACACATTGACGTTCTGCCATATGTTCTCATCGTATTGGCACACCTTAGCTACTGTAACTTGTAAACTCTGTAAGATGCATTTTATCACTAAATTACCTCACTAGACCCAAAGGAAGAGGAGGGTCTAGGTCCAGTTCCAAGACGACTGCTGTGGTTTGTTGAATGGATTGATCAAGAAGTCCATTTTAACAGATACCCAATAATATATCATCCTCTTCAATTTTTCAGGATGTTTCTGGAGGTTGAGGTGGACTTCCTCTATAACTGCTTCTATCTCATCAGTAAACAAAGGGTGATTACAATATGACCTTACTCTTTTTTTGTATTACTTAAGTTCAGTTTTGTCACTTGTAAATATTGTAGATGTGTGGACTTGGTGAGGATTTTAAGTCAATGAGCTGCTTTGATTCTGCATGCAGATTCTAGGAGTGCTCTAAGCAATTACATCCTGAATGTACTTCTCTTCGAGTGGTCAAGTTGTAAATGATAAAATTACCTTGCATTAAAACAGGTCATTGTACAAGACTATCTGCAGGACTGATGATATGTTAATAATTAATATGATAATATATATCTTATTTACATTTACAGAAGGCGAAATAGCTTTCTACTGGTCAAAGATTGTAATCCCTAGCTCCTCCAGATATTATTGAAATGTCCATGAGATGAACTTTTAACTGCTCCAGATGGTTTGCCATCTGTTTATGAATGGGTGAATTAAACATAGAAAAAACTGTTTGTTTGACAGACTATATAAATTCAGTCCATTTATACAAATATGACATTGGGACAGTTAATGCAAATTTTTAGTGGTGATCAGCACACAACATGTGTTTGAAATGTTTACTACCGCATGTACTACCACCAGTGATTTCTGTGTCAGTAGAAAAAATGCCCTCAGATGTCCCTCGTATTTACCTCTGCTTTACTATGCAGCTTCCATGTACTGCTCACCATCATCCAGTGGGTGGCAGTACAGTCCTCAAAAAGTTCCTTCTTCTATATTTTGTTAAAATCCCTGCTCAGATGCAAAGAGATTGACCTGATTTCTACTGTAAAAGCTGACTGACATGTTGCATGTCTTACTGGTGGTGATGCATGACATTGAATCTATGAACAGACAAAGCTAAATGGTAATGGTTTTTATAGAGTGCTTCTCTAGTCCTGATGACCACTCAAAGCGCTTTACACTTTGTTGAAAAAACTTTTTCATCTTTTCCCAACATTTATATTTAGTTCCAGAAGGTTGAATCACAAACAGCAGAGAAGAGTTGACCAGCTCCTGCTCTCACCTTGGCCTGGTGGAGGTCCACTCCGTACATAGACAATTTCTTGGCATTCTCCAGGAACATCAGGTCTGCCTGGGCTGGACTCATTATCCTGCCACAGCAGTAGAAATCAAAGAAAAAACCTGTAGTCACTGTGACAGTGACTGTGACAGACTGGGAAAGGTAATTTTCCCCCTTTCTCATAATCTCTCTTTTATTTTACTAGTAATAGCATTCATGTTTCACTTCAAAGATTTAATGCACAAAACATAGGATTCTATTATAAATTATTATGTATTGTTATAAATTAGAATAAATTTGTTAAAATGTTGCTTGAATATAAAAGTACTGCCAAAATGAGTGATTTATCATCATTACATTTTGAAAATAATATTTTGTACTTAGTACAATATTTGTAATATTATAGTTTGACAGATTCACTTAAAACTGCTGTTGACACAAAAGCACTAGAATCTGGGCGCCAATTTAACCACTGCTAAGCTGAGGCAGTGTTCTGACCTGTATGTTTGGTGGAGCTCCATCATTTTGTCCTCAAGCTCCTTGGTCTGACCCTGAGCCATTTTCATTCCCTTTGCATATTCACTGCCATGCACCTCAGGGTCATACTCGCCCAGCTCTGACTGCAGCGCGTAGGAGCCCAGAAGGGCCAGCGTCACGAAGGAGCATGGAAGGCGACCCTGCAGGATGTCCTTCCGCAGCTGGAGACACAGGTAGTACCTTCCATGCACAAACAGGGATTTAATGTTCTGGGAATAACGTTCTGATATCATGATAACAGATATACTATTATTCAAAGGTCAAAAGAAAGTGTCATGCTCAGTCAAATTTTCATCTGTACATGCCCCTTGTGACGGGGTCTCTCTTAACAACTCCTCAAAGAGTGTGAAAACACAGGCGTAGTCAAAAATGTTGTTTCCAATTTATTTCAGCCGGCTCTCCAAGGTGCTCTCGTGGACATTTACAAAAAAAATTCTCACAAACAAAATACTTTTAAATCAAATCGACAGGAAAAACTCTTGTCCCATGCTTTCCTGAGCTCTGATGTTACCTCCTCTGTAACTGGATTCAGACTCCCCCTCAAAGGCTTTGAGCTGCCCTTTTAAACCTTAAACCACTCCCCTCGGGCTTAATTACCAATTCTGACACATTTATCTGTAAAACCAGTCCTAAGAACAAAAATTAAGAGTTTTCAATGACCTCTTTACATATCACCACATAAACAAATCACATGACTTTGATAAACCAAATGGTATCAACCCTAACCAGTACAACCCTTATTAAACATCTTTAGAAAAACTCAACCAGAAACTATTTAAACAAACAGGAAGTTGTGTCCGGTTTGTTCCATCCAGCTTTACGCTGACGGCGCGCTGATCGCGCTGCCTCTCTAACCGCTGGTAAGTGACTGTGTGTGTGTGTATGTAAGCCAGATGCGGAGCGGACGAGTGTGCCCCCTCAGTCACCCCACAGCTAAACAGAGTAGATGATGGTTAGATAGTGATCAAACAGGAATTGTAACAGGAAACATGGAAATCTTTGTTGGCGTGTGTGTGGCTGTGTGTGCGCATGTGACTGCTATGCGCGCATGTGACTGTGGATGGGTGTGTGTGAAGACCGCTGGCGGTCAGTGGCGGAGCCGCTCCGTCACATTATCCCCCTCCTCCCTGAGATTGGTGCTGAGCGGCAATCTCGAAAGGTAGTCTGCCACCACATTGGTCTTGCCTGACCTATGTCGGATGATGAAACGGAAAGGCTGGAGTGAAAGGTACCATCGGGTGAGACGACTGTTGTGATCCTTCATGGAGTTGATCCAAGTGAGAGCTCTGTGGTCTGTTTCTAAATCAAACTCCCGTCCAAGCAAGTAGTATCTTAGACTTTCCAGTGCCCACTTAATGGCCAGGCCTTCTTTTTCCACCGTGGAATATCTTGTCTCACGTGGCTGCAACTTGCGGCTCAGGTACAATATTGGGTGTTCCTCTCCAGGGTCTCCTTGGGCCAGGACCGCTCCCAGGCCAACTGCAGATGCGTCAACCTGTACCATGAATCTTCGGCCAAAGTTCGGACTCTTCAGAACTGGCGAAGAACAGAGAGCAGCTTTCAAACTTCTGAAAGCTGTTTCACAGTCCTCTGACCAAGGCACCGGGTTCCTCTGGTCTTTGCTGGTCAGAGCTGTGAGTGGGGCTGCAATGGTTGCGAACTGGGACACGAACCGCCTGTACCACCCCACCAACCCGAGGAAGGATCGTACCTCTTTTTTGGTGCGAGGTCGAGGGCAGTTGCGGATAGCTTCCACCTTATCCACTTGTGGTCGCACCTCTCCTCTTCCCAGTAGGTACCCTAGGTATCGGGTCTCCTCTCGTGCCCAGTTACACTTGGCTGGATTGAGTGTCAGCCCTGCCTTTTGGATTTTCCCCAGAACCAACGACAGGTGATGCAGATGCTCCTCCCAGGTGTTGCTGAAAATGACCACATTATCCAGGTAAGCAGAGCTGCATTACTCACAACCCTGGAGGACTCTGTCCATCAGTCTCTGGAAGGTGGCTGGTGCTCCATGCAGTCAAAACGGCATTACGGTGAACTGGAAAAATCCAGTTGATGTTCGGAATGCCGTACATGGACGACTTGACTCTTCCAGTGGCACCTGCCAGTATCCTTTGCACAGGTCAAGAGTGGTGATGTATTTGGCCGACCCGATCTTCTCCAGCAAATCATCAATCCTCGGCATGGGGTAGGCATCAAACTCTGATATGGAGTTGAGCTTCCGGAAGTCAATACATATGCGGAGAGATCCATCTTTCTTAAATACGACCACCACTGGACTGCACCACTCTGAGTGGGAAGGCTCAATCACTCCGAGTTTAAGCATCTCTTCCACCTCCTGCTGCAGTTTATGCCCTAATTGTTGGGGAACACGGTAGGGATGCTGGCGAATTGGTCGTTCATCCTTTAAGTGGATGACATGCTCGACCAGGCGGGTCCTTCCGGGGCCAACAGCAAAGAGAGAAGAAACTTCTTTGAAGACCTGGAGAAGCTGTGTAGTATAAGCTCCTGGAAGATGTGCCAGTGAAGGCCTGGTGGTATCAGTCAGGACTTCCGGACCCATCTGTTCTTCCTCCTCCATGTCCACCTCTCTTACCAATAGAACCGGCGCCTGGACCGGACGTTCCTTCCACTCCTTCAGCAGGTTCACATGATACCTCTGCTTTGGCTTTTTCTTTTCTGGAAGGTGAACCTCATAAGTGACCGGTCCCATCTTCCGGGTGATGGTGTAGGGGCCTTGCCATTTCGCCAAGAGCTTGGTATTGGAGGAAGGAAGAAGTAACAGAACCTTTTTCCCAAGCTGGAACTCCCGGTGACGAGCCTGTTGGTCATACCATGTCTTTTGGTTCTTCTGAGCCTCACGCAGATTCACTTCAGCCTCCTCCTGGTATCTTGACAGCCTTTCCCTCATTTCCAGGACAAACTGCACCACTCCTCTGTCACTTGGAGTGGAGGAAGGGGCCTCCCAGCCTTTCCGGAGCAGGTCCAATGGTCCCTGTACGTCCCAGCCATAAAGTAATTCGAATGGGGAGAAACCTGTTGAAGCCTGGGGAACTTCTCGATAGGCAAACAGCAGAAACGGCAACCATCGGTCCCAGTCCCTTCCTGTGTCACTCACAAACTTCTGCAGCATCCTCTTCAGTGTTTGATTGAACCTTTCCACCAGCCCGTCTGTCTGTGGATGGTAGGGTGTGGTCTTAATAGCAGATATGCCCAGCTCTTTGTTGGCGTGTGTGTGGCTGTGTGTGCGCATTTGACTGCTATGTGCGCATGTGACTGTGGATGGGTGTGTGTGAAGACCGCTGGCGGTCAGTGACGGAGCCGCTCCGTCACACCCCTGCAATGTTTGCTTACAATATTAATGTCATTCTTGGAGTGAAATAGAATGACACTCCACCAAGGCCAGATGAGAGTGCATCCCTCCATAAAGTTCAGTGGCAAAATGTCCAGTAGTTTTTGCATTATCTTGCTTACAATAAAACCGACTAATCAACCAACCTGCAGACCCGAGTGTAAACCTCCCTGAGAGAGGTAGTTAACCCAGAGGAAAGGGTCTAAGTAAATTAACTGCTTCTCGTTGAACTGTATTACAGCCTACCCCCACCCTTAGGTGCCATAAATGGTGTAAATTTTTCCTCTACATATCGATCATAATATCTTCTAACCTATGACAAAATAGAACGATAGAAACATAAATAAGACTGTTAAACTTAGTCATCATCTGGAAAAATTTCCACATTAGGCTTTGAATGCAATAAAACTATGTTTTGAAGTTGGTCACTGACACATTCACTAGAACTCATGAGTTACCTTGTTATGTCTTCAGAAAGTTGGGCTGGGTCCGGTGGATAGAATTTCACATTGAAAGTGAAATTGTAGTCGGCACCTTGAGGGGAAAAAAAAACCATAGGGTGTGATAATGATAAATTATAAAAAACTACATTAGAAACATGTTAAAAAAGAAAATGAGAATTTATATTTAAATGTAAGCTCACCTTGTACCTGCCTGCGGATCTCCTTGGCCAGGTCCATCCAAGTCTGATCAAGAAATTGAGTGATCAAACATCTATTAATAACATCTTTACATCTATAATTATCCCTCTTATTGTTTTCATTATAACAACTAGTCAGAGCTGAAAACTGATGGTGCACAACTGTTCCTGCTTTCTCTCTCCTCTGCTAAACATTGAGGTTGGAATAGTTAGATTGATACTAACGGCTGACATTAAAGTAGTAACAGCATTCATGTATCATTACAATCATTAGATAGAGGTATGCAAAACGTGATACTTTTAGAGACAAGAATGTTCAGAAGCCTCAAAGATTTTATGCACAAAACATATGATTCTATTATACATCAGAATTCTTGTTATAACTTAGAATAATGTTGTTAAAATGTTGCTTGAATATAAAAGTACTGCCATAATGAGTGATTTATCATTATTACATTTTGAAGATAATATATTCTACTTCTACTTAGGTTTAACTTGTAAATTAGAAATGTTCTCTCTCTGTTCATTACTGAATCAGATGCATGTTTAAAGACAAAACAGGTTCAATGGTAAGTATAAAATAATGAACTAGATGTGTTCACTGAATCCACACACACCAATAACAGAGAATATCTCTTCATACATGGAATGTAGTAGTAGTTTTCAAGTAAAGATTTTTTCAACACTCAAGTTAGACTGATACAAACTGCTGACAGTCAGAATCCAACTCACCCTCATGGTAGGCGTGTCCCAGATGACAAGGCCATAGTAGTCTTTCTCCAGCAGGTTGAGATGGTCACACACCTTCATGAACAGCTCCTGGCCTGTGGCATGTTTCTGATACAAATACATTAAGGGGACAAGAATGAGACAAATTGTGCAACAACTATATGTTTTATAGAGGAATAGAAAAGACGGCAGGAACAGGTTGTCAGTTACATTTGTTGACCAAAAAAAAACTATTCAAAGAATTGCCACTCCACTAAATATTTTGTAAATCAGCGACTTTTAATCAAACAAAATAAGCAACATAAATACAAGGGAATTTGAATAGCCCCTCTTAACTTGCATAAACCTGGCAAAGCACTATTGAATTTATAACAGTATCTATAACCGTTAATATCAAATAATTTACCAGTTGTCATAAAAAGTTCCTTCTTTTTCCTTTTATGATGTATGGCAAAACAAATAAAAATGAGGAGTGATCTTACATCCAGCTCACACTCATACAGAGTGTCATCGAGCAGAGTGATTTTGATCTGCATGGTCTTGGGTCGGCGTGGAGCTCTGGGAGCTTTGGCCTCCTCCTCTGTTGTCTTCTCCTCGTTCTCTCCCTTACTGCCTCCTTCAGGATCAGACTCCTTCTCCTCCTCCCTTTCTTTGTCCTCCTCGTTCTCCAGGGCAGCCTCCTCTCCCTTCTCCTTACCGTTTTCTTTGTCCTTTCCACCCTCCTCCTCCTCTGCCTTAGCTTCTTTCTTCTCTACCTGGACAGTCTGAAAGAGAAAGTATGATCACAAAGCAGTTCACACTTTCTTCATCAACTGTCCTTGTGAGTAAAGGCATCAGTATCAAGTTAAACTGGCTGTGAGTCTTGCATAATAGTCACAATGAAACAGATCACTGATTCTTGAGTAGTGGGACAAAACAGGATTCCATATTGAAATAATGAAACCTTAAGCTCAGACACATTAAACCACATGTATGTATCTACCATGTACTAAGCTACTGAGGTATGCTTTGATACAACCTTATACCCCCATCAGAAACCAAAAACACAAATACATTTTCACTCACATTATGCTAGACCCTTAAAGTGTGTCTATATAGCTTCATCATTATGTGTGTGTACGCATGTTTCCTTAACCCTGATAGAGTTGATGACTATCAATTCGCAAAAACAATAAAAAAGCTGAAAATGCTAATTTAACATATTTAGCATTAATTAGACAAACTAATAACCTATTTCTGTATTTCACTCAAATGACTCAAAAAACTTCTGATCCAATGTCAACTCCGTAATTGGCCTGTCCTCACCCTCAGACTTTTTCTTTTCAGCTTGATGCCAGATGCTAACAGAACCTACTTCACGAGAATGAAATGATCTAAACACTTGGTTTGTGAAGACGGTCTTCGCATATCATGAATGTGACAAAGGATATATTAACATTATACCTTACTTGACCCTGTCTGCCATGGATGCACTCTGTATAGGTGGAATGTGAAAATACAGAGTGACTGCTGGCCCTAATATTACCTGATTTCATTTCATTTTAATGAATGACTGACAGTGTTGACAAAAAGTGGGGAAACAACTTTGAAACCTTATGAAATATGCAAGTGTCTTTGCTTTTATATGAGATATTATTATTTTTATCTTTTGATGAACAAGCTCTTTTACTCATTAAAAAATATTTGTGTCCATTTTATTGAACACAAATGATTGAACCCTTTTCTCTGGTCATGCTGTTTAAGATGTAGTGGTAGACCATTAGTGTCATAGATTTGATATAGTAATTATTAAATTACATTGAAGGGGATAATTGTGCTGAATACATTCTATAATTAATCCCTCATTATTTATTCAAAATATTTTCCTTTTTAAACCCAATAGCAGTTTCAAATGCTGAATGTGTTTTGTCCCCTGTCTCAATAATCTGTGAGATGCTGTTGGTGCCTGCCAATATTCACAGGGTCTCACTCAAACCAGACCCATATAATCCACACAGATCATTCAGTGGTTGCAAATATAAGGGATCAGATAAATGCTACAGCAGCACAATATACCCTCTGTTTACACTGCAATCCTCTGAGGTGCTTTATTTTACACTCCCTTTGTGACAGGGCGTACAATGGTTATTTATGGTGTATATTATCAGCTATTACCACAGAAGACAGACCCACTAGAAGACTACATATCTTACTGCTGTAGTTACACTTGAAGGTTATGTTACATAAGCATTTGTATAGATGGATGGTTCCTTGCCTAATTCACTTCAGTGGATTGTACGGTCCAATTGTATTTAATTTCCAATGCTTCTTAGCCACACACTGTGTCTGCAGTTTGCGCAGCATGAGTAGCACATTAGGGAGGTATTCAACTACAGTGTTTTGTAGTTGTAGGCCAGGCCAGGTTTTGATAAGTCGACTATGTGTCAAAAAAACAATACTTGAAAGCAACTACTACATTCCATGTATTAAGAGGGCTTGAGTTATTCTCTGCTATTGCTGTGTGCGTGTGGATCATGCAGTTATATATATGTCTGGTATGTAATGTACAGGTCATACAAATATATGTGTTTCATTAAAAATGTATTCACATATTTGTCCACCTCACCATTAGCCACTTTTAACAATAAAAAGTATCAGGATAACTATCTATGATCCTGGCTTTGGAGACCAAATTTTATGTTTTGGCCCACCACTACTGCAAATACAGAGCATATAGGCTAACCTGAGCCTCAGCACTGTTTACTGAGTGCTGATCCAGGGCGACCTCTCCCTCTGTCCTCAGTTCTGGTTCAGGGTCAGCGATGGGGGCTTTAGCTTCTTCTTCTACTTGCTTGTCCTCCTTCTCTCCCGCCTCGCTCTCACACTGTGAGCGCCTCTTCAGGAAGGAGGAGAAGAGGCGGGAGAGGCCGCGGCTCGCAGAGTTGCGGTTGCGAGGCCGGAGCTGCTCCTCTTCTGGTGAGGGTGGCCTGGCGTCCTGGCCAGCTTCCTCCTGAGGCCTTGGCTTCTTCTGGTGGCTCTCCGCCTCGTCTGTTGTCATGTCAACAGCTGTTGAGGAAGAGGACAAAATCAAGTCAATCAGAAGAATCTCTGTATGTATGCAAATCCAGATAAGGTACAAAAACTGATCATAGTTTAATATCAGGAGGAAATGGGTTTATGACTATTGTTGTGTTTTACTTATTAGGAAATCTGCCCTCTGAAAGGATTTGAACATGATACAGTCTGGTACGTGGAAAACTCGAAATTACAACTTAATAGACTCTTTCCTTAAAGCCACAACCTCTAAAATACCATGCCCTCAGTCCATAAAACCTGAAATCTCCAACCCTGCTGGAAAAATAACCGTGAAAATATTAATATTTTTTGCTAAAATGTTATTCTTCATCCCATTCTTTAGCCTAATTATGTATTGTTACAGCTGCTTCCACTAAGACTGCAGCAGCTGCTTCCAACAAAACTGCAGCTTCTACCACCAAACTACAGCTACTCCCACATAAACTACATCTGCTACCACCAAACTACAGCTGCTAGCACAAACTACAGCTACTCCCACATAGACTACAGCACTACCACCAAACTACAGCTGCTAGAAAAAAAACTACAGCTACTCACACATATACTACAGCTGCTACCACCAAACTACAGCTGCTAGCACAAAACTACAGCTACTCCCACATAACCTTCAGCTGCTACACCAAACTACAGGTGCTAGCACAAAACTACAGCTACTCCAACATTAACTACAGCTCCTACCACCAAACTACAGCTGCTAGCACAAAACTACAGCTACTCCCACATAAACTGCAGCTGCTACCACCAAAACTACAGCTGCCACTACAAACACTACAGCGGCTAACACCAAAACCACATCTGCTACCACCAAAACTACAGCTGCCACTACAAACAATACGGCTGCAACCACCAAAACTACAGCTACTACTACAAACATTACAGCTACTACTACAAACACTACAGCTGCTACCACCAACACTACAGCTTCTCCCACATAAACTACAGCTGTTACCACCAAAACTACAGCTACTACTACAAACACTACAGCTGCTCCCACCAAAACTACAGCTGCTGCCACTACAAACACTACAGCTGCTACCACCAAACTACAGCTACTCCCACATAAACTACAGCTGATACCACCAAAACAACAGCTGCAACTACAAACACTACGGCTGCTACCACCAAAACTACAGCTACTACTACAAACACTACGGCTGCTACCACCAAAACTACAGCTACTACTACAAACATTACAGCTGCTACCACCAAAACTACAGCTACTTCTACAAACACTACAGCTGCTACCACCAAAACTACAGCTACTCCTACAAACACTACAGATGCTACCCACCAAAACTACAGCTACTAATACAAATACTACAGCTGCTACCACCAAAAATATAGCTACTCCCTCACACACTACAGTTGCTACCACCAAAGCTACACTTTAAGGTTTCTCTCAGGTAACATCACAGCTATCACTTAACACTTCACGTAGCTCAATAATGATGATTTTGGATCAGACAGGAGGGCATATTTTGCATTTAAGTTTTTACACAGAGACGCCCACCTGTGCAGACACATCAATAAGCTAAACACATGAGAGGGATGATGCATTGGAACCTATCACACGGAACAGCTGTACTGACCAATCTTGAGTTAATGAAATCTGTCGTGACACTTTTTCATGAATCAGCAAGCCCAGAACCATTTATGTATGGGTATGAATCCTGCCCTGTGTTGTCTTCAGTGCATGCACTTTCACAGATTTCTACACTCAATATTTTCTGCACTTAAAAAGCTATTTAAAAATTTCTGGCATGTTTGAAAACAGCATTCAAATAGACTTTAAATGGTATTTCCGCAATCATCCCACGTCACACTATGACAATGAATATTCTGAGAATATACATTTTTTCTCTGTTTATGTGAGTACTCATGATTCGAAATTACTTTTTTCATCATATATTATGATTTTATATTTCTACTTCACTGCATGTGAAGTGATATTCTGACATTCTCTCTTGAGGTGAGTTTTTATAGCCCATATTCACAAATCACAATTTGTCTTACGGGGTTTTAACAAGGTGCGACATCCTCTGTACTTACAGACACTACATACTAAGTGAAAAATACATGAAATTATAGAATAGAACAAGATAGAAGATAGTGGTCTAGGGAGCAAAATAACATGCAAACATGTGAAAACAATACATTGCATTTCACAATTACACTTTTACACAATAATACTATAAGAAAACTTATAACTGCTTAAACTCAAAAGGCTTCCATTTAATATAATTATTCTTTATTCTGTTGGAAGTACTACAGAGATTTAAGTACTTTAGGTCAATTATTTCTCACGTGATGTTGTTTCAACTGTAATTCTAAAAAATCATTCAATGATTATCAAAAATAATCCAAAACATTACTGAAAACATACATTATTTGTTTATTGACCAATTATGAATCTTTGGGACCAAAAAGCAACCTTTAATGAAAGCCCTGGTACAAGTACCTCAAAGTAAAATGGCCACTAAATGCAAAATAGCAGGCTTCCTGTTGCGTTTTTCCCATTGCACCTAACACTTTTTGGTTTGTCTGGTCATGATACACCTGTGAATCGATTTTTGTTAAGATCTTTCAATGCGAACACGTTCCGGGGGTCTTGAGGGTGCACCATTTTACCACTTTCTGCAAATTTTTGTAAGAATTTGAGCATGTTAAAGCCCTCAAAAAAACAATTAATTTGCCTGAATAATAATAATAATAATAACAATAATCAATTAAAATTTCAATAGGGCCTCCCACTGTCAGTGCTCGGGCCCTAATTACCAATCAAAGAGTCTGGTCTACATTACATTACATTACATTTCATTTGGCAGACGCTTTTATCCAAATTGGTCTAGTGCTCAACTAATCCATGAATCAACTAACTATTGTTTAAGGTCCAATAGCTCGTCAAGGATTTTTTCCGTCTAATGTCATCAAGCTTAATGAAGATGCATCACAGCAGCGAGATCAAGTTTTCTTTCTTCACCTCAATAGATATGTTGAGACACCTCAGATTGATCTCTACTTATATACGTTCACCTTAAATAGTTAAATTGAACATTGTGTTGTAGCAAAGCCCATCAACTACTATTTCAGAAAAAATTAATTGCAGCTAACTGTTATTATAATCATTGACATCCTCTGCTCTGACTATTTAAGATTGACAACATGAGAGCCCCCAAAATTAGAAATAAAATCACCTTGATTGCCAACTTGTGGTTGGTTGAGGTGTAAGACCTAAACTCTGCCCCCTCCATATTAATGGATGGGACATGCACCAAACTGTTATAGACGTTTTCTGGAAGTTGGCGAAAGGAGAACTCAGGCAGCAGCTGATATCTTATGCAGAACATATTAATGTAGACTTGATGCATCAAGGAGACCAGGAGGTCTCAAACATACAAACGCAAACAGAGTTACATGAGCAGTTGTCACCCCCAAGTCTGAAGATGTCCCACACAGCATCTGCATATATCTTCCTCTACTTGCGTCACTAATTCCAACAGCACATCCGCGAATGGCTAGAATTGTTGTCACTCTCTATGTTACATGAAGTTGTTCATATCCTATTGGATAGTTAAGCCTAAAGTCTGCATTCCTAAATCACATAGTGTCCCTATGTTTTGCCCCTGGAGGAATACGTATGAGTTGAAGTTGGTGCCTCTTTGTCTGACACATCGGAGTTACATAGTGGGCAGCTGTGGCTGAGGGGGAGAGCGGTCGTCCTCTAACCTGAAGGTCGGTAGTTCGATCCCCAGTCTTCCCCATCTGCATGCCGGAGTGTCCTTGGGCAAGATTCTGAACCCTGATTTGGCCATCATAGAACAACAAAAGTGCTGCTAATAGATGCACTGTCTGAATGTGTGTGTGAATGGGTGAATGTAGAACTGTACTGTAAAGCACTTTGAGTGATCATCAAGACTAGAAAAGCGCTATATTAATACAAAACCATTTACATATTAAAGTTCATGAGTTAGACACTACAATATACTGTATGTTGGCCCTTTATCTATAACCTGAGTTTGGGCTGTGAGAAGGGAAGATCTTTTGAATTAGACAGACACGATTCTCAGGTACAGAATTAATATACAATAAATACATTATGTGTAGTGGCTTATACAGTTATGTAGGAGGATGGTTACAAATTCCTCACACAAACTAAAAAGTCAAAGTCATTTCAATAAAAAAATTATAAAATGGTTTCTGTAATTTTAGGCAGTTCTTATCACACTGATGTAGTGTTCAATTATGGTTATAATTAGTTGTTTTTCATAAAAAAAAAAATACAGGGTGAAACGTCATGATTGACAGCTGAAACGATCTTGATTGATGACAATGCCATGGCTCACCTGTGCAATAAGTAATGTAGAGACTGACTCCAAATAACATAAGCAAAACAAAACGGCAGAGCACGCATCCTGAATACATTTTTGTACAGTATGTTTCTTGGATTGGATTGTCTCTGATAACGTCTATGGTGGAACCTGCAGGTTATGGTTTGACCCACACTTCACCACCGTGTACTGCAGAAGGGGTTTTATTAACAACAGCGACTTGAATTATGTGAGCACATGCACAGAAATAGCCTAAAGTGTCACAAATTCACCCTCTAATATATACTTTCAGTTTGTCTGATAAGTTTTGCATACTAATCCCCTTGTCATTTCAGAACTCAGCCACTCCCCTCCTGCTCTGCACTTCCTCATTCCTCTGATCCCTTCACCGGCTCCACCCACAGACGCACCTGTCTTCCATCTACTCATTAGTCTCCCCTGTATATGTGTCTGTCTGTTCCCTGTGTCCTCTGCCAGAACGTTTAGTGAGTTCGTGCCTAATCCTTCCAGCGTTTTCCTCCTGACTCATCTCCTGCCTGATCCCCATCGTGACCTGCCTGTTTTTTCCCTGGACTCCTCTTCTGCCTGCTTCTTGTCGGATTTACTTGTATCGGACTGACTGCCTCGCTCCTGACCTCTGCTACATTTTAATAAACCAAGAACTTTGCTCATCCCCACTCTGTTTCAGTGTCGTTGCTTTTGGGTTCACGCCTGCCATTCTGCCAGCCCTGACATAAAGGAATAGTGTAGTCAATAATGTTTTCTGCACTGATTTGTAAAGTAGGCTCATATGACTGATTGTGACAATATCTGTTTTTCCACATAGCTGTTTTACGTAAGACCTTTTCTTCAGGCATTACATCCCCTGCAGCCATATGAAAGCAGCAAGATTTGCATGCTTAATAATATCCTTAATAATCACCTCTTCCTGAAACTACTTATTAGTTTTATTTGTTTTAATCTTGAAATGGGTCATTCTGTTTCTATACATCATATAAGAAACTTGTCGAACCAAATTATTAAGGGAAATATGGGCTAACAAAGTTCAACTCTGTGGACACTGTGACTTTAACTGTCTTTACCCCCTTCATAAAGGTCACAGAGAAATTGTTTATATCGTTTTGAAGCTCTTTTCAGGCCAAGTCTTTTCCATACTTATTTAAAAAGTATTCTTTCTCCTGTACATACATAAAAACACAATTATAAGCTAACACAAGTTAGCTTATAATATCATCAGATCTCTAGGAATTTTGGTCTTGGGTTTTTCAGTTGCTACTGAGATATCATTACTGAAGAAGCATCACATCAGCACTTAGTGATCAGTGCAGGATCAAACACAATCAAACTTTGTTGATGGGCTGCAAGGCCACTGGCCTGATAATTGTTTTAGACGGAAGTGGTCTGAATACTGGCCTGAATACTTTCTAAAACAACACTTAAAGGTATGCTGCCAGACTGAGGGTGGACAGCTTGCCACCACAAGAAGTTCCAAAAGCGGCTGGCAGCCTGCAGTGCAGCATGGATGCTGGCGCAGCCACATTATTGCTGACAGGGCAGAGAAAAGTCAAAGTGTGTGCTCAACAACTCCAGGTGTACTGATGTGTTTATAATGAGAATAACACACACAAAAAACTACTACAAATTCTAATGGCTGGTTGCTGTGACACCGTATGGTCCTGGGTAGCAGTTTGTAGCAGGTGCCACAGAGAACACCAGATTGTGCAGCTTTTGAGTCCAAATATGAACATCAGCTTTTACCTGGAACTGTGGTCAGTAAAACAAGCTGTTTATTGATTGTTTCAGAATGGTGATATTATAAATGCAAAAGGAAAGCAATATCTAGTCTGTAAGTAATTTACCTGACCAAAAATCTGCTGTTGACTATGACTTCATATTTCTGTGTCAGTGTAGGTTGCGTTAAACTATTGAAATGCAGGTCAGAACTTCCATAAACTGAAAATTATATAATACAGCAACTTTAGAAAAGTTGTAAGTGCTATTTTAACCCAGCATGGGTCAGTGGGTTTATTTTATAAAAACCCATTGGTGCTACATTGACCTATGCTTCCCAACTGAGTATCTAGTAACTCAGAAACAAGATTAGAGCCATAAAACGTAAAACGTCTCCTATATTATATATTCCAATGATGCAGCAGATGTCTGACAAAATAACAATATGACATTATTCCTGATGATTATGACTGACAGAGGTTTAGAGAGCAACACTGTTAGTATGTGTATAGTCAATGAGGATGTGTGGTAGGATTAGTGTCAGCTGCGGTGTATTATTTCTAATGTTACCATACTGTAAGTAAATACTTTTCATGGTTCTATATTATTTCTTGTCATCAGTATGTATATCTTGTATTTGTATCTAAATAAAACGTTCTATTGCTTTAAAGTCACCCTATAGTAACAATGATTGTGTTGAAATATAACATTATTATATTTCTGCCTGTAAGGGAAATGTAACATGTGGTATACTTTGATTGATCAATATTGAACCTCTAACAAATGTCACTTTGATGTAGCTATTTCCTGTTGAACTGAATGAGTGTTAGCCTGAATACTCCAGTAATCTAATTAGTCTGGATGTAAAGAACTACTTTGATGTCATGTGACTTTCTCACCCACAAATTCACCTAACAAAGACTTTAAAGCACGGGGGATTTATGGTGGTAGTAGACATTAAGACAGATGTTACACTCCAGGGGTCTGAGATAAAGCAGGGGACAGGATATCCTTTCCCCTATTTCCTGAATATCAAAGAGGCTGATCGATAAGTTTTGTTCCTCTCTAGGAGGAGCTGTAAGATGTTTGAAGTGCTCCCTTTCTTGCATGTCATTAACTGTTTAACCACCCCCTCCCGAATGGGTGGGTTAGCCAAATGTATAAATACCAACCACTGTCTTCTGTCTGGGTGCATATGACAAACTCAACTCTGTTGTATGTGCCATGCTCGAGCATTAAAAGTGTGACAATACTGTAAGAGAATTGTGTCTCGTTACCTCCTTGCTAAAGATGGGATTATTATTAATTGCCACGACATGCCTTTTGTACTTCACCGCCATGAAACAACAAGAAGAGGCCTTTACTTCTGATGCCCTGATGTTTGCTCAGGAGAGCTGTCAGAGGATTTTTCTTTTTTACACCCAAACATGATTCATAGAGCCCACAGCATGTAATGTGTCCCTGGCAATCTTAAAACATACACAGACTGTGTTTCATAGCCTGAAGTGTTTGAGTAGTTATGCTGCTCCACAGTACGGGATTAAAGGTCAAAAAGGTTTCACACAGAGATACTGTACAGTCGGAGGTCACAGATCTTACCCAGATGCTGCAACATCTGACATTAAACAAACCAACCATACAGGGCACATACCTGTACTTCTATTCTTTCTTAATCTATTGTATTATAGAAGCTCAAGTAATGGCAACGATCTTGCATTCTATACTGAGCAATAATACAGTAAAGCATGGATAAAAGTAAAGTCATGATGTGATTAAATTGTTTGATGTAGGCCAGGCAGTTTTAAGATTTCAAATAGATTCTTAAATTTAGACACAGAGTCTGGCCTGGTTCACAGGTTAAAACTGAAATGCATTGGTGAAAAGGAATAACATACTTAAGCATATCTGTAGTTTTTCAGACTATGTGGTCGCCTGAGTGCTGAAAGTGAGCTTAAGGACTGAAATCGGCTTTAAATTTAATCGGGCCGTGTGTGGGATTAAAGGGTGCTGTGTACTGATGTGGAGGCCAGAGGCAGCCGGATGTCTATCAGTCACTGCTGGACACCCCTCCCTCCCTGTCCCAACACACACACACAGCTGCTAGCATGAGCCCTGACAACAACACAGAAACTGGGAGTCAGGCTGACCCAGATGAAATCTGAGGCAGTGAATATTTAACGAGAGACACGGGTAAAATGAAGCAATACATAACAATGTTAAAAAAAAAATCCCAGAACACCTCGAAATGGGGTCTGAGGGATTGCATGTCAAATATGTTCTGAATGTATCTTGAGCAACTATATTTACAAATGAGGACAAATTGGGTTTGAGCTTGAGAAGAAGCTTGTAAAAGAACTTTGTTTGAAGTGACATTTCAGTCACATTTATTGTGTCAAACAACCATCACCAAGGTCAAGAATGAACTTTCACACTAAACTCATCAGTTAGGGTGTGATGTTTGAGATATGTTTCTAATTCATGATTATGTCAATGTTAGTTAATATGTAAGAAAGGAAGAGATGTACAGTGTGGCGGCATGATTTTCTTTGTTCACCAGCAGACTCGAGAGATGAAGAACAAAAATGATGAGCATGTAAATGGGAAACAAATCAGGATGGAAGGGATAAATATAGACACAGATAGAGAGGCAGATGAGTCAAGAGAGACATGAAGAAGAAGTGCCACAACAAGTAGCCGTCATCTACTCATCTACTCTCTACTCTCAGCACATGAACAGTGTTTGATTGGTTTAAAGCCTCTGCAGGTGCATGAGGAACATTTCAGCTACAACTAGCCAGGAGGTCTTTTAATAAGAGAAAAGCATAACATGAAAAGTCATGACAACAGCCTGCTCTATGTTGGCAAGGACTTGGCGCCACTACCAATATCTCAGCCCGCTACAATTTGCATTTTTCAACTTTATTGACACAAGCAACATTTTGCATTGAAAGAGGCTTATATTTTTGATACATGTTCACAATAAATCTTTACTCATGTATATGGAATTCATTCAAATATATGAAGGTTTGTGCCTTGAATTCGCAGCTGCATGCAGCTCTATACATATGCATCATAGAACTGTGCCTCACTCATGAGTAAGTGATGTGTACAGGATAAAGCCCTGTCAGCCTCTTCAACCTTACATCAGCTCATTTTCACGCTCACCTCAGGGCACATGCCACACATTTCACACAACATCACCATAAGGAAAAAGACCCCTAACTGATGATCCGTGTTGTCTTCTAATTCAAACTGACACATTGCCAGTTACATCCAGCTGCTGACTGGTGATACAGCTGAATATACTAGTTCATATAAGTCTACAATGTATCCCCACTGGACAATACAACTTAAAGGAAGAGTACTGTCCTTTAATGACCACACAGAAGATAGTGTTTCATATGATAAAAAAAAACAGCAAGGGGTTAATAATGAAAAGGATGTGAGCGAAATACCTAAAACATGAAAAAACAGAGACATACAAATCTTGAAAATTGATTATGAACAATAAAGTTGATCTACCTTCACAAGCAGCATTATATGAATGTTAAAACTTCTACTTGTTGATATATGATTATTATGTACCTACTATCTACCTGCTAATTCCAGAAATGTCTGTCTATATGAAATGAATATCACACAAACCACTACAATTATTTGCTTCACACTTGTGGCATTTGTTTTCTGAATGGTCCAGGGAAGTATAGTGCCACATTTGGTGCAATTTGGATTCAATATTATTATATTTTAATAAACAGGCAACCAGCACTATGTAGTAGTCAGTGGGGATGGCATAGCGTGCCAATGGTCTGTGGGCCGAGTTGAAAATGTCTTCTTAAACGTCCTTGGATAAATAACAGTAGCAATCCGTAACTGGGACAAACTGCAGTTCAAAATCCCTGCCAAATCGTTTCAGTATTTTTGTATTATTTTACCATATTAAACTGACAATAATATATCGAATTGAGTTGAATTCAAACTGCAAATTCTTCAGTGAGTATAAACCCGGTAGGAATAATGCAAATTGTTCTAGCCTCACTCTGCATCAAACTGTTTAAAATATCCTCACAAAACGTCCAGCACGCAGTGACAGTATATTGTAGAATTGTTTAAGAAGGACTCACTAATCAGAAGGAACAATTCTGAAGTAGCTCCAGAACATCAACACAAGCAATCCATCCAACCAAAGAGCCAAAAGCAAACAGACAGGTCTAAACGGCCACTGCTCTAGAGTTGGATTGAATCCGTGGACTTTCCACGGATTCAATACAACTCTTCAACTAGAGTCTACTACAACTGAGAATTCATAATGTAGAGTTTTGCATTTTAATTTTGGCCTTACAAGAAATATCTAGCATCTGCAAGCTGTGTTTATATTGAACAATCATCCATCTGCAGCTCCCTGTATATTGAATCGACCAGCTCCACCTTCTCTTGATAACAACTGTTACAAATTGAAATGCCTATTTTGCACGAAAGAAAAAAATTACATATCACAGCCGAATTGGTTCCCAGTTGACTACAAAACTGATTCTTATAAGTATTGGTTTAGGATCGGTTTGGCTACTCATTATATCACTGATCCCATGTTCTACCTTCAGGTCACTCAGGTCACTCTCGTCTTAAAGCTAGAGGGGACCAGACTTTCTCTGGTGCTGCCCCCAAGCAGGTGTTCATACCAAGCTTGTCTCGTGATTTTCTTCATATTCAACATTATTTTATCTTAATGTCTTTTACTGCATTGTTATCTGTTTAGTTTCTCCTAATCCTTTCATCTCTTTAGCTCTTTCTATGTCATCATCACCCTTTCTATTTTCTATGCTTCTCCTTCCTCTCTTTATATTATGTAAATCAATATGATTTGACTGAAAACAATGTAGAATAAATTACGAGACACAAAATAACACAGAAATATTTGCTCTGGTCTCTTGAATCGAATTGTGCAGACGATTCTCTGTTCAACAGAACAATTAAACGCACTGTTGGAACACCACCGACAGTCTCCATGGTGACTCTATAGTCTGCTGGAGAGGACAGATGCCACAGACTAACGCCTGCTCCCCCTGTGGCTGATGACATGGAACCTGATTCCAGCGTGATCAATGTAAACAGAAATCATAAATACAGATTTTAAATGGAAATACCGTTCGACTGGGATTATTCTGTGGCAGAGTATATAAAAGAAAGTATCGCTGTTTACAAAGACCTGATCAGCCCGTCTGATCTCATTCACATCATCACAGCAGCTTTATGAACATTCTCACAAATCAGATCAGTGTGAACATCTTAAACCGCCTTTTCCTGCAACATTTGCTCCATAATACGAAAAGAAAACCTGTGCGTTTGACAGCGGAGACAATAAGGGGCGGTAGGTGTACCTGTCTGCAAATGGCGCTGAATGTGAAAAATGTCAACACAGTGTGTGCGTGTGTGTGTGTGCGTGTGTGGGCAGCTCCCATGTGATGTGGACACTCACCCCGCTCCTCTAAGATCATCCAGCTGAAAAAAGGATGGTGTGTGAAGGCAGATGCTCAGCGGTCACTGTCCCCCACCAGCATCCGTTAATATTGTAATTGATGAGCGTTATCAAGCGGCGTTTGACAATGTGTTTGGGTACCAGGAGCAAACGAAGTGAAGCCACGCCTGTGCCCTCAGTGTTGTCTGACAGGCAGCGAGAGGAGGCGCCTAGAGAATGAGGCTTCAGACAAACTTCAAATGTGATTTGAATGATTGAATCTACTGTCACTGTCTGTTCTAAACCTGCCTGCTTGAAATGGTCTATTTACTTGTCCTCGTGTAATGCTCCGGAGCCACTTTGGAATTATTCATTGGCGTCAGTGAGCCCTGTCCTCCCCAAGCAGTTCTACAATATACTGTCACTTTTCTATTGTTTGCATGCTGAACTTTTGTGTGCATTTATTTTTATTAACAGTCTATGCTGCAGAGTGATGTCTGAAAACTTGTATTTATCCGACCTGGTTTGTCTGCAATGAAGAATCTAAAGTCAATGTTTTTCTTAAATTAAAACTGAATTACTTTTACTACTGTTCATATATGTGCTTTATACATAATTTTGAATGATTTACTTAAATGCAAATATTTTTCATACATTGTATGTGTGCTATTTTTAGAGCTCTCAACACAAACTTCGAATGCAACCTTTTAAAATTAAAGCTCTGTAATTCCGCTCAGTGAAGACATATTGTCTAGCAAGAAATTATTCTATGAATGTTGTTGCCAGGACAGAAACCATCAGGTGTCCGATATGGTACGATAAAAGATGTTTAGACTATATCACAGTGGCTATATTACAATTATGCTATAACATTGATTTAATAAGATTGCAAATTATATGCTATAAGTCAAGTCAGAAGTGTACATGTAAGTATTCAATGTTCAGAGATGAGCACTGTCATCGGGCTCATTTGACCATATCACTGTTTTCTACCATTGTCTGAATTTTACAGCACTGAACTCTTAGCTATGACTTCATGTTTGTAGTAAGGTCTTTATCCACAGCTGCCTGTTACCATACCATACTTCTCTATTTAACAGTGG
Source organism: Platichthys flesus (assembly GCF_949316205.1). Taxonomy (NCBI): domain Eukaryota; kingdom Metazoa; phylum Chordata; class Actinopteri; order Pleuronectiformes; family Pleuronectidae; genus Platichthys; species Platichthys flesus. Next base: position 20,410,446 of record NC_084961.1, on the reverse strand, counting down.
ATTGACTGTCATAATTAAATAAAAACATTTTCCAATATGTATATTTAAAAACAATCCCTGTCCTCCCGTTTGTGTCTATTTCTGACTACATTTTTGTATCTATACTTCCTTCAAAAATCGTAATATTTTTATTATTATTAGTTATATATTTTGCTGGCTAATGGGGCAAAAGAACAAAGGGAACAAAAAAAGCCAGGCTAAAATGATATAGAGAAACATCTATCCTGTAAGACTGCACACAGGGCTTAGCCACCCTTGTTCACGCCCTTTGGCTCCCCCTTCTTTGTACAGCAGGGTGGAGCTTGGAATGTAATAAGGCAAGTGTATTTGCGGAATTACCAATAGGAGCAGTGTAGGGAGCAGCCTGCTCCAATCACTGCTGGTGAAGCAGTTGTTAATGGCAAAGCTCCACAATCAGTAACCAAGGATCCCTGTGCCATAGAAATCAATGCCTCCATTTCTACTCATGGATTGCAAACAGTGTATCAGTAAAATAGGAGCGCATGTCGTTAAATTCAGTTGAATGAATTCATAAATATATGAAACCATCCCGGCATCTCTCTTTTTGTTGAAGATTGTGGATACAATCCCATTTGTTTTTGTGACAATTGAGTGTAGTAGTCCTATTTTCATATGAGAGCACGATAATCAATGTTCTGTGATCAGATCAGGCATTACTCAGAACCTCTAAATAATGAATATCAAGAACACAATATTTAAATGGGACACAGAAACAGCAATAAGCAACAGAGAGGTTGTTGCCTGCAGACACAAAACAGCAGACAACATATCAAGAGAAGGAGACTACTCAATTCCTCAAACTAATTGTGATGCATTTAACTTTTTTTATATAACAGCTTTATATTACGCTGGCAAATTTGAAAAAAATCCAACTCTAACCATAACTGTTAACATTTTGACATGTTCTTAACTTAAATTAACAAATAAAAACAAGTGCTACACTCTAAACAAAATTTACATAACATAACAAATTAAACTTAATTTAAATAAAATTATCAACACAGTAATAGTTTCAGTGCTTAAAACAGCTATATACTCCAGTTCCAACCTAGACAGTATTGTCATAATATCAGATGTAATGTGGTCAGTAAAATATGGATCACGTCTGTCTTCTCACATAACGTCTTTCCAGCAAATCATGAATGCTATGATGATGAACGTGAATATGGACCCCTATGTCTATTAACATATCTCTTCCCACTTAACATCTTTTGAGCCTTTCATGCTTGTGACGATGAATATAACCTCCACGTTGTGACCTCACAAGTCTTTCCAATCTCAAGTTTCAAAATAAGAGCCTAGTGCATTGAAAATGATTGTTTCTGTACACTAAATCGCTTCAGAATCTATACACAGCTTCAAAACGTTGGTATTGTGTGTCCCCTCACTACTCTTTTCAGAGGATCCCTCTGCTATCAAATGTATTCTGAAAGTCGGCATGTACTTCACTAACTTTTTTGTGTTCCTCCTTTTACACAGAATTGTTTTCAAGCAGTTGCTACTGTTAATGATGAATAATTAAGGCTATATCTAAATAGAGCACAACCTTAATTAATGTGCTAAGTAACACCAGTGTTTACTACCTACTATTTCCTATTAAAATGGCTGCGGTGAAAAGGGTCTATTCTCCCGTTACATAAGTCTGCGCATGCTGCTTGGCTAATCCAAGGATAACGGTATTCCCATTTTTTTTTCTACTTTTTTCACTCTGTCTTTTTTTTTTATGAGCACAGAGGAAGAATCACAACAGTAAATCGAGCAGAGATTAAAGACCCACACATTGGACCAGAAGAACAGGTGTTCAATGCTTCTGATTGAACCAGAGGCACTGAGGGTGAAGAGGTTTGAGAGCCAACACTCACGACATAAGCATTGTTTCAAGGCACTACAGCATCAGTTTTAGCTTCTGCAGCTAGAAGTGCAGGCTTGCACTTATACTATCCCAGAGCCCAGTTCACCGCTGCCAAGGTCACATCAAACCATGTTGCCCCCAAAAATCCAGCTAATCTCACGCTAATGTTTTTCGTTCCACGTCAGAAGATTGACTTTAAACCTATGGGTAATCAGTCAATTAAGATGACCACAGTGCAGATTAATGGGAAAATCCTTAAAGCACTGATCGATGCTGGCAGTACTCAGACCCTTGTGCAACTGCAATATAGATCAGCTAATGTCATCCGCACTCTCAAGACAATTCCCATTTTAAATGTTATAGTGTGGCTATTAAAAGAACTCAAGCAAAACATGCAGATGAGAATTCCACAATCCTCAGTACCATGCCTATGGTGTTGATCTGGAGACTCAATCAAGGAAGTCTTGGAAGCCATGTAGCCAAAGAAGGCAAGATGAATCCAAACACACTGTTCTAAAACCACCAGTGGAAGATGCTCCAGACAAGCCCTTGGGTTTCAAATTTCCTACAAATATAATTCAAATACAGCAAAGTAATCCAGCCTTGACCACCGTCTTGCTGAGCTAGACAAAGGTAAAGAAAGGGGGTCTGTCCCATATTTTGGCCAGGTTAAGCAGCTTGAGGTTCCTCGGGCAGCCTGAGATGTAAAATTCACTTTTTTTAGAGAGCAACTCTATTCAATGGGCTTCCAACTCTTGAAAGCAAGCTGCTGACAAAGTGGCAGGGGCCTTTTGAGATGCAGAGGAAACTTGGACACACCATAAGTGTGTGCCATGAGATTCATGTTAACCTTCTCAAAGAGTGGGTTCCAAGAGTTGAGAAGTAAATGGTTTTGTATTTATATAGCGCTTTTCTAGTCTTGATGACCACTCAAAGCGCTTTACATTCACCCATTCACACACACATTCATACAGTTCATCTAATCGCAGCACTTAGTTAGTGCTCCAAGAAGGGAGCACAAGTTCTCTTGATTCGAGGTGTGGATGAGGAAGACCGTTACTTAACTTCACCAACATCCGCTGACCTTGATTTGGGCCATCTCTCTAAAAAAAAAGCAGCCTAAGGTGAAACCTTTACTTAATTCAGAAAATACCCAGATTGTACAAAACTGGTGGAGCATTATATTGTGTCGACAGATGATGTTACTGTGTGATGTATGAGTTACAGGATACTGTAGAGATTCCTGATGTCACTGAAGCAGGTAGTGAACCTCATGCTGTCTCTTGGAATCATTCAACCTTCCAAAAGCGAGTAATGTAATCTGGTTGTTTGGTTCCAAAAAAGGATGGAAAAATTATATTTTGCATAGACTTCAGGGCTCTTAACTTAATTTCAAAGTTTGGTTCATATCCAACTCCACGAATTGATATCTCATTGAATTCCCTGAGTAAGAATCCAGTTCTCCATAGTCAAAAGTTCTAATGAACTGTTTATAGGGTTTTAAGTAGTGCTGGTGCTAAAATGTGTGCAAAGCAAAATGCAACTTGTTTAAAATCTACTAATCTTAGCAGATATTGGTCAGACTTATAGAGTAAGTGAATAATTTTATCATGAACTAAACTTTTATCATGCAGTACAGAAGAATGTTTTTGGGTGGTTTTATTCCGTTTAAAGGTGAGAAAAAAAATATCTTACATATGAACATCTTCGATGTAGCACTTTTTTGTGCACACAACAAAAACATAATATCACACAACAAATTTAAATTTCATTTTGTGGCATAATTGAAAAATTGTTTAAGATCTTTTTTGATCTGAGATTTGATAAAACAATAAACCCTGGAAATACAAAAATCTGCAGAATAAAATAATCGTCCAGTTGCTAGCAGATGTCTATTAAACGTCATTCTCTCGATCTTTGAAAAAATGGAAAACACTATCTCCAGCATTCACAATCAGACCCAATGAAGAGTGAAGCAGCACACCAGTACACAATAAAAAACAAAAAGGTTTTGCTGGTGTCCATGAATACAGCATCATGGTTATAATCAGCATATCTAAGCCACTTTGAGAGCTTTTGTTTGGGATGGGGTGTGTTCAGCTCAATGCTCCCTGCATCAGCAATCTGTACAGTCAGAGCCTCTCACACAGTCTTACACACACTCCTTCCCCCATCACTTCACAAAAGGCCACCCTTTGCCCTGACAGCCCCTTCCCCCTTCACTATCACTTGCGGCCGCCCCCTTCCCCCAGGGTGAGGAGCAGGTGCTAAGCCAGACTGTCTGTTGAGGTGAAGAGAAAGCATGGAGCATGGAGGCTCCCCAGAGAGGAACAGAGAGAGAACACCAGAGTCCAACACCCCTACCACCACTCCAACATGTCCCCGGTCCCCCCTGAAGATTACTAGCAGCTTGTAGACAAAACACTTCAACTACAAATGAGGTTTGGTGTAGCAGGAGACTAGCATACGATTGCTGCTTGACTGAAACAAGATATTAAATGAACATTTCTTACGTTGAAGCCCAGCCATACACAGTCCCACTGTGCAGAATAACCGTTTCAGCTCCAGGTTATTCTCTCTGGTTTTGGCAGTTTTTAATCTATAGCAATTGAGCATCATGTTATCCAAATTGGGCTTAAAAAAATAAGGGGACCCTTATCACCAAAAGGTTTCTTGACATCTTCATCAGTGTTGTTTTCTTTTCGTTAGTTAATAACTGTTACTAGGGGTCTATCTGGAGAAACTCCTTCACATACAGCCGCTCAGACAAATGTCAGGGGATTATCCAGAGTTTAGGGCATGTCAGAAAGCAGCTACAATGGCAGCCAATATGGGGGCATTAATGCAAGAGGTAAAGGCTTTTAGAGATGGATTGGAGTCTCTCTGGTCTGAGAAAACACTGCCTGCAATGCAATCACTTTAATTCAGCAAGGAACAACCACCAGAGGAGAAGGAAGAGATCCCACAATGGGACCTCACAGCAGGGATACAGGCAGTATGAACACCAACATGCTGACCAAACACACACCTGCCCTACCAGCTTCTGCTCCAATGCTCTGAGGCTCAGAGTCTGAGCCCATGTTAACACCTGGAATTGACCAGTGTATTAACCCTTTTTAGCCACTGATTGCAGCTCATCTGCTTTGCTTCAGGTGGGATTCACCCGAAGAGAAATGTAAATCAAATTTCCCCTATATGAACAAAGAAGTGTTCAATACTCTTCCGCTCCCCCCCCTCTTGACATCGGCTTTGTGGCCTCCAGCTGAGCTTGTGCTTCTAGATGCATCCCTCCACTTCCACTCAATTACCTCTGTGCCAGCACAACAATAGCCCCCAACGCAGTCTTAAATTACGTGCTTTATCTTATGGCTTATCATCCACCTAAAAGCCTTGAGGGTCAGAATCAAGACAGAATCAAGAGCTTGTTCCCTATGCTGTCTGTTACCATCTCTGCTGTTGCATCAGACTGAATTTGGGCTAAAAATAGAACAGGTCCATCTGCTGCCTATTCTGCAAACATCAGCAAAGAGACACTGAATGTTAAAACTCCATTTTTGGATAAAAGCGTACATATTTTGGCTCTTTTATGAAAAAAAACATGAGGGTTAAAAAGACACAGGTATTTGTGCTTAATTATTGAGCAAGTTCAAGAATCCAGAGAATTGGTTTATTTAAAGATGAAAGGAAAATTTCCAAAACAACAAACACAAGCTGACTATTTTGCCCAAAACAGCTCACACTGTACCTTTAAGTTTATTAAGAGAAATTAATTTTTTTATTTAAGTCAAACTACTTAAATACTGTACCATGGCCGTTCTTTAATAAATGATAATAAAATAAATATACAAATAAGGACCCCATATCAAACATACGCTTTAATGCTATAATTCATATTGTTTTCAATCTTTGAAATACATGAATACTGTACTGTGTACCTGAATATAAGAAGTATTTTTTACATAGTCTGGAGAGGTGTTGCTCAAATAATACATTTGCAATAGTGCAAACAAAAAAACAAGTGCACGGTTATATTGCAGGTTGCGATTTAAAAACAAGCTAAATGTGTACAACACCAATAGAGAACCACCCTCTACAGTACAATGAGCATCGTGACTTTGCCTGATGTCTGGATGTGAGTAAATATCCTGCCCTCCTCATTCCACTGGATCAGGATGGAGACATGTGATAATGATAATCCATCAGTCAGAGACCACCTGTTTGTTAATTTCGCCTGCCTTGCTCTCTGCTGCACTCTGGTGGACACTGACAGAGGCTGCACTCTGTGGAAGAGTAATGACAAAATTCCGTTCCTTCACTCAATAAAAACACTAGAGGAGAGAAACTGTGAATAAGGAAAAAAAGTCATAATCCCAAAAGCAATGATATATAATTTAACATATAAAATTATAAAAAATTATTGTTACTGGTTGAGATTGAACTAGTTTTAACCTCTAGATTCAATTTGGTTGTTTATTCAAGAATGATTCATTACATGTGATTCACTGATTATATGTTTTTATGTAAATGATTAATCAGTAAAGTTGTTCAATAATGCAGTGGAGTAAAAACAGGACCATTCAAATCTGAAATATAAAGAAACAAAGGAATGACAAATAGTAAATGTTCTGTATTTATGTAGAACGTTTCTTATCTTGATGACCACTCAATGTGCTGAACAGTACAGCTTTTGCCATTCACCCACTAAGACATAGCCTATATCCATACAGTGCATGTTTGTGCAGCACTTTCTCTATGAGAACAGCATAGCGGTCAAGCGCAATTTGGGGTATTGTATATCTTGCCCTACGACACTTCAGTATGCGGAATTGGGAAGACAGGAATTTAACCACTGGCCTTCTGTTTAAAGGATAACATTTTTGGAGCGCTTGCCCTGTGATTTATAGTTGTAGATTGTGTCCTGCAAGTTTTGCCCTGAGATGTAAATATACACTCAGGGCGTAGAAGAGGGAAGTAAGATTTTTATAGTCAATGCTTTTCATATAATTATACTCAATTAGCTTTATACTGTTCACATGTGTGACTTTTATCTAATTTTGAATGATTTACTGAACTTGTGTAATTTTCTCATACGTAGCTGGACATATAGAATTGAAGTTATCCTTCAAAATGTTTACCCTCATCAATGCTGCCAAAAACTTGATGATGTTTTCCTACACCTGACATCTATTGCACTTCTGTCCGTCCTGAGAGAGGGATCCCTCACATGTGGCTCTCTCTGAGGTTTCTACATATTTTTACCCTGTTAAAAGGGTTTTTAGTAGTTTTTCCTTATTCTTGCTGAGGGTTAAGGACAGGGGGTGTCACACCATGTTAAAGCCCTATGAGACAAATTGTGATTTGTGAATATGGGCTATACCAGTGATTCTCAAATGGGGGTACGCGTACCCCTGGGGGTACTTGAAGGTACTCCAGGGGGTACTTGAGATTTTTTTTAAATATATTTAAAATTAGCATCCATTCAAAAATCCTTGAAAAATTGTTATTTAACAAATATTCAATAAAATATAAGTGTAAGTTCATGAACTAAATTTTATATTCAGTAGGCTTTTCAATTTAATTATCCTAAAAAATCAGAGTCTCCCCCATACCGATGGTTTGACCCAACCTGGCACACGCCACCTGTCATCACCTGTCATCACCTGCCTTGAAAACTTCAACAATTAGCTCAAAAATATGTTTTGAGCTAATCTTTTATTTAAAACTAAGTTAATGATTTATTTTTTGGGAAGAAGTGTTTAGCTATAATTAAGTTCATGAGTTCAGTTTGAGAACATGTCTTTATTATGATCCCAAAAGAGGTCACTTTTTTAAGTTGATAATTATTTTGAGGTTCACAAATCTTTATTTATATTGAGATAATAATAAAAGCCTTTAGTTATTTTATATCTTTTTATTTCGAAATAGTTCAAGAGAGACCACTACAAATGAGCAATGTTATGGACATTGATGGAGTTTTAAATGTGAATGTGTCTAGTTACAAGGCTTAATAAATCACATTACATCTTTCTTTCAACCAAAAATGCTTTGCGCTGGTTAGGGGATACTCGGCAGAATTTTTTCTTCTTCGAAAAGGTTGAGAACCACTGGGCTATACAAATAAAACTTGATTGATTGATTGATTGAGTAACTGTTTTTAATCACTTCCCATTTCTGTTTGGTCTACTTATCATTTCATGGCACAGATCCAGAGGAACACCAAACAAACAAACAGGGTGAAAGTATAACCTGCTTGGTAGAGGTAATTATTGAAAGGGTGAGGAAAGCATGGCACCATGCTTGGGCCAAAATATCGCTACACCTGTTCCTGAAGGCACTTAAGGTATAACTTCCTAAAATATAAAAAAGATTAAGCAGCTCAAAATACTGCTGTTAACTACTGACAGTTATGTGTCTAATACACCATGGCATCTTTGGTAATGTGGTAATGATGTAACGGAGCATATGTCTAAGAAGGGCTTTCAAACCTTCAACACTCAGATAGTAACTGCTCCTCTCTGAGTGAAATATATTCTGCGTGAACCTCAGTCATACAGAGACACTGCTCTGCAACACAAACCAATAAATCACCACAAACATGAAGAACATTATCACATGAGTGGTATGCGTTATAGTGCACTACACTGCATATATACAAACATTTTCCCTTTCCGTGTACTACAGTGTCATACAGCTGCTGCCTTTGGAATCACAAAATACTCTGAATATTTAACCAGTTCCTGGAACGTCTATGCTACAAGCTTTGTAATGTCTCCTCTTAAAATATCTCTACCTGGATCAACTTTGTATTTAGGCAAATTAGGTTAGGAGGAAGAGCATGCTGTGTTTGTGAGAGCACTTCCACACCTCTAAAGCGTTTCCATGTGCACGTAAATAACAGCATCACATCTGCTTCCCAGAGTACACCTCAGCAGTATATACAAAGGAGGTCATCTGTGGTCACCTCCACTCTGACGCTGAGTCAGAATCAGCTCTTACAGGATTAAAGTGGAGTAGGTTACATGAACACACTTGTTACTCAATCGTCTGAGGCAAAACATAGTAATATAAAGGGAATTTTACAGAGTTTTCTCTGTCTCCAACTAGAAGGTCATGTATTCTCACTCACCATTATGTCACAGGCAAACGTGAAGAGGACATCAGCAGCCTCAAGCCCGGGAGCGCAAAAGTTCAAGTAAGAACAAACAAAACAAGAGGTTAGCAAAGTATCTGAAATGTCATGCTGATTAGATTCATATTTACAATTTGTGTGGTTGGGTTTAGAACAACTTACTAAGACAGACCAGGTTTTCTGACCTCTAGTGCAGGAGTGGGGAACTTTTTTCCTATCAAGCTGTTAATGGCTAGAAACTGCTTCTTTGGTGAAACGTCTTATGTCAGACTATAGTGATGATGTCAATTGTGATAATGACCATGACAATGATTCTGATGGTGGATTTGATTCTGATGGTAGGGATGATGATTGGGGTGGTTTTAGACAACTTGTTCAAACAAATCTGCACCTTTGGTAGCTTCAAACATAGCTTGTGATGACAGAAATGATTCCCTTACTACTCACTACATTATCTGCATTATGAAGTCATGCAACCTCTTGTATAGAGTGAACTTACAGCCAGACAATAGGTTCAGAGTAAACCATCCAAGGGGTATCCAAGTATTTGGTCTGTTCTGTAGCACACAAGTTGCTCACTTGTATGTCCACACTAGTAAAATACAAGTATAAGTGTAACAGGCACATCTGCTTTACAAGTTTACTTTACTTAGGAAGAATGAATATAATGTTAGTCAATAGCAGCCCACAAATTGTCTTCTTTTGATAAATCATATCTTTACCTTTGGCTTTAGCATTGTGGGAAATTAAGCGACAATAAACTGCAAGATTTTGCTTTATAGCAGCTCTAAGCTCTGTATTGTATAGAATGATAAGGCTGTTGATTATCTACTCGCTCTGTCTTACTGACTGTTTGACAAATAAAAAATAATTCTTGCTGGTGTTAAAGCTACAGTATGCAACACTCAGCAAAAATGAACTGTCAAGCTGCAGATCCACAGTCAATGACTCCGTTCTGCTCTGCAGCAGTCAACTGAGCTGTGATGCATTTAGTGTGTTGCCATCAGTGGAGTCGCAGTGCATCCTGATAGACAAACAATGCTCTGTGTATACATAACCTCTTTTTAGGTTTCCTTCATCATAATTAAGATAATTGATTATGTATTAGCCAATGTAAATGCTAACATTATTTTGAATGGTAAAATTGAAACACAACATGTAAATAACTACAAACAGAAAATACAGAAAAATACTTTTTCTGTTTCATTGCTGACTGTTAAACTACTTTGCTACACAATATCATATTTGTATTTCCTGAATACTGCATATCAGTCAAAGAAAATGTACATCTGTCTCCCTGTATACCTCTCTCCTTTCTCTTTTTCATCTGGTTCTCTTTCTTGTACGTACACAGCCGAGTGCATATGTGTGAACCAAATCAGAAATAAAAGAAAGCATCATTAAATACAACAGTCCATTTATATACAAATGTTTTTCAGTCAGAGACACAAGCTGGTCAAGGTTTGATCCTTAAACTTAACCAAATGCATGAATAAAAGTGGAGAGAGGCTGACATACAGTAGCTCTAGAAAAGATTCTGCCTGGACTTTGGTTGAGATACTCAAGGAGGGAAAGCTACTTGTCAGACTTGTCAGCATTGTCTTGGGTTTGTGCTTCAGGTCATTGTCATGCTGACTGGTCAGTGGTTACTGTTGCCACGGTATCAAGTTGTGTTGCTCTGGAGCAGGTTCTCCTCAAGCACCCCTCTCTGTATCTATCTGCATTCATCCTTCCCTTAGTTCTGACCAGTTCCCAGATACCATGATGCAGCCACCACCGTACTTCCCTGTGCTGATGGTATTAGCCAGGTGATGAACAGTGTCCACCAGATATAGTGATTGTAGTTAAAATGTTGTGTCAACCTCTGAAACAATACAGGAAACCCAGACTTTTAAATGTGGTCTTTTAAACATTAGATCACTGGAAAAAAAGGCTCTTTTAGTTAATGAAATAGTCTCTGATTACAACATAGATTTATTTTCCCTCACTGAGACGTGGCTGCATCCTGATGATTATGTCAGTCTAAACGAATCTACTCCCCCCAGTCATATCAATTCACAGGTTCCTAGAGAAATTGGGCGAGGAGGTGGAGTTGCTGCAATTTTTAACTCCAGTCTATCAATTAATCCTAAACCTAAACTCAGCTACAAGTCATTTGAATGTCTGGTTCTTAGTCTTCCAAGCCAATCCAGGAACCACCAACAGCCAATCATATTTGCCGTAGTTTACCGTGCTCCCAGGGCTTATACTGAATTTTTAAAGGAATTCCCTGAGTTTTTATCAAACTTAGTCCTAAAGACCGATAAAATTATTATTGTTGGTGACTTTAATATTCATGTTGATAATAATAAAGATTGCCTTAGCGTAGCATTTATTTCAATACTAGACTCTATTGGTTTCAGTCAGTGTGTGCACAAACCTACTCATTGTGGTAACCACACACTTGACCTTGTATTATCGTACGGTGTCGCAATTGAAAATTTAACAGTACTTCCGCGCAATCCAGTTCTATCAGACCATAATTTAATAACCTTTGATTTTTCAATAACTGAATATATGCCACTAATAAAAAATTCATTTTCTAGATGTCTACCTGATAGTGCTGAAGCTAAATTTAAGGAAATAATCCTAATTACATTTAAATCCGTATTAGCAGTAGATATAAACAACAAATTCTTTAAAACCCTGAGCTCCATTGAGATCGACCACCTCGTCGATAGCTCTGCAGACTCATTACGATTAACATTAGACTCAATAGCGCCGCTAAAAAAGAAAAATGTCAAACATAGTAAATTAGCTCCGTGGTATAATTCCCAGACAAATGAGTTAAAACAATTATCAAGAAAACTAAAAAGGAAGTGGCGCTCCAGCAACAATGTTGAAAACCTCATAGAATGGAAGAATAGTGTTAAAGAATATAAAAAGGCTCTCCACAAAGCAAGAGCCGCCTACTATTCAAAACTAATAGAAGAGAATAAAAACAACCCCAGGTTTCTCTTCAGCACTGTAGCCAGGCTGACAGAGAGTCACACCTCCACAGAACCCAGTATTCCTTGATCCCTAAATAGCAATATCTTTATGACCTTTTTTAATGATAAAATTCAAACTATTAGAAATAAAATCAACCATCTCCTGCCCTCAATTGGCACTAATACCCTCCCAACAACAGAGATCTCAGAAACGGCTGAGAATCCTACCCATTACTTAGACAGCTTCTCTCTGATCACCCGTGATCAGTTTACCAAATTAATCTCAGGTTCTAAACCAACAACCTGTATCTTAGATCCCATTCCTACCAAATTACTTAAAGAAATTCTGCCCCTAATTGATAGTTCATTACTTAACATTATCAATCTGTCATTATCATCAGGTTATGTACCACAGTCTTTTAAAATAGCTGTCATCAAACCCCTACTCAAAAAACCCACCCTAGACCCAGAGGTTTTAGCCAATTACAGACCAATATCTAATCTCCCCTTCATTTCTAAAATCTTAGAAAAAGTGGTAGCCAATCAGCTGTGTGAGTTTCTCCAGGAAAATAATATATATGAAGACTTTCAATCGGGGTTTAGAGCCAATCACAGTACGGCGACAGCCTTGGCAAAAGTCACTAATGACCTTTTAATAGCCTCAGATCAGGGAGTTGTGTCTGTCCTCGTTCTGCTAGATCTCAGTGCAGCATTCGACACAATTGACCATCAAATTTTATTACAAAGACTAAAACAGTTAATTAACATTAATGGAACCGCCCTTAACTGGTTTAAATCGTATTTTTCTGATCGCTCCCAATTTGTGCAAATTAATGATGAGTCATCTGTGCGCACCAAAGTTAATCATGGTGTTCCACAGGGCTCTGTGCTCGGCCCAATTTTATTCTCATTATATATGCTTCCACTAGGAAACATTATCAGGACACACTCGGTAAATTTCCACTGCTATGCGGATGACACCCAGTTATATTTGTCAATAAAACCTGAACAAAGTAATCAATTAACTAAACTTCGAACATGTCTCAAGGACATAAAAACCTGGATGACCCGCAATTTTCTCTTATTAAACTCAGACAAAACAGAGGTTATAATACTTGGCCCCAAACACCTTAGAGATGCATTATCTAATGATATAGCTGCGCTAGACGACATTGCCCTTGCTTCCAATGAAACAGTCAGGAACTTGGGAGTGATCTTCGATCCTGATTTATCCTTTAATAGTCACTTAAAACAAATTTCTAGGACCACTTTTTTCCACTTGCGTAATATTTCAAAAATTAGACATGTCCTTTCACAAAAAGATGCAGAAAAACTAGTCCACGCCTTTGTTACATCGAGACTGGACTATTGTAATTCATTATTATCAGGCTCCAGCAGGAAGTCGTTAAAGACTCTACAGCTTGTCCAAAATGCCGCAGCACGTGTCCTGACGAGAACAAATAGAAGAGAGCACATTTCTCCAATATTAGCATCGCTACACTGGCTTCCAGTTAAATCTAGAATAGAATTTAAAATTCTCCTCCTCACCTTCAAGGCCCTTAATAATATAGCGCCTTTATACCTTAAAGAGCTGTTAATACCTTATAAACTCACTAGAGCACTCCGCTCCCAGAATTCAAGCCTACTTGTCGTCCCTAAATTCTCTAAAAGTAGAGTAGGAGCCAGAGCTTTTAGCCATCAAGCCCCTCGGCTGCGGAATAATCTACCACCTTCAGTTCGGGAGGTAGTCACCATCTTTTCGTTTGAAAGTAGGCTCAAAACCTTCCTTTTTGATAAAGCTTATAGTTAGAGCTAATTAGTGCACCAGAACGTTACTTGTTCTATTTTGTGACACATGACACACAGAGCTTCTCTTTCCAGCTTCTCCTTCCTCTTCTCCATCCCTATCCCCCTTCCCCGGAATCCCTTTGCTTTATCACCCGCAGATCCAGGGCCTCTGTGGCCGCACCATGGATTACGGTTTGTGGATCGCGCACCGGGGGTCGCGGTGTTGGATCCAGTGTGGCGGATTCTGAGTCATGTGGGCTGATCGTGGTGCTGGTGGCGGACCCTGTGTCGCGTTGGCATTGGGCACGGGCGGTGGACCAGGACCGCGGTGGTGGCTTGTGATGGGTCCTCCTGGTGGGCGGCGGTGGACGGTGACTGAGGACTGGAGTAGCGTCTGGTCTGGATGGTGGATCGTGGTCTAGATGGTTGCTGAGCATGGACTGTGCTTGCAGCGGGACTGCTTGGCATGTCATGTTGGGGTTGTCCTTCGGGATGTCTACCCTCATCAATGCTGCTAGAGACTTTAATTATTGATGATGTTGTCCTGCACGTGGCATCTATTGCACTTCTGTCCGTCCTGGGAGAGGGATCCCTCACATGTGGCTCTCTCTGAGGTTTCTACATATTTTTACCCTGTTAAAAGGTTTTTTTTGTAGTTTTTCCTTACTCTTGCTGAGGGTTAAGGACAGAGGATGTCACACCCTGTTAAAGCCCTATGAGATGAATTGTAATTTGTGAATATGGGCTATACAAATAAAATTTGATTGATTGATTGATTGATCTGTCAAGAGAATCTTTTTCCTCATGCACTCTTTGAATGCCTTTTGGCAAACTTAGACCAGGCTTTAACTCAAAGTGGCTTCTGTCTAGCCACTCTACCATAACGGCCTGATTGATGGAAGGTGCTGAGATGGTTCATTCCAGAAGGTTCTCTTATCTCTGCAGAGGACTTCTATGACCATCACAGTGACTTTGGGGTTTTGAAAGATGGAAAACTCTAAGCTGAGTAATGCTGAGTCGAAATTTCTGCCATTTCACAATTATTAAGGTCACTGAGCTCCTAGAAACACTCCAAACTTTAGAAATGGTTATATACCTAATTTCATCACATAGGTCCACAGAGAGTTCCTTGAACGTCATGACTTGGTTTTTGGGGTTGAAGACTGTCTGACGTGTCGTATTTCTCAGTGCCATAACTCCATTGTTGTTCAGAAACAAGATACAAAATGAGCCACAAAATTGCATTTGGCGACATGTTATTGAATTTACCATGAAGACAATGTTAGTCCAGTAGTCTGTAACACTCACTGCAGAATGAAATGGGGATTAGATAGAGAGGCCATAATTAAAGCATCACTTCCTGTTTAATTCAAGTTAAATGACAGTGGGCAGCTGTATCAGAATTATACAGTTTTCAGATTACTGATATTTTATACTTGGTGGAAGTAAAGTAGCTGAAGCTCTGTCTGCTACCTACAAAGGGGATCATCCAAATGCCATATCAGAATTGGGCTTTCATCACAATCACCACCAAAAAATATTTCATCGACAGGATTCCTGTTCTTATATCTTTAGTGCTAACGTTTTCACAAACCGCATAATTCTCGACTCAGGATATGCCATGGACACATGCAGTGGATGGAGTTATATTCAGGTATTTATGGTATACTGGGAACCACTGTTCTGCTGACACCTCATTTCTACAGCCTCTTACAGAAATGACACTAGAATCATACTATCTGTTGTTGAAAACAAACTTAAAGCTGCATTTCCTAAAGTTGAGGTTGTTTTATTATTTTTTTACTGTTGTGCCTGACTAACACAACATTGCTTTATGAATAAGAGTAGGCTTAATTAACCAGAACAAGATAATAATACATAAACAGTAAGATTTGAAACTGTGTCACAGTGTGGTATTTGTCTCATCTCTCAATGGAATTTGGAAGTTGTTTAGCATCAAATCCTCTCCTGTCACTCATCTTTATCAGGCCAAATTAGTACAGAAAGGTTCTAGAATATTCCTCCTGCCGCCCAGAGACATTCATTTGGGCTGCCTTCAAACTACTGCAGCAGTTGCATATTTACAGTCAGATACAGCCGAATATGAAACAGCACCACATCATGGAGTTTGGTCAACAGTTACAGCACCTGAGAGCTTGACAGTTGCTCTGCACCGCTTCCCCGCTGCTATCGGTCTTTTCCATCCGCCTGTGCTGCTTGGATTCTGGGTAAAATCACCTGCAACTCATCGCAACGACAGAGAGCGGTCCGCCAGGCACCGCGGAGGAAGAGGAGGAGGAGGAGAGGCAGCCTGGGGCTCGGGAAGAGCTGCGTCAACTGCCGCTGTTAGACCGGAAACATGGACGCTGCCTCCACACGCCTGCAAATAATACAACTGTACAAACGTAAGAAAAAAACTGTGATGCAGGTGGTGGGAAATTATGGCGGTCAGCAAGAGGGAGCTCTGCAGCTGCGTATTGTCACATTTGTGCACGGTATCAGAAAGTAAAGTCAGAGGTGCAAGTGGGCAGGAAGTAGGACACACACGCGTCATGTTCATCCTACCTGATTTATCAACTCTGTCCGCACACAAGTCCAAATCGCACCAAACCTTCTCCTGGAATTCACAATACACGTGCCAAGTGTGAAGTCGATAAGATGAGCAGTTTGGGAGATATGCGTTCCATATACATTCAGCCAGGCGATTGTGGAATTCCTAAATAAGTTAAAAAAAAAAAAAAAACTCCTCATCTGCTCTCCTGCAATTTACATTCTTATCAACTGCACTCAAACCTGTGACTGTGCATTACATGATGAGAAGTGGTAATGTAGGAGTCATTCAGGCAAATGGAAACTAATTATCTGACAGCTTAAAATGTGTCGCTAACCTCAGATAAACCTGGATGCCAACCACTGACTCTAACTAGCCTTAGCTTGGCATTTAGCTTCTCCTTTGAGTGGTATCAGTGATAAACTGAGAAGCTCCAAACAGAAGGGTTAGGGGTTACAGTTGCTTGTTTCCTTAATCATGTGACACATAGCCTGTTATTGATTCACCACAGATAAAACATATAGATACCCAGCAATTGTGTTGACTGATTATTTCACTCATGATATGCCTGGAATAATGTAAAAAACAACCGAGGATTATGTTGATCTGCTTAATTGTAACTGGGAGCACCTGGCCAGTGTTCCCATGTATTTAAGACCGCGAGACCCCAGTGAACCAGTGGCTGAGCACCTCATGATTTCTTTGACAAATTCTAGTTTGTGAAACAGATTTTCTAGCACATCGACATCCTTTGTGAGAGAGATTTCAGTTTCTATATTTTAAATAGAATTCTAAACCAAGGCAATTAGTCAACTGAAATTTGTATTCTTCAACCCAGTGAAGTCTGCAATATGTGAACTTGTTTAAATGCTTTCTGAAGCCACTCTCGAACCCTAAGCTAAACAATACATTTAAAACGTGTCTACACGGGATTCACTTTTTGTTCCCTTTGAGACCATGTCATCATGATATGACTATGTACTGGATTCATGTCTCTGGCGGCATGGAGAGGAAGGCGACAGGGCGACTGCTCCCCCAGCCGCGGCACGTGCCCAGCGGTTTAACCACAAATATCGAAATAGTAAGGCAAAGTGACTTGGACAAGTCACTTTAATCTGATAACTGGTTTGGAAATAGTAACGCGTTAGATTACTCGTTACTGAAAAAAGTGGTCAAATTAGAGTAATGCGTTACTAAGTAACGTGTTACTGGCATCACTGATAGTGAGGACACTTTGAAAGCAAATTTTGACCAGTCCTGACTTTCTGGCAAACTAAGGTAAGGTTAGGTATTGGGTTGGATATTTAGTTGTGATGGTAATGGCTACAGTGAGGGGCTAGATAATGTATGTGAATGTGTGTGACTGTGTTGTGTTTAGACTGTGTCAATTTTAATCTTGATGATGTTTTCCTACACCTGACATGTGATTATATGCACCGCAGGATGATGTGCACTGTGCGGTGATGAGGTGTGCCGCAGGATGATGTGCGCCAGAGGATGATGTGCGGTGATGATGTGCGCCAGGATGATGTGCGCTGCAGGATGATGTGTGCTGCATGATGATGTGTGGTGATGATGATATGCGCCGCAGGATGATGTGAGCTGCACGATGATGTGTGGTGATGATATGCGCCGCAGGATGATGTGGGCCCCAGGATGATGTGCGCCTCAGGATGATGTGAGCCGCAGGATGATGTGCGCCCCAGGATGATGTGCGCCGCAGGATGATGTGAGCCGCAGGATGGCCCAGGATGATGTGCGCCACAGGATGATGTGCCCTGCATGATGATGTGCGGTGATGATGATAGATCATTCTGCAGCGCCCATCAAAGTGCGGTGCACATCATCCTGCTGCGCACTTCATCCTGCTGTGCACATCATCTTGCGGCGCACATCATAGAGTCGAAAGATACGCCAGAGTATCTCTTTGGATCATTTTGCCGGTCCCAAGACCGGATAAAGGAGGAGGGCTGGACGTAGAGCTAGCAGTTCCACCCCACATAACAGCCTTTTGATTAAATTTGATATTCTAACATTTAACAATACAGGACAAGCTCTAGATACAGCATTAAAGTTATTTTGAGATGTGATGGCCTACTTCAGTGGCAATACAAAAAAAAAGAATCAACAGAAGAATACGGAAGCGTATTGCATACACTTTTATTTTTATTTCTTTGGGCATTTATCTCAGAATTTCCGAAATATTATCTCAGAAAAACAGAATTATTTTGTGAAGTGCATGTAATAAGCTTCTGTAGAAGAAAGCTCATATTTAGTTCTAAACATATTTAGGGTGTTTTTTTCTCACTTTCTGTACGTCTGTAGCGACCATTACATTATGCAAAGTAGGCGATGACGTCTTTTAGCGATATCTAGCGACTTTTAGGACAGCCAATAGCTACTTTCCCTGACGAGGAGGTGGCAACACTGTGCAGGACTCCTGCGTAGGCTACTGGGAGACTGGCCGCCTGTGAGTGCGTTGGGACGGCGGAGGGGCCTACGGCAGCACTCGCTGCTCGTTGAGGACAGTAACTGCTGAACGATACGTGCTTTCACGTCAGTCTCCAAAACACCAGAAAGTATCCAATATCACCAGAAAAAGTCGCTAGATTTGTCGTTAGAAGCTTTTGACAAAAAAGTCGCCATGAGGGTTTGGAAAGTCGCCAGATTTAGCAACAAAGTCGCTAAGTTGGCAACACTGTGTGTGTGTGTGTCTCTTGAGAGAGTGAGCGGAGACCCAGCGCCTGTGTGCTGTCCGCGACACACACAACACTGTTTAGGAAGCCACTGCAGAGGGGCGGCTCTTCAGAGCCGCTGGTTGCAGACGTTAAAAGAGAAGTGGACGTTAAAACATTGGGGGCGCCACACAGTTTGATATTCACTGCTCTATACAGTGGATCCCCCCCCTTGTCCGTTCCATTTGGGAGACCCAGAGGTGAATTGTCCACCGCGCCCCCTCCCCTTCCCCTTTCTCACATGGCATCAAGCAGGGGCGCTGCAGTTGCAGGGGGCGCCGATTTGCCAATTCCACACACAGTGATATGATAGTAGGATCACAGGTCTTCTCATAGTCATGGTCCAATGATACACTTGTGGTCTGTCCTGTGTGAACACTGAAATAAAAGTATATTTTCTTTGAACAAAGTCGTGTCCATAAATGGTAAATAGTCTGTATTTATATAGCGCTTTTCTAGTTTTGATGACCACTCAAAGCGCTTTAAAAACCCTTTAAACACTATTCCACCAAATAACAACAGGGGGCATTGATGCTTGTGAAGGCTGCTGGGACCACCTTCTCCCAACCTCTGCCTCAGCTTCTGCTGGCTATTTCCCCTCTTCCACTTCCCTTTCCTCTTGGAAGTGAGCTACTCAATTATAGTACACATTTAAATAATGTTGGTGTTGAAAAATTCTTCTTACAACATTACTTGTCTTGCAAATGTGGTCTTTGATCTGCGACATTTGAAAGGAAGAAACAAAACTGACATGAAATAATAAATTAATACGAATATATTATTCAGTAGTCTTATAGCTCTCATATCTGAGAGTTATGTATCCCCAAGTCTATTGAACATTGCTTGGAAGTATGATACCAAAATGTATTAATTATGCAGAAGTCGATTTTAAAGTTAAATTATTCAAATAAATACCGATGTCATTCAGGCCTCCATCTTTAAATGCTTTGGTTAAATCCGCTTACTAGTCTTTGAGAAATTACACTAGAGCTGGGCAACAGGAATAATGGGACAAATTTTTGTGAGCTCATAAATCAATCCGGGAAGTCCTCTCAGTCAGAAGCGTCAGTGTGCCTGTTATTTGGGTGTGTGCTTGTTCTCTCACCGAACTAACCCCCCGAGTGTGTGTCTGAATGGACCGAATGGGGCCTGGTGTCTGTATCACTGCCTGCTTCTTGACTTAACAGTTACTCTTACATAACACATGAGACTGCTGCTTCATCTAAAATCCACAGCTTCTGTTTTTAGACTCCAGCCGACTCTATGCTTTCTATTTCCAGCAACAAGAACAAGGCAACCATGCAGTGTATCTATAAAAATAAACTTTGTTTATTGAAAAAGAGGCAAAAGTGCAACAGACAATGACTCACTTGTATCTTAGTCAGGTGGCTACAGTAAAAAAACAAAGCAATAGGATACAGTTACAGAGCTACAATACTGTGTTAAAACAAATTGTATAAAGTATAGTACAAAACTGTACACAGTCTTACTGTATATATACAGCTTTATTTAGCAAATGCTAAATTTGTCCATGTCCTTCTTTTTTAAATATACAGTTAATAATGGGAGTCAAATTAATTTTGGCCATGTTAAATAATTTTCTTCCCTACACATGTCTTTAGACTGTGGTGTCAGAATAGAAAAACTATTGGAATTGGAAAGACAAAGGACACTGAACTAGACCAATAAGCAGTAAGTAACTGACCTCCAGCTTCTCGGGAGGCTACCAATGTCAAAACCGACTAAAGAGAGACTAAATGTGTGATAACAAATTTAAATACAAAAACTGATGTCTCCTGTATTGTCATTACTTTGAGAAATTAGTCGTACATAATAAATGTAAGGCAAATATTCTAACTTTTGTTTCCCCTTGGATGTCTTGGCGTGGGCAGTTTCTCCAGGAGCATTTCAGCGGCTGTCAGGGAACTACATCTCCCCCAGTCTGCCATTTTCGTTACGTTTCAGGTTTTTTTTTAATGGAAATTTCTTATCAACTTTTAATGATTAACCCACATTGTGTTACCTGTACTCTCACTTGGCCATGTTTGTTTGTCATTATTCAAGTGTTATCACATCAGTTAGGCCACATTTGCAAAAATACATAATATATTACCTTTATGAAAAATAGTAACATAATCTTCATCTTTGGTTAACATTATATTTTAAGATTAGGTTCATGGTAGCTAATCTAAACTATGGTCAACAAACTTCAATAACATTATTAAGCCAGTTTCTCTATGTCTGTCACACTATTTTTTAGCATTCACTGTTTTCCTGTAAATGCTCCAAAAGAGTTTGTCACTCATTAATTATAGAGAATCAATGTTATTTCAAGTTTTTAAAACAATAGTGCAGTTGAGGTGCTCCTATTCATCTTTAGAGAGTGTTATCATACAGTGATATTGTTTAATTGTCTCAAGATCAGAACTAAATAACCTTTGAGTCTCAATATAACAAATAACGGTCATAATGTCAGTGCTATTAAATCTACATTTTAAAGATTGTGCATCACTTGAAATTACAAAGCTTTAAGAGCCATCATTCAAATATTATCTAAATGAAGACAATCAAGTGCTTGGCTCATTTATTTTATAAATATTTGAATATTTAGAGCTGAAGTAATATCCATTAACGCAACTTGCAGAATCCTATGGAATAGAAGACCATACAACATGGCTATACTGTATCCTAGTATGTGATTAGTAAAGACATGCATGTCTTTATATTTGAGAATGGAAATTCATTTTTGATCTTTGAAACCATATAAAATAATTTTGATCAAAGTTCCACTCTTCAGTGCTGTTTCTTTTGACCCTGTTCAGTGCCAGTTGTCGTCATGTGAACAGAGTACATTTGGTTGTACTTTCTAGAGTATGTTTGGAGATGCAGTCCTTGTTTCTGATCAAAGTTGCTTTCTGGACTCAGATGCAAATGTCCTCTGATGCCAGACACTGTTTTTGAAAAGATTCTTGGATTGTGGGGTACTGTCACCAGATCCTTGGTACCAGGGTGCATCAGTAGCAGCTGCCATGTGGTGGGTTGATCTTTTGATACACATTAAAAAATGTAAGACCTAATATGTTTCCTTACATTTAATTTTCAGTATGTCGTCAGTTTGTATCTTAACATTCAGTAAAGAAAAGCTAAATTCAAGAAAAATAAACATGTCTTGCTCTCCTTCATCTCTTAACCTGGCAGGATTGTTTGTAGGCAGAAGCAAGTAAAGCTAAATTCTTTCAGATTTGTTTAGGTCTGGCCAGGACAACTGTGTATTTTTGTGTGGGCATTGTTCTTCCATATGTGTATAATGTGTAAATCTCTGATGGATTGGAAATAATTTTAAGGCCTATTTCCTATTTTTGTATTGCCTCTTACCAGACGTTGTCCAGACACACATTTCATAACAACATCGGCCTCATCATCTTTCCTCAAAGCAAACCAACAATTGAACAAGAAAGCGTTGTTGTCTCTTCATGAAAAGGTCCTGAATTTCTGACCCACTGCTTGAAGTCTGGATTACACTGAATTTGCATGTGGTTGTAAAGGCAGAGCGTTGCCTTGGTTGTTAGCATGTTGCAGTCCTGATGAGTGGGTTTCAATGTGTGTGTGTGCATAAGTCTCTGGTCACATATTGTTGTCATAATCCCCAGTCATCCTCCGAGTATTGGATGCCAGGAAGATGTCGTTATCATGAGGACAGTCATGATGACAAGAGCAGGTCTTGATTAACATCATCTTCTTCATGAATATATCTCCCTCTGGACAGCGGAACTCCACCTCGGCTGTGATTGTGGTGTGAGGCGTGCAGCAGCGATTGTCTGTACAGATGCCGCAGAACTTAGGTCTGTACAGCCTGGTGCTGGAGCAGCCTGACAGTTCAAAGTGCATCCCTCGCTGGGCCTTTGGTGTCCGGACACATTTCTTCCCTTTCTGTGGGACATAAATGATAATCTATGACTTATTCCTTCGGAGAATCATAGAGTTGATCTACTTGTTACTTTTACTGTTAGGTGCTGTGAGTTGTCAATGAGACTGGAAAAGCGATATATGAATATAGTACATTTACCAATATGAAGCATCTCATATTTCTAATCTAATCTAATTCCTTCTGAAAGAAGAAGTACTAAAACATCATCACTTAACTATGAGTCATCAAAATGATTTGTGTGTTCTTTCACCACTACTAACACAGTAAAGTACTCAGTGCATGAATGAAAATATGAATAAACGTTATTTTGCACAGTAACTGATGTGGAATATTTCTTCTTTCTCACACTCAACTTTTAGTTACAAGTAAACCAACTGACCTTGATTTCTTTCACAAGTCGGCTGTTGCAGGGCCGGACCATGCAGATCCTGGTCTGCCTTTCCAGCTGGCAGCACTGGTTGTCGTTGGTGATTCGGGATGAGACGGCCATGCCACAGGTGGCCGAGCACTCACTCCACTGTGTAGTTTGGACTATGCAATTATCTTTGTGACTCTCTCCTTGTGGCCCATAGGGAGAAGCCTGTCTGAAGACTGATTCAGGATTTGAAGAGGGCAGGGGATGAATCTGAGAGGCTCCTGCAACCAGAGGAAGTAGGGCAGAGGGAAATGTTTAGAGAGAGTTGAAATTAAATTTAACTTTATATTGTTTTGTGACTAAACTAAGACAAAATTAAGTGTAAAACATGAACTATGAACTAAGTTGTGTGTGGGTGTCTGCAGGAAAATGACATTCAAATTAAACCACAAGTGCAAAAGCATCCAGCAATACAGTTTTACATTCACCAATTCACACACACATTCATGCAGTGCATCTATACGCAGCACTTTCGGGGCCATTCAGGGTTCAGCATCTTGCTCAAGGACACTTCGGCATGCAGATGGGTCAGACTGGGGATCGAACTGCCTGTCATGTTCTGTCATTTTAGTGTGTTTCCCTTTGTCCTCTGTCGGATCGTTTGTTCTTCTACCCGCTGTCGTCCATGGTGCTGTCCTGTCCTGTGTTCCTGTCCTGCCTTGTCCTGATCCCCTGAGCCTCTTCACTTTTGAAACCCTGTGTAAGCTTAGTTGTGTTTTTGTTTTCCCCTTTAGTGTTCACGTTTGTTTTGTTTTGTTAAAATAACTAGTTTAATTCAAATCACCTTTTTTGTTTTAAAACTCTGCATCTGGGTCCATCTCCTTCATCAAACCGTAACACTGCCGACCTTCAGGTTGGGGGATGACCACTCTATCCCTCAGCCACAGCCGCTGGTTATGTCAGATGCTTGTTCCATTTTGGTCCAGTGTCAAACATGTTAACAACCTCTGGTATGCCGTAATAAATCCACAAAACATATGTGATCCCCTGATCTTTTCCTCCAGCCCCATTTGCAGGTGGAAATTGGGAATTCTGAATAAAATGTCTCTCAATAACTCCTCAATGAATCACCATGTAATTTCATGGAGACATTCATGGTCTAAAAGTTCAAACAAATAGACAAACATATAGTACAATTGCCCCATTAACTTTACTGCTTTTAAATATACTTTAAACATTAAAAACGTTAGGGTTAGGATGAGTGTAGCCTATTCCCTGAGGTAACAGGCTACTGTAAAATTATGGTTGAGTCTCCTTTTCAGGTGTTTCTTCTTCAACTGTGATGCTGCTGCTTCAGGAGGCGGGGTCTAATGTTGCCTGCCTTCTCTGATTGGATCAGAGGGTCAATAAGTCTCTTTTTAATGATTACTTTTTAAAATATAAAAAACTATGTAGCACTAATGAATTGCTAATATTTTCTGAAATATGTAGTGAAGTAAAAGGGAAAAGTACCTAAACAAATGTAATAAAGTAGAGTTCAGATCAAGAAAGAAAAAACTAAGTCAATGTACTTTGTTGCATCCCAGCAATGACAGTGACAATCTGATGTGGTCGTAGACTCCTATGGTCATCATGTTTCTATCTAATCATATCTTGCAGTTGATAAAACAGAGGTGACACTGACCGGCAATCACTGACTGGTAGTGGTGGTCCTGAGGCACCTGCTCACATATCCACTCCTCACAGCATCTCCCGGGGATCTGGATCCGGCGTGGGTATGGGCAGTCAAGGGAGGGCAGCCGGATGTCACTGGCACACATTGGCACACAGCCGATTTCTCCATTCATACACACACAGTGGTGCTTACAGCTGGGCTTGAAGGACTCCCCACTGCGGTAGACCACCCCTCCTAGGTCACACGTCTGACCCTCTTGAGCTGGTGACAGAGAAAACACATGCAGCTCTGTCACTGACTTTTGGTTCATCCAGTCAGAGTGACCGAGCCATTGGCCAATGACTTAGTGTTAACAGTGTCCATTACATCATCAGGAGTGTGTATGAGATTGGGGAAGCCTTAAACTACTTTTACACTTTAAACCTGGTCTCAGAGTGATGTAAAAAATTATTATCTTAAAGCATAGCCATTGTATTTAATTAAAGGGAAGTATCTGGTTGATTTTGCCAAACAGCTTTTGGGATTATAAATCAGGGTTTTAACAGAGCAGCAGTGTTAAAAAGACTTGAAGAGATAACCGATGTTGCCTTAATGGGTCACGTTTCAGTCACTGTTTCATATTTGTGCCATTGTGTGACAACTAAAACAGAAAAACATGTGAGAACAACTGTTTAGTGAAATCGGCGGATTTAAAGTCCTATATATATAAGCAGAGAGGAGACATGCTGAATTATGAAGTCATGATTAATATTAGATTAATAATGTTCCACAGCTGTTTTCCCCTACAGTTAATATTCTAGGTTTTGACCTAGTCTTGTTAAAAATGAAATGCATACAGCTTTGAACGAGTTGCCACATGTCAAATATCATCTTGTATCATATGGCCATCTGAGTATAAAGTTTAGCCAATATACCTACGTCAAGGCCTTACTGTCTTCTTATGAAACCACATGTATTGGTCCAAACCACTAGATCCAAACATTTCTATGCACCGAATTACACAAAACAATAGTGTCCCAATCATATTCCAGATTTTTTCATTAAGATCCATGAATTATACTTGGAGAAATGAACGAAGATGCTGAAAACACTTTACCTCAAAATAGCAACGAAAATAAAGAGAAACAATATATCCTGGACCCCCCCCCCCCCCCCCCCCCCCGAAATGCATTTGAAGACATAACCCCCTTGGCAGAGGTGAAAAGTCTTGATCACCTTTGAATCATACAGATCATGAGGCCATTGATGATATAAAATACTTTGTTCTTATCACGAGAATTCAATTCTCAAATGTTATATATACCACTACTGTGGGGCCAAATGAAAGTGCGTATTAGACAGAATGTATTACCCATGCAGATGCCAGTCTCAGTGTCACTCAGCAGAGCGTAGTCACAGTAGAGCTCTTTGTGATGGTCACAGGGCTCCAGCATGGAGCAGGGCTCCCCCAGCTGCTTGGCACACACCTTACAGCAGCCACAGCCATCCAGGACCAGGCTGGTCCCCAATGGGCAGAGTGGGGGGTCTGCAGGGCAAGCACAGGGCTGGGAGCAGTCCCGGGCCATTGTCTGCAACAAACAGAAAAACATAGGTTAAGACCACATGAAACAATTAGCAGCAGGACATAGGAAGAATTTAAACAGGAGAACAGAGAAAACATTTAAACGTCTGTTTTTCTACACCAGACAACAAATCAGTCTCAGTAGCTGCTCAGTAAAAGTAAAACATATGAAAAAGTTGGTCCTGGAGCTCAAGGGGGTTTTGACAATAATTTCATCCATTTACAACACACTATCAGAATGTATTACTATTCTGGTCTTGAATTCCATACATCTCCTGTAATTAAACATTTAAAAGAAAAAACCTTGTCAAATGGGGGTCTGTGGTCTAATTTGTGTTTGTTTAAATGTTGTTGATGTGCAAAAGTTATTGATCCCCTGCACGTTATGATGCCTCACAATCTCAGAGACATGGATGGAGTCCATCTCTAGACTGCAGAGACCAGGCTCACATCCCATCACCTGCGAGTCTCAGTCCAGACTAATGTGCAAAGGACCTGAATATTTAGAGCAAATGCTTTTGAGCCGCAGTTCAAACCAATCCTACTCACTAAAGAAACAAGAGCAACACATGCCAACTCCATAAGTGCAATATATGAGTAAATGTTTAGGGTGGTAGAGGGAGCTGTGACATGAGCATGAGAGATCTGACCAAAGCTCAAGTGCATTAACCAGTGACTGACTTGTTTTGCTTGCTCAACTGGAACCAAGTGACGACCTTTAATGAGCAGGTCAGTGGTCAGCTCAGCTCATAATGGTAACATTGTACCTGTAAAAATATGATTGAATGCTACCCATAAGTAGAATCAGCCCCTTAATTGTGAACCATAAATGAAGCAACTGATGCCAAACAGCTGATGCTAATGATTTCAGTGCCCTGCCTGAAGAATGCTGCATTTCAGACTCAGACAACTTGAGCAACTTGAGCAACTTGAGCAACTTGAGATTTGTGCCACTCATAGTGAGAGCTCCTGTAGGTTAAGTTGGGGCAGATGCATCTACCCTGATAGAGAAGCAGTTGTCTCACTCCACACCATCGAGGCAAACTTTTACAAAGTCAGCATAGCAAAACTGTTATAAATTCAAATTTATGTCAATTATGAAACAGCTTTTATTAGGTAGCTATCACTGAATGTCCATTTGGAAAATTGTTTGTTCAGAACTATGCCAAAGTGGTAAAGGAAGAGTTTCACAATTTTAAGGAAACTCAATGTGTTTTTATACCATATAGTAACATGTAATAACATTGCAACACATTTGCCGCCAACATTATGAGTCATGTGTTAAAGGAAGTGAGGCTGGTTTTGCTCCGGTTAATGACCACACAAAATGCCACAAGATGGCGACAGCAGACAGAGATCACATTGGCCCGCACACACTTTCCATGTTCTGTTTTCCTCCCACTGTAAATAATCAGCAGACAGGGAGCAGGTTTGGGAGAGGAAAGTCTGAGTATGGAGGTGCAGAAGCAGGAGGAACTGCCTACATTTCCCCCCACAATCTTCCACTTTATCATCAAAGACTCCACTCTCTCACGTAAGGAGTCACATGTTGACTAAAATGCACATTTGCTTGCAAGGTCCAAAGCAGCACAATAACTCAACCTTGATATAACTTCATGCTCAAATTAATTTCATTTTGACAGGGAAAGAAAACTTACCGAAGCGATAACAAGCAGGAAAAGAGAGAACGGGGCTGAAGTTTCTACACACATGTTGCTTTGCAGGCTGCAGTCCACTCAGTAGTACTGGTTCCTGTGGGCAGGAGGCTTGCTCTTGTTTTTCTCTCTGCAGCAGACTGATGAAGGCTGGGAGGAGAAATGGCCTTAAATACTAGCCCAGTGGGTGTAGCCAGAGAAACGAGAGCCATGCAGCACTGCTCAGAGAGGTGAAAATATTCCAAATCAAATGGTTACAAAGGCATCCTCCACCGACACATCATTAGTTTGAGGTGCTGTGAGTGAACAAAATGACAACAGACAGGGGGTGTTAGCTCTAGGGTAATAAGGTGACTGACAGCAGCTAAGATTGGCCATTTTGAGTCAATTTACATTCCAATTTACAGGTTTGTGTGGTGACTCTGACACTTACTGTAACATATGAGTAGTCAAAGCCATAAGCCACACCTCAACGAAAGACAGTTTTAGGAATGTTGGTCACTAAATCTGAGATTTCATGGAGCAGCGGTAATGACTGTGGAAAAAGAGGGTGGTGTAAGCCAAACACTGACAGACTGCAGAGGTGCACAAACACACACAAACACACACACACACACACACACACACACACACACACACACACACACACACACACGCACACACACACACACACACACACACACACACACACACACACATGTGTACAGGTATTAGAAAAGAGAAATAGGATGTGGCCTTCATGAAACGGAAGATGGTGGCAGTGGTATTTGAACCATTTGTCCTGCAGCTTGTGCAGCTGAAGGCACTCCACAAAAAAAATGACTTCATTTTCATTGAGATTTGGTATGCAAGTATGGGGCTACGATTTCTTACTAAATCTCAAACATGCTCCAAATTCAGCAAGTCTGTGTTGATGAGACGCCTTTCATGACAGTTGACTGCTGTCAAGTTCCCACAGGCCAGTTTCTAAATGTCTTATGGAAGTATTATGTGAACAGAGAATAACATATCACCTGGTAATAATATTGGGGCTATGGTTTCCATTCCTGATCTGTCATCATTCATGGGTAGAATACACTCATGAAGTCTGCCTGTTGCAGTATGTGCTGGGAGTTTCTGTGTTATCACTGCACTTATGTACATCATTTTCAAAATTAGCTTCATGAAATGACCAATGTCCAGATATCTTGTTGTTTACGCAGTAAAGCCTCCACACCCCAGCTCTAGTTCACATCCTGACCACTAGATAGAGCCAATTTCCCCTCCAGATCTCGTCTTCTAATCTCCAAGTCACATCAAAATAATTTTACAGGTGACGGACATGAAAATAATTGGTTTTAGGGTATATTGATTAAAATGTTGATAGTATTTTGTGTAGGGGGCTCTATGACCGTCCTTCTTTAGATCATTGTCTTCAAAGGAGCCTGGTAGAAGAAATAAGGCCTTATCATGGACAGTGACATGGTCAAACCTTACATCAATTAATGTAGCTCATCGCATAAGCACTATCAAGGTCTTCAAAATAACCTATTGTCCACCCAACAGTAACTTGACAATCAGTTTGATCTCAGACTTTAATAACTTTCCTCTCTGCTCAGGTAAATTCCCACTAGTGTGTTGTACTGTTATCCTTTGGAAACCTTTGGAAATGTGTTAACACTAAGGCTTATGGACTGTGCTGCAGATCCAGTCCTCTGTTTCTTAAGTAACATGAACATGTTAACACTTCCTTAGTGAAGTATACCATTGATGCTAGTAAAAAATGCCATCACATGTTTTGGGTCTAGACCTGGTTTAAACATACAGAATTGCTGGCTCGTCAGCCTTAGAAAACCCTTGTGTGTCTCACTGCCTGGTTAAACAAGACCAGGCCACAATCTGAACAAGCATGAACTGAAATAACCACAGCTTGTGGGAACCAAGTATCAATGTATGTGTATTATTTTACTTTTTACTACCTTAATCATTTCCTCACTATTAAGAAAGTGAAAAGTTTAAATGTTCAGCATTGTTGTTATTGTGCAGTACAGTCTGTCATAAATAACCGCAGCCCTCTGTGCTACACATAGATAATGTATAAAAAGGGCTGTAAATAATTATAATTAAAAGAATAAGATACAATATTTGTAGAGAGGTGTTTAGGTGTGCAATTCTGAAAACAGGCCTTTCTCTGAATTGAATGGTTTTAGAATGCAGTCTACTTTCTTGTAAGAGAAAAATCTGAGGAACTGCTGGATTTGGATAAATAAAACAGTGAGTCATTGTTAAGAGCATTGGCAAACTGCAGCCATTCTGAAGCAACCACATAATTAAATGTTACTTGTCGCCATTCTCTTGCCACAAATATTACATAAATATTACATAAAAGCTCAGTTCAGGCTAACAGCTTCCATGTTCAGACAGGCGACACGATGCATCAGGCTGTCACAGCTCCGCTCACATGTGGCACTCAGATGGGACACAATGTTTGACCTGGAGTAAATAACTATCATTTGTTGTTTCCCCCTCCCCCTCCTGCACACAAACACTCACACACACACACACACACACACACACACACACACACACACACACACACACACACACACACACACACAAGCATGCACGTACACGTGTATATGTAATTTGTGGTTGAAACAGGAGAAGTTTGAGTACCAGTATTTCCTGTGAGTAGAAATCATACAAGGATCCTTTCAGTGTACCTACTCCAAGGTCCAGGCAGGTTGACTACACAACAACACGATGGAATTCATCCTCACTCTTGTGTGAGAGTTGTGTGTTCGACCATCAGGATCTGTTCACATTAAAATAGTAGGGCAGCGCCCACAGTGCCGGCACATTGGGGGTCTTAACCTGCAATCATTTTATCAGTGGATGTTTGCTTACCACAAACAAATACTGTACACTATGTACAAGCTCACATTCCTGGATAATAACATACTGTAAACATTATGTTATTTACCTGGAGATGCTGGAAACTCAGAGTAGAACTTCAGCCACCATGTTCATTTCAAGAGATTTAAAAATCCTGTTTCATCATCTTAAAACACTGCAGTGATTATCCAATAAGCTTACATCAGCTTACATGGGTCTGTTACTCAAAATGTCCTTCTTGGTACCACAATGTTTTCACACTTCACCTGTTGTTTCACAATACATACTGTGAATAGTACTGAGTGTGAAAAGATACATTCTGCTCAGTGTTTTTGTGAGGATGCAGCAGCCTGCGTGTTGGTATGAATCCTCATTGTTTTTTTCGTTTCCTTATGCCTGACACCATGCGGCGGGGAATAAATCATATATTGCATAAAATTGCCACAAAGCTTTGCTGAGCAGATTCATGATCCTCACAGGATGAACCCGCCAAATATTGTGTTCTTGGTAATGAATAAGCATATCCCTCAGTGCAATGTAACTTAAATAGTCCAAGTTAATGTTTGTAGCAAATTTCAAGACATTCCCTCAAGCGTATCCTAAGACTTTCGATAACAACATACACATACTTTGTGAGGCCACTGTGACCTTAACGTTTGTCTACCAAAACAAATCAGTTAATCATTGAGTCTAAGAGAAGGCAAATAACTGCTTTGTGAGGTCAAAGTGACCTTGACCTTTGACTATCATAATCAAAACAGTTCATCTCTCTGGCCACTGGCATTCACTGTCGCAGAAGCGTGAAAACAGCAAAAAGAAAAATGTCATTTCCTTTTCATTCATTTCTAAGTCAGATTTAACAACCAATACAATGGCAAGGGCCTGTTTCCTCGTGTGAAGACATAACTTATCAAGATTTAAATTGAATGGAATTGAAGTTAGCATACACATCCTATAATTGAGCAGTAACATGCAATCCTTGTTACATGGATTGAAATATATAGTGATCTTCTTGCATTTACCACAACTCAAAGTGCTTTACATCACAAGTCACATTGTCACACACTCACACAGGAGACTAGCACATGCCTCTCCAGTGTGTAAAAGCAGAAAAACACCCTCCTTCAATCGCAGAGTAATGGAGTACTTTGTTGTGTAACTTTCCTTTGGTGATTAGCAGTTCTTTGACCATGATTTCTTGGGTGCTCATGAACTGGAAGTGAAAACAAGCCACCTGACTCCACATCTTGTTAGTCACAGCAGGATACGTAGAGTTAATTACATCCTGTGTTATGGTACAACAGCTGAAGTGAGTCAAGGTGTTTGACTGGAATCGGAGCCCAGCTTGGTGCTTTTGGCTGCAGGATCTGGATGACTCAGTGCAGCCGAATTACCGAAAAACTCAAACTCAAAGGCTTAATGCACAGTTTTGGTGGTTTTAGTTGAGTCCTCTGTTACAGTGACTCGTATCAAAGGGAGAGTAAGTCAGTCATGTTGTTTTTGGGATGTATGACATATTATCAGCTCTACTGCTCCTGACGATGCAGATGATGTTGTGGCAGTAGACTGCTCCTTACGAACAATGTAGGCTTAAGTCAAAGTTGTGCCCCAAACATAACCTGTGACAAGCTTTTTAAATGGCTTGACTTAAATAATTGTGAGATTCTCAGATATAAATTTGATATGTTCATTTTAAGTGTATTGTAATAAGTTGTTGAATAAGTATATTACTCTTATCTTGAGAGCTAAATTGCAAGTGCCTACAAAGGTAAAGGACCCTACCAGCAGGCACAGGGGCAACAGTCTCATGGACACGTCTTATTACCTTATGTTTTGAGTTACGTTTCCCCCCCTGTCCATTTATGTGTTTGTTTGTAGGCAGGGTTATGCAAAAACTGCTGAACTGAGAACCTCCCGTTGCATTGTGCACATGTGAAAAGAAAACGTTATCTCTCAGGAGGTCCTCCAAAGGACCTGTCTGATAACGGCTATATTGTATGTACAGCTATCGTAAATGGAGTGTATTTATGTAGCGCTTTTCCAGTCTTATGGCTCACTCAAAGTAGTTTACATTTATCCATTCATGCACACATTTATACAGCGCTGCTAAAGGCCGGACTTTTCTAATATATATCATTTATACACTGTTGGTTACTTGAAGTTGAATAGTCAGCCATTGAATAATTTTGGAACAATTTCCATCATGATGCATGTCAAATATGTTATGAGATTTTTTGAATTGTTTAATTCTTAAATCAGTCAGAAACTGAGTTGTGTTTATAGTATGTACTGTATGTCCCAAAACTAAACCTTTGGTTGTGTTCTTTTTTAAAGTTGACCTTTTTATTTTGTTGTATATAATGAAATATTTCATTATTTTGACGGTACATTTTTGTCGGTTTAGTGTCTGTTTCCGTCACTTTATAAGGAAGTTATTTGTATCTGAATATAAGTTAATGTGCACTGTTCAGCCTCTGGCTTGTATAGGTTGCAAAGTGCAACTTGCAGTAAGAAAGTTTCTTCTCATAAAACTCACTTTTGAAAATGTTTTGTCATTAGCTCTGGACAGTTGCTCATGGTGGATGAGCCCCTCTATAGTGGAGCCCCTACAGCTTCTCTTTCTATCAAATTCTGGGACATTTTTTACTTTCACTTGACTAATTTGAGGACAGAGTGTTGGTGAGATACTAGCTTTGATATTTACCTCGGATATTTTTGTGAAGAGATTGAACAAACTAACATTGTGTAAACCTTTCACCAACTCAAAACATTTCAGTCCCAAGCTGCAGCATTCAAAGACCCAGACACACTGTTTCTTTCCCCTGACATAAATCAGCAAACTATGTGATTCCCATGCAACGTCAACCCCCTCCCTGCTTTCATATCCCAGACGATGTGTGAGGGCCAACAGTCTTATCATTCTGCTTCCTGAACCTCCCGGTGAGCAGTGAGACAGAGACCAGGTCACGATCTTTCCATCGCTCGTTTATCTCAGCTGACTTGTATTTCCTGTGCCATGACCTCACCTGTTAACGCGCTGACTAATGTTATTCACGAAAGATTAGCCCATGACCCAGGAGGGTGGAGTGATGGGCTGAACTGTTATTGGGCCAGACAAGCTGATTACATTGGGTAGCTTTCCTGCTGAAATAATAGAAAATGAAGGCAGGTCCATGACTCTGTCTTTTCTTAATGCCTGTTTCCCTCTTTGGAAAGCCAATAATCCAAGCAAAATATGATGGGTTGATCAGGTATATTTGATGGGAGGTTTGGTTGACGCAGTCTCGCTCCAGAGTTAACTAGTTCAGTAAACTAAAGTTTGAATGATTTACTTAACTGCTGTTATTCTTACATTCATGGCATGTCAGGTATTTCAGTTGAACAACGGACAAAATCTGAAGGACCCAAATTCACAACTTTTCAAAATAAAAGCTCTGTTATTCAGCTCGAGCATTACAGCAAAAAATCCATAAGAGGAAGTGATTTTATTGAGTGTCTCTATCAGTTGATTATAGTGAAACAAAAATAATGACTGCAGCCAATAATCTGTCTGGATTATTGGCTGCAGGTACGTAAAATAAAGATGGAATCATATCCAATGGCCTTTGCATTTAATAGATCTCAGCCAGATATTTTAAAGGTTGGAGGGATAACAGAACAACTCTGGGGGCAGATTCAAGATTTATAAATAATTTTCATATAAAAAGAACAAACAATTTTTTTTAGCAAGCTATCCTAAAATAAAAGATAGTAACCTGCTTTTCTTTTACCCTTTACTACCATAAACCTTAGTTTGGTCTTTCATCCTTAATTTAATATTTATATGTATGTAAATTGCACACATTCAAACCAGCAGATAATTTCCTTGATCTATCAATCAATCAATGAATCAAATTTTATTTGTATAGCCCATATTCACAAATTACAATTCATCTCATAGGGCTTTAATAGGGTGTGACATCCTCTGTCCTTAACCCTCAGCAAGAGTAAGGAAAAACTACAAAAAAAACTTTTAACAGGGTAAAAATATGTAGAAACCTCAGAGAGAGCCACATGTGAGGGATCCCTCTCCCAGGACGGACAGAAGTGCAATAGATGCCACGGGCAGGAGAACATCATCAATAATCAAAGTCTCGAAGGACAACCCCAACATGACATGCCAAGCAGTCCCGCTGCAAGCACAGTCCATGCTCAGCAACCATCTAGACCACGATCCACCATCCAGACCAGACGCCACTCCAGTCCTCAGTCACCGTCCACCGCCGCCCACCAGGAGGACCCATCACAAGCCACCACCGCGGTCCTGGTCCACCGCCCGTGCCCAATGCCAACGCGACACAGGGTCCGCCACCAGCACCACGATCAGCCCACATGACTCAGAATCCGCCACACTGGATCCAACACCGCGACCCCCGGTGCGCGATCCACAAACCGCAATCCATGGTGCGGCCACAGAGGCCCTGGATCTGCGGGTGATAAAGCAAAGGGATTCCGGGGAAGGGGGATAGGGATGGAGAAGAGGAAGGAGAAGCTGGAAAGAGAAGCTCCGTGTGTCATGTGTCATAAAATAGAACAAGTAAATCTACATACAAGCACTTTAGAAGAATGTTGTAAAACGATTGCTTTAAAGTCTATGAACTAATACATACAATATAATCTCACCTGTTAACACGCTGACTAATGTTATCTGAACAATACTTGCCCATGACCCAGGAGGGTGGAGTGCTGGGCTGAAGTGTTATTGGGTCAGACAAGCTGATTACATTGGGTAGCTTTCCTGCTGAAATATTAGAAAATTAAGGCAGGTCCATGACTGTGGCTTTTTAATACCTGTTTCCCTCTGAAGAAAGCCCATAAAATCTGTAGTTGACCAGGATAAAAAGTGTTTTACTAACAACTGTAGTTCTGGCCTTTAAAACCAAAACTAACAATATCTACAATACCTCGGAATTAAAATAGTATTGTGGTGTTCTGGGTTCCACTGTCTCTGTGGTTGTGACCCCTGACACACATGGTTGTGTGTCAGGGTTCACGGAGGGGTCTACACGGAGGGGTCACGGAGTGACTGTTTTCATACTTTGAGTGAACCTACTGACCCCCTTCAAGTAATTAACAATATGGACCCTTTAATGAGGTTTTTGCTGGGTCTGAATTATCCTCAGAGATCGCCTTCTCTTCTAAACAAATAATCAGAATCAGAATCAGAAGGTACCTTTTGCCAGGTAGGTTTACACCTACCTGGAATTTGCTCTGGTCATTGGTGCATACAATGAACATAAAAACACAATAAATACAACACAGATAGAAAACATAAAAAACAATATATATAAAATAAAAAGATATAAAAGATAAAAGATATAAAAAGTAAAATAAAAAGTGAAATGCAAAATGCAAACAGTAGAACAGTGTCAATTTGCAATATGCAATGTTATGCAATGTAATAATTATATAATATTATGTGTTAATTTAACACATCCTTGAGGTGTGGGGGCGGAATAAAAGTCCAAGTCAGGTGGGGGTCTAGGGCCTTGTTGATAAGGCCAACTGCAGCCGGGAAGAAGCTGGTCTTGTGGTGTGAGGTTTTGGTCCTGATGGACAGCAGACTCCTGCCGGAGGGAAGAACCTCAAAGAGTTTCTTACCTGGGTGGGAAGGATCGGCCACAATCTTACCTGCATGCCTCAGGGTCCTAGTGGTGATTGGATCTGTTAATAAGCAATTTCATGTTGAAACTCCTCGTCTCTTCAATTTTGTTCAGTGGGCACTACAAGAGTTTCTTTCATATGATTGGTTCATTAACATGTGTGTTCTTTAATTAACACATGCAATCCCACACATACACACACACAAACACACAAGCACACACACACACACACGGTTACTTGACCTGTTAACAGAGATAACTACTTTGATTTCCCACATCGCTGACTGTAATTATCTATGCACAAAACCTGAGCTTTCTGTTGCCACTTGAGTGTGTGTTTCAAACAGATGACTCACTCGAATGCACATTAGTGAAAATTATACAGTATTGAACATTTGAAGTCACACCGAATACAGATTAAATTTTCTTTGGAGCAGGTCAATTTATCAACAGCATTCATGCACACTTTGATATTTAACAGTCCTGACCCGAAGCATGCTCTACACACATCCTCTGTCCCCCAGATTCCAGGACCAGCTCTTTGAACTTCCACTGCAAATTAATGTCAATATTATTCACCTGACTATGGAGCGAAAAGGTTGCAAAACTCTCCTCAGACAAATATGTGCACAAGTTATCACACAGGGATTTACGTTGTGCTGAGGTGATAAAACGAACTCCCTCTCAAGACATCGTTTCAGCACTTCAATCTTTCCGTCTTTCCCAATATTTATTATTTTCCAGTCTGTGCCAGCGGACAGTCGGGCAGGTAACCCCATCTGCTCTCCACTTTGCTCCACTTTTGCCTTCATCTCGTATCATATATTTAAGTCTGGATCCTGGCACAAGGCTTTGCTGCTGTTTTTGTATAAAAGAATGAAATAAACAAAACACGACTCCCAAAGGTGTGTCCCCAGTGAGCTGATCCTCTGCTGGGAATGTTTCTGCTAATGATGCTGAGGTTTTATACCTTGGTAGTATAAACTGGAATTGTCAGAAATAAATGGAACAAGTGTGTCCCAACAACAATTTAAATTAAGTTTAAAAAAAACTTATCTAAAGGAATTGTAATGATTGGTAAGTAAGTAAAGTATATCACTAAATCAGTCCATGTGATTACAATAAGACTATAAAATTGGAGGGAGGGAGAGGAAAATAAACAACTTGTATTTCTATTCCTCTTTTCCTTTTTGGTCTTTGTTTTGTGTCAGTTGTATGTTTAGTGTTTGCCACTGTAGTTTGGTATACTGCTATTACAAATTGTCACCACCATCCTAAGACCAGACCTGGTAGTCCGGTCCAACACCCTTTGTATCGGCTTCTTTGTAGTATTGACTGTACTGTGGGAGGATGAAGCAAATGAGAGGAAGAGGCTGTGGTACATGCATGGAGATAGAATCTGAGGCAGAAGAACATGGCTGGAAAGCACTAGTCTACCCAGTGGAGAGGTTGGTGCTTCATCAACCACCATCAAGTTGCTCAAAGTGCTAGTAATCCATGGACAAACCCTGCACCAGAACATAAAGAAACATCAGGGACAGCACAACGCTGAAGCCGTATGGCTCTGGATCAGGTGGAAAGACCCCAGCTAGGCCCCAAATTGTTAAGGACCCACAGCCTGGTCTCATCAGCCTGTGGAGGGTCTGCCTTAGCAGAGTGTGTCTTGTAAATAAAAGGCACTAAGGTGCACAACTGATCATATCTCCCTAACATTTGCAGGTGGTCACTAATATCTGCTGGTGGTCGGCAACTCAAAATCAAGATCCTCCTCATTTCATCTTTTGTTCTGAAATTCTTAGTAATATATGTGTGTGCAAAATGTGGTTTCTTGTTCTCACACCTCAGTCACTTAAAGCTGGATTCATTCATGCACGTTACCAAGATCCACCACTGATGTCAACAAGTTGGAATTAGCCACCACAAAGATTGGCAAATGACTGTGGACAAAATACACTGTATTTACCCAAATACAGTGTATTTTGTTTGAGGGGGTAGAGCAATGGTCCTCTAACCAGAAGTCTGGGGGTAATACTGAACCCCTAATTGCCACTCATAGAAAAAGTGTGTGACAATAACCTGTAGGTAAAACACTGAGAGGTCATCATGACAAGTGCTCAGACCAGACCATTTCCCTTACTTCAACCTAAAAAGATCTATGCCTCACAAACAATAATGTTACTTTAATCAAAGAAATTTGCTTCTATAAAATAAAAGTAATTATTCAGATTAATAACAGCAATGTTCCAAATTATTTCTCTTGTTCACCTTATTATAACATTGAAATCTATCCAGTAAATGTTCAGAATCATGATATAAATTCAACATCACAATATACCTCAACTTAAACTTATGAATCATACTTTTCTACATCTCATCATTTACTTTTTTGTCATTTTTTAGTTCCTCCTAGATCTGTTTCTCAGTTGGACAAAAAAATATCTTTTCAACAAAGTCTACCTTCTCCCAATTTCATTTTATAATGCGTTGGCTCAAATGTTCACTTACAAGAAAGGTGGACATGTTACAAATGTTTGAAAGGGAGATTTTCAGTTTTGTTGCTTGGGTAAGATAGCAGGGAGTGGGATCTGGTTTTGATGGAATTATATTAGGTTGACTTTGATGCTAATTCTCTGGAATCAGTATATGTACCCAGTCATCCTCAGAAACATGTTGGAAATTATGCTTTCATTACTTGACAGATTATTATTGCACAACACCAAGTATTTCAGCACTGAGGAGGAAGTCAACAGAAAAAAAGTTCACCTTTTCGTAAGATACTTTGCCAATGCTTCCATTGTGTAATTTGTGTCCGCAAAGATTTAAACCATAAAGAACTGGAGATGATTTCTGTTACAGTTCGGGTTAGCCCGCATAAAAGTCTGGCCTCTGGGACACATGCTGGGGTTACAAAAACACCTCGTCTTTAATGAGGTGAGGGAGAGGGCTAAAAATAGCTCCTGGACTCCTGGACTGAACCTTCCCTCTCTGCACACTCAGGATGTTGTTTAAGTCTGGTACATTCCTTACACACTTAGCCAGCCTGCATATTTGCCTCCTTCCCTCTGTTTTATTCCATCCAACTTCTTGTGGCCTTAGAACACTTTGTACCAGCTGTGGCTAGATGAAGCTCTGAAGCATTGTCTGCTGATGTTTTGAAATATAACTCTCACATGCGTATGTTCACTCAGATACTATTCCAAAAGTCTGATCCAATTGTTCTGGAATAAATCCCAGTTTGTTTTGTTTTTGATGGGTGTTGAGTCAACTTTTAAGGTGTCGTGGATTGTGTAGTTTGAGATCCTATTGAATTGTATTGGGTTATACTGAGAATCTTTACTGGGCACAAGATGAGGAATACATATTAGGAAAAACCTCTTACAGAACAAATTTCAGTTTTTAAAATAGCTGCCACCAAGCCACATAGTTTTTTACATGATAAGGACCCACACCTGGTGATTGTGACACATAATTATAGACCCACTAAATGTTTTTGTATGATAGGACAAGGCTTATGACTTCAAACTTGTCAGTCAACTGTTAATTTCCTGATTCCTACAAACAGTCACTACAAAGTGTTCAGGTGAAAGTGACACTCCAGAATTTCCTCCACAGAAGAAACCACCTCCAGCGTGGAAAAATATAAGACCGGAGTCAGTATTGGTATTGCTTTTCAGATGGAAGATTGTGAAGAAACACAGTTCAGGACAGTGGTAGTGATAGTGAGGTTGAAGAAGTTTGGAAATACAATGACTCCTCCTACAGAATTGGCCATCTGTTGAAACTGAGTAACCAGGCAAGAACGGGCCTAGGTCAAGGATGTGAACCAGAACTAAGGAGTAAGCCTTCGTATGTTCTCTGGAGAGATGGAAGAACCTGCAATCAATCAGGTCTAAATGGTATAGCTGTTAGACAGAGGCCACTTTGAGCGAAAGTCTGCTTTAAGTTTGCCAAATGCTGCCTAGTTGCTGTTACATCACTAGTTAGAAACAGTTGTGTGTTTATCATTTCCTTCCATTTAGAATGACAATAAAATCACATTTACACTTATGTTCAGTGAGGTCATTATTAATCTGTGACCACCTCCAGACATGGTTTGGCCTCTATCGAGTTCAATCACGCAATAGATATTTTTAGAAGAGAGTTTATGGGCGATCCTTACTTAGAGAACTATAACATAACACAAATTTGATCATCTTAATAACTGACCGAAAACTTGATTTTCCATGCGCAGTGTCTCTCACACACACACACACACACACACACACACACACACACACACACACACACACACACACACACACATACTGGTTTCCATGGTTTGCGGGGCGTGCACTTTTTATCATAACCTGTGGGGACCACCCTTTCTAGAGGTTGTGGAAGTATGAAAAAAATCAGGGACACTAAGAAAAAATCAGTTAGTACATACACACCTTAAAATATCTAAATTCATGAAGTAGTGTTTTGACTGTGCAAAATGGGGACCTTAGAAAAAACGGGTAGGTATGGCTGATGGGGACCTCATTTACATATCATTTGCATGACTCACACAACTTGTTATAAGACTAATGGGGACCATGCTTCAAAAAGCATTTTTATATACATTATTACTGATACCGTAAGTCCTTCCATTATTACATTTGTTAGAGCTGTTTGTTTAAAACTAATAAAGTCTAGCAAAAAAGAACAAAAGTTGTTGATAGAAAATGTAGAGATATAACATGATACCTGTAAATGGTGATAGGGATGCAAACATCACTTTGTACAGAAAATCTTGCTGTTCATGAACTACGCCTTACAATGAAGCAGAATTTGATAGGACTATTAGTGTAATGTGGTTGAAGTGAATATAAACTTATCAAACAGTGACGGGCTATCTATATCCCTACAAAGAATAATTCTTATTCAGTCAAATTTGTAAGATATTTTTAATTTCAGACAACCACATAGCAACCGCTTACTGGTGGTAATCTTCCCATTATTTACTTAATTTCCTCTTGTTGGCTGTAATGCGGTTATATATGTAGAATTTCACATTCTGCCAGCTCCGGTCCTTAAGAGCTTCTGGATCAGCCCTTAAACACTTCTCACAGTCAAACTTTGCTGGAGCAATACAAGATGTGATGAATCGATTCATGTGCCTTTCCACTGCCTTCACGTCTGTCTCCTTCCAGGGTGTTTTCTTCTTTTGGGCAGTTGTACCTTTAAGTGGTCGGAAAAACACATTTGTAAATACAAGGACTCCAAAGTGTGTAAGAGTTATAATCCAAAGTTACAAGTTCTATAAAGTATAAACTAACTTCTACAGTATAAGAAAACTAAAATATACAATTACTCTGCCAAGAAAACACTGATATGTGCATTCTGACTGAAATTGTCAGTGGGAAAGAGGATTTTGATGCCATTTTCTTATAAGCTGAACATGCTGTGTTATATTAACAAATAAACTGTTCATTCTGATCAATGACATGGACTCACATTCACTGACATAAATTTCTCAAAATTGTCATGAAGAAAAAAACTGTATTTATAAAATGTTGGATCTGTTGGATAAATAAATACAATGTACTGATTCACTCATTAATCTAACTAACTATGGAATTGTGAGGACGTAGGACAGGTGTTTGGTATAGGGACTAGTTGTTGTTTGTATGTTTATACTATTAAAACTGTAACTGTTATGAGTCCTACTTTAAGCACCTAATAGACTCTAGAATCAGCCAAACAACCCTTTATCTGATTATTGCAGGCATGAATATACAGATAAAACTACATTAAATGGGGGCAGCAACAGTTATGCGGCAAAGGTCTGAAATGACAAAGTATTGGTGGCAACATCTTAAGTTGGCAACACTGACAACAGTCTCTGATCTGGCCTTTTTTTTATGACTGCTATCTAACGATGTCCTTTATAGTCTGACTTGACCGGGGTTCTTCTACTGCTCTGGGGGCTTCAGGTGTAATGTTTTGACCATCCAAAATCATGTTGTCTGGTGTTGTATAATCGCAGACAGTGGGGCCCATTGAGCTATCAGGATCAATAAGAGGCAGAAAAGTGTTCTTAAAGTTTAGTTGAACTGAAGCATCACTGTCACTGTCACTTTCGGAGATGGTATCTGGTACGTGATCATCTGCACTCTCTCATGACGAATCAAATAGTTCAGAATCTTCCAGATCTGTGTCTTTCATCTAAAAAAATTAATGAAAAGATTATAATTATGTAGAGCTGTAACAGGTAGATGAGAAATTATTCTTTGTGCTGTTTTGCAAGTTTTGTGTCATAATTTGATTATTTTAGCAGTTTATATTATAATAAGCAGAATATTTTGACTGTTCTGAAAAAAAAAAGACTATCGAATTGCAGCAACTTGAAAAATTGAAGTGCAACTGAAAGTTATTGTAGGCCGTCTTAATTTTGGTACAAAAGTCTCAGTTTCATTTTTTGAAGTCTATAATCTGAAAATAAAGGCACATATGCAATAAATAATTTAGTAAAAGTGCATATAAGAATTTTTGAGATCAAAGTTGTGTCTGCTCTGCTAAACTAATT
Organism: Platichthys flesus; assembly: GCF_949316205.1. Lineage (NCBI taxonomy): Eukaryota > Metazoa > Chordata > Actinopteri > Pleuronectiformes > Pleuronectidae > Platichthys > Platichthys flesus. The sequence continues at coordinate 20,367,164 of NC_084961.1, read as the reverse complement.
CTGAATTCACAATCTAGAAAAAACATGTTTCACACATTTTAGACACAACATTAGAGTTCATCATGGGGACCAGTTTTATCTAACTTTTTAAAAACAGTTACTACTTGCACACTGTCAGAAGGTGTGTTGTGGGGACCACGTGAATACAAAATGTAGAGTGATAGTTTATCAAGAAAAAAAATACTGTGAAGTTTGAAATCGACCATGAATATACCTCTACCACTAACCTTCAAGATGCCATACTTGAAATGTCATTGTATACCAATTTACATAACTTCTGACCAGTAAAGCTATTTCTCATTCACACAACTTAACACATGCTTTGTGGGGACATTTTACACACAACATTATAGTTCATTGTGGGGACCAGTTTTATCTAACTTTTTAAAAACAGTTACTACTTGCACACTGTCAGAAGGTGTGTTGTGGGGACCACGTGAATACAAAATGTAGAGTGATAGTTTATCAAGAAAAAAAATACTGTGAAGTTTGAAATCGACCATGAATATACCTCTACCACTAACCTTCAAGATGCCATACTTGAAATGTCATTGTATACCAATTTACATAACTTCTGACCAGTAAAGCTATTTCTCATTCACACAACTTAACACATGCTTTGTGGGGACATTTTACACACAACATTATAGTTCATTGTGGGGACCAGTTTTATCTAACTTTTCAAAAACAGTTACTACTTGCACACTGTCAGAAGGTGTGTTGTGGGGACCACGTGAATACAAAATGTAGTGTGATAATTTATCAAGAAAGAAAATACTGTGAAGTTTGAAATCGACCATGAATATACCTCTACCACTAACCTTCAAGATGCCATACTTGAAATGTCATTGTATAACCAATTTACATAACTTCTGACCAGTAAAGCTATTTCTCATTCACACAACTTAACACATGCTTTGTGGGGACATTTTACACACAACATTATAGTTCATTGTGGGGACCAGTTTTATCTAACTTTTCAAAAACAGTTACTACTTGCACACTGTCAGAAGGTGTGTTGTGGGGACCACGTGAATACAAAATGTAGTGTGATAATTTATCAAGAAAGAAAATACTGTGAAGTTTGAAATCGACCATGAATATACCTCTACCACTAACCTTCAAGATGCCATACTTGAAATGTCATTGTATAACCAATTTACATAACTTCTGACCAGTAAAGCTATTTCTCATTCACACAACTTAACACATGCTTTGTGGGGACATTTTACACACAACATTATAGTTCATTGTGGGGACCAGTTTTATCTAACTTTTCAAAAACAGTTTCTTCTTCTAACCAGCGAAGCTCTTTCTCGTTCACACAACTTAACACATGCTTTGTGGGGACATTTTACACACAACATTATAGTTCATTGTGGGGACCAGTTTTATCTAACTTTTCAAAAACAGTTACTACTTGCACACTGTCAGAAGGTGTGTTGTGGGGACCACGTGAATACAAAATGTAGTGTGATAATTTATCAAGAAAGAAAATACTGTGAAGTTTGAAATCGACCATGAATATACCTCTACCACTAACCTTCAAGATGCCATACTTGAAATGTCATTGTATAACCAATTTACATAACTTCTGACCAGTAAAGCTATTTCTCATTCACACAACTTAACACATGCTTTGTGGGGACATTTTACACACAACATTATAGTTCATTGTGGGGACCAGTTTTATCTAACTTTTCAAAAACAGTTTCTTCTTCTAACCAGCGAAGCTCTTTCTCATTCACACAACTTAACACATGCTTTGTGGGGACATTTTACACACAACATTATAGTTCATTGTGGGGACCAGTTTTATCTAACTTTTCAAAAACAGTTACTACTTGCACACTGTCAGAAGGTGTGTTGTGGGGACCACGTGAATACAAAATGTAGTGTGATAATTTATCAAGAAAGAAAATACTGTGAAGTTTGAAATCGACCATGAATATACCTCTACCACTAACCTTCAAGATGCCATACTTGAAATGTCATTGTATAACCAATTTACATAACTTCTGACCAGTAAAGCTATTCTCATTCACACAACTTAACACATGCTTTGTGGGGACATTTTACACACAACATCATAGTTCATTGTGGGGACCAGTTTTATCTAACTTTTCAAAAACAGTTTCTTCTTCTAACCAGCGAAGCTCTTTCTCGTTCACACAACTTAACACATGCTTTGTGGGGACATTTTACACACAACATTATAGTTCATTGTGGGGACCAGTTTTATCTAACTTTTCAAAAACAGTTACTACTTGCACACTGTCAGAAGGTGTGTTGTGGGGACCACGTGACTCCAAAATGTAGAGTGAGAATTTATCAAGAAAGAAAATACTGTGAAGTTTGAAATCGACCATGAATATACCTCTACCACTAACCTTCAAGATGCCATACTTGAAATGTCATTGTTTACCAATTTACATAACTTCTGTACGGTAAAGTTATTTCTCATTCACACAACTTAACACATGCTTTGTGGGGACATTTTGCACACTACATTATAGTTCATTGTGGGGACCAGTTTTATCAAATTTTTCTGAAACAGTTTCTTCTTCTGACCAGCGAAGCTCTTTCTCGTTCACACAACTTAACACATGCTTTGTGGGGACATTTTACACACAACATTATAGTTCATTGTGGGGACCAGTTTTATCTAACTTTTCAAAAACAGTTACTACTTGCACACTGTCAGAAGGTGTGTTGTGGGGACCACGTGACTCCAAAATGTAGAGTGAGAATTTATCAAGAAAGAAAATACTGTGAAGTTTGAAATCGACCATGAATATACCTCTACCACTAACCTTCAAGATGCCATACTTGAAATGTCATTGTTTACCAATTTACATAACTTCTGTACGGTAAAGTTATTTCTCATTCACACAACTTAACACATGCTTTGTGGGGACATTTTGCACACTACATTATAGTTCATTGTGGGGACCAGTTTTATCAAATTTTTCTGAAACAGTTTCTTCTTCTGACCAGCGAAGCTCTTTCTCGTTCACACAACTTAACACATGCTTTGTGGGGACATTTTGCACACTACATTATAGTTCATTGTGGGGACCAGTTTTATCAAATTTTTCTGAAACAGTTTCTTCTTCTGACCAGCGAAGCTCTTTCTCGTTCACACAACTTAACACATGCTTTGTGGGGACATTTTACACAAAACATTGCATTTCCTTGTGTGTACAAGTTTTACCTAATTGTTCACACACAGTTTCTACACAAACTCGGAACAAAGAGTGATCATATAATGATAAAACAGTGATGGACATGAATTTACCTCTTCAGGTGGTGTCTTTGGCCCAAAGGCACAAGCCATCAGACTCTCTGAGTGGACAGGATCTGAATCATCCTCCTCCATGGTGTTAACAGTGATGCTGGTCGTCTGTAAACAAAAGTAAAACGTTCCCAAGATTTACTTATATTATATTCTAATATTTCTATTCAGATAAAGTTTTGAGATTACATCCATGTCATAAGCAGGACTGGATACATTTGGCAAATGACCCTGATTCTTTAACATATAAAGTGATAGCATTTCAATGCTTTTTAATTATGCCCAAACCCATTACCCTAACCCTACCCCTTGTTTTCGAGGGTATTCTTTCCCCTTGAAACAGAGGTTGAAATCTTCCCCATCTAATTGGGACAGCCCTCCAAGAGCTGTTACATAACCAGTGGTCATCGCAAAAACCTGCAACGACATCAGTAGTCTTTGATGTAAACACAAGCGACAAAAGGTTTTGCTGGGTATGTCATTGTAAAAACATTATTGAGATCTCTAATGAACCAATGCTATTGTTTGCATTCACTAAAGTGACAAACCTATAATATCCTAATATCATCTATGCTAATGCAGGTGAATCAATGACTTTTCCATTCATCCAATGGAAGTTGAAAAGTTTGGACACTCTGCACTATTTCACATATAAATCAAAATCAGAGCTTCAGGCTGCTTGCAGAGGTTTGTAGACAACCCTGCTAGGATGCAGTGTTAATAGAGGATCATTCAGTTCAGTAACATAATATCTATAATGATCTAAACTGACCTTCAATAGCTTCTTAAAACTTTTGTAAATTAGATTCCTGTTTGTTATTTCATGTTCCTGTTATTTTCACTACACTAAGTGGTCGCTCATACATAGCAGCTTAAAGCAGGTTGTGATAGGCAATCCTGGTATTTTTTGTATATGTAACGTGTACATGGTTATAACAATATTAATACAGCCAAATTAGGTCCACATATTTCTCATTCTACTATTTGTTGTGATACTTGACTCATTGTATTTGCTGTGTTCTGTGCTACATACCTGTGTTTGCCATGGGCAGTCTTCACCTCTATAGTTATAGGCGATTTCTTCTCCTTCTTTGATGTCATCCAGGGCAAATAAACAAAGGTGGGGTTCTCCATTAACACCAATTTTTTTCATTTTGGAGTAAGGACGTCTGTGTTCATCATTAACTTGTCACCCAATTGAGCCATCTTCTCTGAAGGCATCAATACTTGAGAAATTGGAAAAATTGAAAAAGAAAAAATACAAATGTCACAATATATCACAATAAAACCAGAGCCCCACTTAGTATAACTTAAAATAGTATATGGAGTGTAGTTTAGGAATTCTTAAGTTCACTTGAAGGCAAACATGAATGCAGCACATCAGGGGTGGTAAAGTTTTCTCCTTCTCTGGGATTCTGCATCACTTATTATATCCTTAAAATGCAGATGCAGATTAAGATGCATTTATTAGTCCCAAACACATGCACAGACATGCAAAGGCACACTCATGCAGGTAGGGAAATTTAATCTCTGCTTTTGACCCATCTGGTGCAGGATACACAGAGCAGTGAGCGACCATGTACGGCGCTCGGGGAGCAGATGTTGGGGGAGTAAGGTGCCTTTCTCAGGGGCACTAGACAGGGTAGGGAAACTCTTGGATTTTTGGACAGATCAATCCAGGTTCATCTTTTGTTGTTTCTCCGTGGAGTCGAACCAAAGACGAACCAGAGACGAACCAGAAACCTTCTCTGCCCATAGTCCAAGTTTCTGCCGATAGACCACCGCCTCTAGACCTCCCCCCTATATATAACAAAGTTGTACCCTTTGCAAATATACCACATCCTGCAAACAATAAAAACATTTTCAATAAAACAGGAGGATCCATTAATTCTATTCCTTGACAATGAGTTTATGCTAATATATACTACAAAACAAACCAAAACTGACCACTGCAGCATTCTAGTCCCTATTAAATGTACTCTGGAGCTTTTCTTTTGATTTTAAATGATAATTATTTATTGATTATTTACAGCAGATACCACCTTACCTTTTGCTGCATAAATATACTGGACCTCTAATTTGCAGATGTGTATCATGTTGAATTGCTGATCCGTGGTGGCATTTCTGAAGGAAAAGATTAAAACAAATGAGTTTACTTTAAAATTATTGTTTGATTTGTTTGCTTAGTAAGATTTTGTGGTACTACAAATTGTTGTTGTTTCCTAAAACCTCATGAGGATTGTTTTTCTTGCAAAATTCAACTACAGAAACATTCTCCTTCACTCTCTGTCATGAGTAACGTTCCTGCCTACAGGATGATGCATACTCCTGTGCGTTGTTGCATAAACTATACACATCTACAAACATATATGCACCGTATATCTGTCTTGTGCATGTGTGAAAGCTAAACCGGGTCAAATCTAAAGCCAATTCTTTAGATTTTACCTGCAGGTCATGCCTGAAAACACCTTAAATGAGAGATGATTATGTCTGAATAATTATGAAGGAGTTTGGCTTTCACATATAAAGAACACAGCAGGAGAATTCAGACAGGAGGAGGCGCCTGGGTAGAGCAAGCCAGAGGCATGACATGATGATAAATTCAGTATCAGAGAGCATAGTATTTTTTTTTACAGCACATCAAAGATGATGGCAAAAGAATGTAATTGTATTTAGTTTTGCATTTACACCAATGTTACAAGCATTTGAATATGTCCTCATTATCAACAAAGAGTCAACAGGGAGATTTTTCATGCTGAGATATTTTTATTATCCCAGTCTCACGTGTGTGAGCTGTTAAAAACACTATGAATTTGCCTACTCGCCGGCTCTGAATCCTCCGGATAATCTCCTACTGTATTTTCTCAATGGCTTATTCGGACAATCTGCAGAGTTTTTACTGGGGGGGTGACAGAAGAAACTCTGGATTATCTGGAGCGTTTGCGTTTTTACAAACTGCCCCCATCTGGATAGTCTCTTGGTATCATCCAGATTGCAGTGCATGTTTAAAAGCAACTTAAAGAGAGTAAAGTAAGAAGGAAAACAAAGCAGCAGCTATTTTCTGTTGTGATTTTATACGGGAAATAGATGCATCACTATTTAACTTCATTTAAATTCAACAAATGTGGTGTTATTCCCACATAATAACTGGTAGTGTTGAGACCTTTTCTCTTATCTACCAGGGCAACACAGAACAGAAGTGGGTTAAATGAAAACCATGAAAGAATTATCCATAGACTATTCAATATTATTAAGATTAAGATTAAGATGCATTTATTTGTCTCAAACACATGCACAGACATGCAAAGGCACACTCATGAAGGAAGGGAAATTTAATCTCTGCTTTTGACCCATCTGGTGCAGGACACACAGAGCAGTGAGCGACCATGTACGGTGCTCGGGGAGCAGATGTTGGGGGAGTAAGGTGCCTTGCTCAGGGGCACTAGACAGGGCAGGGAGACTCTTGGATTTTTGGACAGATCAATCCAGGTTCGTCTTTGGTTGTCTCTCTGTGGAGTCGAACCAGAGACGAACCAGAGACCTTCTCTGCCCACAGTCCAAGTTTCTGCCACTAGACCACCGCCTTATGAATACAAATACACCTTTCAATTACATTGACCTCATCACACAAGAACTTCTCTCTCCCCTGCTTTAGCTGTACAAACACTTTAACTTTCTATCTGCAAAAAAAGTAATATTCACAGTAAAATTTCTCAGCTTTTACCTGTTTATTTGCCTGACGTTAATAACCTACTGCTCTACTTTTCTATTCTAGACATTTTATCATATTAGTGACTTGTCATTTGTGATTGTAGCTAATTTAACTTAACTGCAGGTTTTAGATTTAATCTTCTATCATTTAATTCCAGATTTATGCCTCTGACCATGTTTCTTTAATAACCTGCTCTGCCTCTTCCACATGAACCTGCCCATGTTAAATAAGAAAATAAGTTAAAAGGGCCGGTTCATAACCAGCTTCCAAATAGAGGTTATCCAGAGCAGCCAGGTTACACTTCCTCTGTTGTTTAAAATTTAAAGCCCCTCAGCGGAAGCTACAGTCAGACTTAAATTATTCTGTATAATGGTACTGTGTAAAATGAGAACAGCTGTAATTTGAATTGTCTGACTATAGTCAAAACCTGTGCTCTATAATGTTCTCTATTAATTAACTTAAACATACTAAATATAGCATAACAGGGCTTATATTGATCTTAAGTTCATCATAACAAAATGAGACTCAAAACTCAGAAATGCTTGACTTGATTGTCTCCTTCAGTTTACATAAACTCCTACACATATGCATCATGCATGCAAGTAGTAATAGAAATGCAGTAAAACATTTGAGGTCTTACACTTAGCCTTTGTAGCTAATCAGAGCTATTAATCATGCTAGCTAGGTACAAGTAATACATGCAATTTGAGGATTCAACACTGCTTATAATTATTTAAGATACAACTGTGCTTACCTTATGCTTTACTTTTGCTCCTCTGCACATGTTCTTATCTTCTTAGCTAGTTTCTCCAGCAAATAATCTTCTTTTACTGTTGATAGCTACCTCTTGATGCTGAAAATGTCCTCGCTGCTTGAATCATTCCTAATGGGGACAAGGAAGTGGGTGGCACCCAACCATATTTGGAAGATGTGTGTGTGTGAAGCAGTGGGTGCAGTACTAACTAGAAACAGTAGGGCCACCAATGAGCAATGCTCACACACTCACACTCACCAAAAAACATGTCGTATGGGCCAATGCTTAAAACTTCACGGGCACCTTCAGAGTAGCTCTAGTAGTCATTTAAAAGGGTTATCCTCATGGGGACCGGGATTTTGGTCCCCAAAGCGCAACCGGTCCCCATGACGTGACTGTGTAAACAGTCAACGGTCCCCATCGCGTGATGATTACCAGAACACACACACACACACACACACAAGACACACACCAGACACACACACAATCACACACAAACACACCCATACACACCACAGCAGGCCCTGACATCCCAGCTGTGCTAATCCAGATGGAAAATGAAATATGAAAAGTAATGTACTGAATGCATATTGAGGTCATGATTTTGACAGAAGTTGCTGGTGGCTTGGATGTTGTACCGGCCTGACCTAGCCTGGATGCCAGACGAACTTAGCCCCGCCCACAACATTTGAGGTCGGGAAGTTCGGTCTGGAGTCGCTCCGTTGAGGAGAAATTATGCCCGACCGGGCCAATCAGATTGTCAGGCGGTCATCAAAGTGCCCTTGGGTTGAATTCGTTTTCAACAAACATGCCTGCCGCTGGAGATCTGAGATGTCGAGATGCTGCCATTGAGTCTGTTTTAGAAGACATCGACAGCGCATTCATTTTGAAAGAGGAACAGAGAACGTGGAGGCGACGCCAAAGCACCGCGCTAGTCCCTATCTCGCCGGCGCTTGGCTGTTCACACCGGACACTGAAGCGATGCTGAACCACCGGGCAGCGCTAATAATATCACCCGTTGATCCAGTAGATTAAAAGCATATACTTACTTGTTGCTCCAACATTAAGCAACAGCATCCCAACATTTGTTTTTGTTGGTGTTTTCTTTATACAACATGTTCCGAGGATCATACAACTCACTGTACTTCTCCACTTCAATTATTAATTTAATGTCATCCATGTTGAAGAACTTCTCCGCTGTTTGCTCAGTTAAATGTCGGGTGTCGGGGGTAAGTTACGTATTCTCCACTCAAGCCTATGTGGAGAATACGTATCCCCCTCTCTCTCTCTTTTTATCTGTATCACTGCTTGTGTGGCTGTAGTGGATGGGCAGAGGGGGACATTTAATAATGTCATTGGTCAAATTAAAACTCCAGGACAACAGAAGGGGACTTCAAAGTATGGGATGCATATTTGATCATTTAAATCATATAAAATATGTCATCAATATAGTTTAAGATCGTTTTTCAGGGTGTTTCCTGTCGTGATACACTCGCGTCAAGCGCAAAAAATACACTCGACGCCGAAACGATTGCTGCACGGCGCGAGACAGCCTTGGTGCAGCGCCTTGGTGCAGCGCGGCGTTTCAGCCTCCGGTGTGACCCGCTCAAAGTTTTAACATGGGAGTGGATGGAAGCCAGCTGTTATTTAAGGCTTAGGGCTGCGCTGAAGCATCGCTTCGGCATCGCTTCAGCGTCCGGTGTGAACCCGGCGTTAGTAAATAACTCACAATGAGTTGCTTAACATACGTCACATACTACGTTGCTCTGATTGGTTGTAGGTCTATCCAATTGAGCGAAGAGGAATTTTATTTCCTGGTCAGTTGAAACACGCCCCATAATCACAGCCCAATGGAGCGGTCTCAGACTCACATTCTGACTAGAATTGTGAGTCTGACAACGTCAGGCTAGGCCTGACCTGCATGGGGCAAGTATGATGCATTCAGGGAGTATGGATTTTAATCAGAAACCAGAGTGACATTTTCTGGAAACAGTCACTCCTCCAACTTTACAATTTTTCAACTAGTATTTTGTGAATAAAAGAGAGAGATTTTGTTAAGCGATTAAAACAACCCTGCTTTCTGTAATAATAAATAACGAATGGAATAAATGCAGGAAACTACTTAGTCCTTTGTCTCATATTGAGCTTTGTAGGCTCATTTTAATAAAACAACTGGAATTGCATTGAAGTGCACTTCTGCCAAAGACCTACAGTCTCCTGATGAAACCCCATTTAAAATTAAATACAAACAGATTTCTATTTGGATCTGCGGCATATTACACACGCTCATAAATATCAGTTTCTGATAATCACTATCTTGATAAAAATAAAAAAAAGCTACATCATGCTCGAGTTGCCAGAAAGTGACACATATTGATTCAAGTAGATTTTTATAATTTTGGGGGGAAATATTTATTAACCAGGTTTTGGTACTAGCTGTTTGCCTTTGTTGATTAAATGGTGTTTTTGAACAAATTGTACTACTTAGATTGCACTTCTAAAACTAAACTTAATGAACTGTGGTTGTATGTCTCTGCCAACTGTCACAATGGAAATCTTATCACTTGTGAACAAGGCAAATATGGGCTTTGTGGTGTCACCTTGACCTTGACCTTTGACCACCAAACTCCTATCGGGTTATCCTTGAGTCCAGGTGAAAGTCTTTGCCAGATGAATTAAAATTGCTTTAGGCATTCCCTGATGTATCGCTTACACAGCAACATAATGTGATGTGACCATGACCTTTTGACCTACAGACACCAAAATCTAATGACTTAAGTGAATATTTTACCAAATTTGAAGATTCCTTCTTCCAATATTTGTGGGCACTTTGACCTTTGACCACCAAAATATAATTAGTTCCTCATCGAGTTTAAGTTAATGTTTGTACCAAATTTTAAGCAATTCCCTCAAGGCGTTCTTGAGATAATATGCGTACGGACGGACAAAAACATAATGCCTTTGGCAGCTGGCTGTTGCTAGCATGGTGGTAAGAAGATATGGATGGAAAGAACACATTTCTATGACATCTGCTCGACAAAATAAAAGTGGCCTCAACACACTAATAAGAGTTTCCAGCCTCAGGAGCATTCATGTGGTCAGCTAAATTTCACAAATTCCAATCAATCTGCCTATTCAAAAAATACCATGAAAAAAATTTGATGTGGAATTAAAAATATTTCATTGAATTTTGTGGTTGCATTAAGAAGTCAATATCTATATCTATCTATATATATTCTATATATGTATATATATATATATATATATATTTACATATAACAAAATGCCAGGTATAAAAACTAAAGTAGTAAAGGATAGTGTTCAGCTCAGATATCTCTGGAAGTAGCAGCTCCTTAAGTTAGCACATATCAGTAGGTTTGCATCGTCCACTTGTGGAAGTCTCGGTAAAATTTGTTGAAAAATGTTATCAAAATACAAAACAATGAATAACGGCTAAAACATTGTGTTGCAGCAAATATTGTTCAATCTTTTGTTTTGTCCTTGTGGAAGGTCATTGACAGATATAATTTTACACTAAGTGTGACATTCCTCCAACCAATTGGTCGTTTATGTCCTTCTCAATGGCTTCACCAGAAAAGGCCAGTGAACCAGCAACCCTTCCAGTTGGTCAACAATTTGGTATTTGAAACCCACTTCTTTCCCGTTTTGGTTCACTCTCGTCAAATTGGTCTCCAGCAACAGCAGGGCAATTAATCAATAACAGATAACTCACATGTCCGTGTTGGATGCTTCAACAAAATTGCTGGTTATATACTTTGAATGGGGTGGCAAAATGTGATGCTGAACTGAATTGTCGTTCAATTGCTTTACTTCAGAAATTGAGAAAAGCTCAACTTCTCAAGCAGCAGCACAGGCACCAGTCACTGTAATCAAGAATGTGCAAAAACAGCCCCTTATATCGAACAACAAAAGGGAGGAGAGATGATTATTGCGGTGGGGAATCACCATGTTCTCTGTTATCCAATATTATTTACCTACCAGAACTCAAACTGGAAAAACCAAGCCTTCAACTGCCAATTATGTTGTGACCTGAGCCCAAAAATGATTAGTTATCATTTGCACTGAGCATCAAACAAGACCAGAGCACTTGACAACTGGGCAAATCTGTCTGCTGATAAGGACAGTGTAATACGATCAGAACCCTCAGGACAGCCCCTGAATGGACCTCAAGGTGCAGGTTAGGTGCTGTTTTGTCGATATTGTACAATACCTGTTCATTGGGACACATTTGTGGGCATACCCACAAGCAGATGAGGGGACAGCGGATCTACCAGTTGGATTTGTGCATCTAAAAACAAAAACAGGTGAAAGCACATGAAAACTGATATTTGCCTGGAAATTTCGGAAGGGGAAACACATGACTGCATTCTCTAAGCTTCGCTGGAAGATATGAGAGACAGGTACCACTTCATTCCTTTTTAACATTTTTACTTTTACATTTATGACAATCAGAGAACTGTAATTCTTTATTTACACAATATGACATGAAAGCTGTTACCCATGTGCAAATTTCCATCACATCAGTCATTCATTTCTCAAGTTGAAAACACGAGGTAGAAAAGAAACTTAAAAAAATCAATAAGAGCTGAAGGAATGTTCTTTACCGCAGCCATGATTCTCGTTCATGACAGGAAGTGCCAGTCAACCCACAGGAATGCAAATAACTACAGCAGTCATGGTTTTCCACAAGTGAGAAAGACCTGAAGGGGAGTGTCTATAAGTCTGTGGACATGATGGGAAAACAATACATTAATATTATACAGTGCACAGTTTATGTCCAGCTCGAGATTAGGGTTACCCAGCATTAAAGTAAAGTACCCCTGTTAGCTACTTCCTGTGGGCTTGAGCCACTGAACTGAAAGTCAGTGTTTCTGCCATTCAGAGTCTTCATAGCTAGGTGACATGTGCTCCTCAATTATTTACCTTATTACTGTTTGGGAGTACTATGTTTATTTACACCAGCTAGATAAATAATTCCAAATGATTATTAAATTGTGAAAGTGACATTGATTTAAAAACTACATAAAGCGTAAAACAGCAAACGTAAGGTTTTGGGAAAACTGCCATTCAGACAGCAGTTTTTAGAAAAAGGGTATATATGAGGGTTATACAAATATGAGAGAAATATATCATAAAATAACATTAAAGCTCTGTAAAACTGGTATCATGAATATAAGAAGGTTGAAATTGCATTAAGGCACATTTTGAGGGGCTACGGGTGCTTAAAAATGTCATCATAAAAGAGACATGGGTCGTGAGCATAGGTGTGGTAAAATGGGTCAATACTGCCCCCTAGAAAATGTCCACATAGTAGCTATTTTTCACCTAGTTATATGAAATTCGGAAAGTCAGGTAAGATCCCAAGACTTAAAAAAAAGCCTTTTGGATTCCTAAAGCTGACAAACAGATTGATTTCTAGTGTCTTAAAAAGTTAAGATGTCTTTAGTTGTTGGTTTGGGAAAATTGGCATCAGTTATTTGCCCCACCTCAAAGGAAGTGCAGTGCACACTCACTTCCCCAATGTTGTCAAGTGGAAGCAATTGGAGCTACACGCAGTATGTATTCATTCCACACTATAAAAATATATGATAAATTCAGAACTTCACGATAATTTTTGTAATGTGTGTGGATTAACTTAGACTTCTAACAATAATAAGTCCAACATTACCAAAGTATTGGTCTAATCCCGTGGATTAGACCAATTGATCAATGTGTGTTTCACAGGATTAGTATTGATTTATATCAAAATAAAGAGTATATCAATATAAAGAGTCATTAGTGTTTTCTTATTTATTTTCACCGATAGGATGAACAGATGAATCCTAAATGCCATGGACATCCTGAATGTTTGCTTAGTTGATCAGAGAGGAATGTCTCAATTACGATTCAATGTTGAAGGTTCATTCTTGACCTTGGAAGCAGTTGTTTCAAACATTACAAGTATGAGGTTCACTTACTGCAGCTCGTAGTCACATCTAGTGGCCCTGATTAGTGGGTGGAGATTGTTCAGTTGTCATTGAGATGGCACAGCCGTTATCACATGACAAAAGCATGGAATAACATGTGGATGAGAATGCATAGTTCCTCTCCCTGTTCAAATATGGCCTAGGGTGATATGTGTGTCCACCTTTTCCAGCTGTCCTCTCCTGTTTGAGATACTGTCTGATATTATTCATTCAATTTTATAAGAAGTTATAAGAAGTCAGGACTGCAAACCATTTAAAAACTTTAGGTCTTTGCTGATAAACACTTAAAATGGGATCCACTGTTGGGAGGAAGAATGTAGTGGTGCACAACCTCATATTGAACTCACTTGACAGCTGTTGGGAACACAACATATTTGGATGACTACAGTGTATTTATCTTCCCAGTATTTGTATGCAGAGTCTACACGATGGGTTGCTGCAGGGAGCAAACATTCTAGGCGCTTATCTTGACAACCTTATTGTGATGACAAGCCTCCAGGAAGTTGAACAAAAATAATTTTTTACATTTCTCTAAAAAGTTTTTTTTGTGCGTTACTCTTTCTGTAACCACAAGCTGACTCCATGCAGCTCTGTGCTTAACACACAGATATGTGATTGATATTGATACAGCATTCTCATCTAAATCTAAATTTTAAAGTGATTTTCATACACCAATACCATATTACTTTCAAAGTGGATCAGGATAACTGTATGCCAAAGTCATGGTTGCATGAAGGTGCCAGTAGAAAGGTTCCTTGTCCACACTGGCTTGAGCTGTGCTGTTTTGGCTGCGAGGAGCTGGCAGAGTCATGTCCCCTTGGATTTCAAGTGGAGCAGGTCTGAGAGGAAATACCACTGGCACAGAGTAGGAGCAGACATACCTCACCTCTGACAGTCTGGATAAAACACTTCAGCACTGCTGCAGGCTGAAAGCAGATCAAGGAGAAGGCGGCGGCCAACCACACGTTGCTATGTGTTGCTGTAAGCGGACAACCCTCAAGGACAAGAGAGGGGATTTCTGAGAGCAATCCCAAAGGTTCTTTATGGAGTCTGGGGTGGCATATCACATTGCCCTCCTGCTTACCCCATTCTCTGTTTCCTGAGCTCATTCATACACACCCAGACAGGAGAGGCCCTTGAAGACCCGCCAGCGTTAACATTTGCCCGTCTGGAAATGATTAAAGAAGGAAAAGGTGGATGAGTTGGTTGGACCAATTTTCACAGAGTCCATGAGACCAACCCCAACTTCCCACTGTTAGTATTCACTTCTTTCTTCACAATCCCCCTGTAACACCTTCATCTTTCGGTTCCCTCCTCTGCATCACACCATCCTTCTTGCCTCTCGCTCCGTCACTCTACAATTAATACTCAGCTGTGTCATTGTAATTCTATGACTTGCACAGCAGATTACTATGAAAGCTCACTCTCTTTCAGATATTGTCGATTGGCCTGAGCTGAGTCTTGACAAGAAGGCATTATCAATGGGTGTGCAGTGCATATGTGTGCATGTGTGTCTTCATGTCAGTGTGTTTAAAGCACATTTAAGAACTGTTAGACTGGTTTTTAAAATGAAAAGAGATTTTTATATGAATGGATTGATAGAGAAGTGCTCAGTTTGTGATAGGTCCCACAAGCAGTCTTATCAATGAGAAACATTTTAAGCCTAATCTTAAACGTAAAGTGGATGTCCAACCCAAACTGGGAACTGGTTCCGCATGAGAGGAGCATGCTAGCTGAAGGATCTACCTCCCATTTTACTGTTACAGACTTTTCTAGGATCCATAAGTGAGCCTGTGTTTAGGGAGCAAAGTCATCTTTTGGGACATTACAGTGTTATGAGCTTTATTCTGAATTTTCCAGGGAGCCAATGCAGAGAGGTTGAGACAGGAGTAATATGATCTTTTCTAGTTCCTGTCAGCACTCCCGCTGCAGGATTTTTGAACTTACCAGAGGCTTTTCAGGGTTCCTGGGACATCCTGATCATTTAAAAAAAACTATAATCCAGTCTAGAGGTTACAAATGCATTGACTAGTTTCTCAACATCCTTCTCAGGCAGGATGTGTCTTATTTTCATGATATTGTGCAGGTGGAATAAAGCTGCCCTAGAGACTTGTTTTATATGTGGGTCAAACATAACTCCAAGGTTCCTCATAGTGGAGCTAAGGGACCAACTTACAGCATCCAAGGTTACTATCTGGTCAGACAATGTGTTCAGCCACAAGTTAAATGACATCTGTTCTGTCCAAATTTAGTAGTAAAACGTTATTGGTCACCTACACCTTTGTGTCTCAGACAGTCTTTCCTGAAGTTTAACATTGATAAATACAGGAGGTCCTTTATAACTTTTTAATACCAATCAAATATCCATGATAAAAAAAATAAAAGACAGCCACTTAAAAATAATTAAAACTCAATGGATGAATCAAAAAATATAAAAATGGCTAAAATTATTAGAACGTACCCCAGTACATAACGACCAGCTTCACTTTATCTACACACAAATGATTGTCCTTACAGAGTCGGAATTAAAATCCAATGTCTCCATGGGGTAATCAAATAGTTCAGGAAGGGGAACATTCTACTTATGTCCCGGGAGCTGGCAACAGTGGGGGTCCTGTGTCGACATCGCGCTGTTTTGTCTCGGTTCCGAACCTCCCGTGCCTCATCTTCCCTACGTTCGCTCAAACCACTGGGGGGGGGAATAGGAAGCACCCTGAGTCACGGATATTGTGGAGGTTTTCTGGAAGCTGGTGAAAGGAGAACTCAGGCAGCAGCTGATGTCTTATGCACTAGATTTTATTGTAGACTTCATGCATCAAGGAGACCAGGACGTGAAACAATATACAAACGTTAACAGAGTAACATGAGTCTCTGCATATATCTCCCTCTACTTGCATCACCCATTCTAACAGCACATCCACGAATGGCTAGAATTGCTGTTACTCTCTATGTTACATGTAGGTGTTCGCATCCTATTGGATAGTTAAGATTGCAGTATGCATTCTCAAATCACATTCTGTCCTTACGTCTTGCTACTGATAAAATATGTAAAGAGTTAAAGTTGGTGAGAGTTGAAGTTAATGCCTCTTTGTCTGGGGCATCTGAGTTAATAAAAGCATTGATCATTATGTGATGATCAGTGTTGATATTATGGTAACAAACAATTCAACTTTTAAACTGTAGAGAGTCAGAGAGACACACTCACAGCAAATATGAAACACCATTTGTTTGCCATCTTTTGTGATACGTCTTTCCCGCAAATTAATATCGCGATGACGATTGATTGTCGATATATCGTACAGCCCTAATGTCTTGCCACTGTGAAATATGCCTTTTTGTTGAAGTTTGTGACTCTGTCTGGGTGCATCTTAGTTAGATATGGAAGTTCCTGAGTGTAAAAACTACAATGTACTGTTGGTTGGCCCTTTATCTATAACCTAACCTTGGGTACTGCTTAGAGAGAGTATGGAGTATCTGTAGAAATTAGACACTATTCTCCTGTAATGTGTCATATAGAATATAAATAATATATAGTGGCATAAAGAGTCATGTGTGAGGTGTTCATTGTCCTTTACCTCGTCCCCGGTTTGTCGTCGCAAACTACCACGCGGTGTGTCCAACCCTCCCGTTTTGGTGTCTTCCTTGTTTTTGTCCTCCCCGTGCCTTTCATCGTCCCTTTTCTTCCTGTCGTACCTGTTTCAATCCTTCGACCAATCCTGAGCCATGTGAGGTGTTAGTCACAGCTGTTTTTCATCACTTTGATCCCTTGTCTAAATAAACATGGATTGTTAAAACAGCAAACATAAAAACAACAAAAACAATGGAACACACATAAAAAAAATAATAACACCAAATACAAGATATATATATATATATATATATATATATATAGCTACTGATGAAACCGAATAAGAATAATAATTTAAAACATGCAAATACTGGATCTGTTGAATCCAACGTGATTTAAAAGTATGTCCTACCTCGACATAGTCTCTGGTGATTGATGGGAGTCAAACTCAGCACTAACATCCCACAGGACAAAGCCATTGTCTGAGGCCATGAAAAAGTAATTGTAACCTACAGCTGTCCTGTTTCTGTGCTATGCTACTCATCAATCAGTATGAGTATGAAGAGAGACCTGTTTGCCATTAATATACTAAGTGAATCTCACAATAATCAGTTTCAGTTAACTAAATAACGTTTTATATAACATTAATTAACATATCCACTAGATAGAAACATGTTAATTGACTGGATTGTTCCTTTGGCTACATATTTGACAGTATTTGTGGACAGTTACAACTACTGTACTTCACTACAGGAAATTTCCATTTCTACTTTAAACTTCTACTGCAATTCATCTCAGAGGAAATTTGATAACTTACTTAAATTAGTAGGTACTTTCACATTCCTATTTTATAAAGAAACTGATAAGAAATCAGGTAAAATCGATGCATTGTTATATAATAAACAATGAGCTCGACCCTGACACACTATAATAGTGTAGAAGTCCCGCAGTGAGGAAGATACGAGACTTCAGCTGCCGCTTTATTAGAACAGTACACACTCTGTCGCTCCGGTTCTTACACACTCCTGTGTAGCTTCCCACCTTATTCCTAGTTCTCACGCTAACCTTAGGACAACCCCTGTCTCTCAGCCAACAAGAAGTACGGTATCTCCCACAACTCACAGTCACTGGTGGCTTGAACAGTGTTACCTGTCTAAACACTGACATGTTCATGGAGATTCTAGAAATCTCAGTTACTAAAATAAACAATCCTCCTCAGTCAGCTGAACTCTATTTCTAAACAATAAAACACATGATCAATCAATCAATCAAATTTTATTTGTATAGCCCATATTCACAAATTACAATTCATCTCATAGGGCTTTAACAGGGTGTGACATCCTCTGTCCTTAACCCTCAGCAAGAGTAAGGAAAAACTACTAAAAACCCTTTTAACAGGGTAAAAATATGTAGAAACCTCAGAGAGAGCCACATGTGAGGGATCCCTCTCCCAGGACGGACAGAAGTGCAATAAATGCCACGTGCAGGAGAACATCATCAATAATCAAAGTCTCTAGCAGCATTTGATGAGGGTAGACATCCCGAAGGACAACCCAAACATGACATGCCAAGCAGTCCCGCTGCAAGCACAGTCCATGCTCAGCAACCATCTAGACCACGATCCACCATCCAGACAAGAAGCCACTCCAGTCCTCAGTCACCGTCCACCGCCGCCCACCAGGACCCATCACAAGCCACCACCGCGGTCCTGGTCCACCACCCGTGCCCAATGCCAACGCGACACAGGGTCCGCCACCAGCACCACGATCAGCCCACATGACTCAGAATCCGCCACACTGGATCCAACACCGCGACCCCCGGTGCGCGATCCACAAACCGCAATCCATAGTGCAGCCACAGAGGCCCTGGATCTGCGGGTGATAAAGCAAAGGGATTCCGGGGAAGGGGGATAGGGATGGAGAAGAGGAGGGAGAAGCTGGAAAGAGAAGCTCCGTGTGTCATGTGTCATAAAATAGAACAAGTAACGTTCTGGCGCACTAATTAGCTCTAACTATAAGCTTTATCAAAAAGGAAGGTTTTGAGCCTACTTTTAAACGAAAAGATGGTGACTGCCTCCCGAACTGAAAGTGGTAGATTATTCCACAGCCGAGGGGCTTGATGGCTAAAAGCTCTGGCTCCTACTCTACTTTTAGAGAATTTAGGGACGACAAGTAGGCTTGAATTCTGGGAGCGGAGTGCTCTAGCGGGTTTATAAGGTACTAACAGCTCTTAAGGTAAAAAGGCGCTATATTATTAAGGGCCTTGAAGGTGAGGAGGAGAATTTTAAATTCTATTCTAGATTTAACTGGAAGCCAGTGTAGCGATGCTAATATTGGAGAAATGTGCTCTCTTCTCTTTGTTCTCGTCAGGACACGTGCTGCGGCATTTTGGACAAGCTGTAGAGTCTTTAACGACTCACTGCTGGAGCCTGATAATAATGAATTACAATAGTCCAGTCTCGATGTAACAAAGGCGTGGACTAGTTTTTCTGCATCTTTTTGTGAAAGGACATGTCTAATTTTTGAAATTATGAAATGATGACTTTCATTAACATAAACATGTTAACCAGTCAGTAATAATAGTAAAATATGCTGCTCAGACATTAATGCGTAAGAATTATTAATCCAATATGATACTGTGATGGAAACTTGACCTGGTGAGACTTTTGAAATAAAGATATTAGAGAATCATAGTCTTTTAAGAGGATTTAATTCCTTGCAAGGAAGGTCAGACAATCATACAGCATGCGAAGAGCATTCTGCAGAGGGAATGACAAAGAAACAGCAGGCGTGTGCTTTTTATGCAGATGCATTTAAGAGAATTAAGTTCTACTACGTTTGTATGTATGTGTGAGTGTGTGTGTGTATGTATGCATTGGTGTGAACTGAGTGAATAGTAAAATCCAAGGAGGTAAGACCCAGACACAGGCTGAAGGGTTCTTCAAGGTCTTGGTTGGGGGAGACCAGCAGTCTCAGATTTGTGGCCCTGATGTCATTTTGGCACTTACACAAGCAGCAATAGTATGCATAAGCAGAGATAATATATAGTGTTGTATAATGGTAAATATTCCATTACAATACCTAATGATATAAACATCACAATCTGTCATATTCAATGTTTTATGCTTTTTCACCCTTTTTAAGAGATGATGCATATTGGGGACAAGCGTAGTTGTCCATGCGGTGATATAAAATGTAATGATAGCAAAACAAGGCGTCAGTGATCATAGGTAGGGTGTGATTGGACAAAAAGGTGCAAGCGCAACAGCTTACTGAAGGCGAAATCACATTAGGGCCAGCTCTCCTGGAATTCATGGAGATTGGACTAGCTGGAGGCTTTTCACAGACTTACTTGGACATCCTGATTATAAAGAACTAAAGTAATCGAGTCTAGAGGTGACAAATGTTGGGTGAGTATCTCAGCATCCGTCTGAGACAGTATGTTCATGTTGTGCAATAGTAGTAGTAGATTTGACGTTGGCTAATTATTAATAATCATGAAATATGATTATTAAAATAACAATTATTTATTAAAAATAATTAAAAATTATAAAGCTATTAATTAAGAATAGTAAAACAATTAATTAGAAATGATACGGTTATCCATTAATAATAGTTAAAATAATTAATGAAAACAATAAAATTATCAATTAAGAATAATACAATCTGTAATCATGGCTTATTGTCGCGGGGCACCACCCTGGTTACAGGGACCAACAATTCACTCTTTAAATATCAGTCTCAAATGATATGTTATATTAATAATCTCAATATTTAATATTAATGATTAAATAATAAACAATGAAGGGTTTTAAGTTCGAGCACAGGCTATAGTAATCCAGCTGTATTCACATACATATGCACAAATAATCACAGAAATACGAATACTTTAATTACAAAAGTATTTATTAAAAAGGGGAAATAAAGTTAATGTTATTTCAATGATTCTTCATTTAACAAACTCGAATATTTCAAAGATGGCAACAACAGCAGCAGCATTTATCACAATTAAGACCACGCATGTGATACGGGGTATCTATGCGTGTGTGTGTGGTCGTGTGCGTGTCTGCCTGTCTGTGTCTCTCTGTGTGTGTGCGTGTGTGTAAGAAAGAAAAGGGGGAGTGGCTATGGCGTAATGACGAGGTCACGTGGTGACGTCCTCTGGCCGAATTAAAGGTGATGTTACATTCACGTACTTTCAAGATGGAGGTTGCCTAAGTGAAGCCACGTTGCGAAAAGCAAAATGGCTGCCGGTCACTGATCTTAAACAAAGGGGATCTTTAGACAAAGAGATTCCTTATCTCCTGGTTCTGGCGCCGAATTGCGTCGAGATGTATTAAGGCTCTTTAAATCTAGATTTTTCTATGCCACATGAAATATGTGAGTGTAGGTCGGGACGTGTGTAAAAACAGGTTTAGGAGAAAAGAGAGAGAGAGAGGGAGAGATAGAGAGATCAGGAAAGCTCTCAAAACATCGTCAGAGGCTAAACTTCCAGCGAAGCAGGCAGTCCAGTTACGTGAGATTTATCTTTTAACAGATGTAAATCTCCGCACAATATCTCTGACGGTAACACGTTAAAAGGAAACGCCGGTTTGTGACCGCGCGCTTCTCAGAACATAGTAGACAAAGGAACCGGATGTTGACGTCTCCGCGTTACACGGCTAAAACAGATCAGCGATCTACAAACAAACACACTCAAATAAAATGACACGCTAAGTATTTAAACTAGTCTCTGCCCAGACAATAAAGCCTCTTACTGTGACCTCCGTGGTGTTGCTTGCGCATGGGGCGCGCAAATTTCCGGAAGTCCAGCGAATGTCTTGTTGAACCTCAGGATGCGTGCGGACGGGCGGATTCCTGGAAAACAAGTGAGTGAAGTCCTGGCCTCTTAAGCGGTGCTCCGGTGGGTCTCGTGGTTGCAACGGAGGTCAGCGCTGGGCCGAATAGAGCCAACTTCTCTTGCTCTTGGAACGGAATTCTGCCTCGTCTCTTCTCTGACGGAATTCTGCCTCGTCTGTTCTGCAGGGATGATCAGCTGTGGATTGTGGAAAGAAAGTCTCTGAGCGTGGCCTTTTCAAGTTAAAAACAAAAACAGTCTTTCAAAATAAGATTCAACTTAAGATAAAAGAAAAATGAAAGAAATAAAAGAAAATAACTAAAGTTGCCCCTTTAGAGCTGGAACATCTGGAAGCCCCCGAAGGGCCCTGGTCGAAGTCCTTAGCAGGGAGAATGGCTGATAAAACTAAAGTTAAAGTTGCCCCTTTAGAGCTGGAACATCTGGATTTTTTACCACACTCAGAGCAACTAAATGGTTTCTCTCTTGTATGAATTTTCAAATGTGTCTTTAATTCGGACTTTCGGCAACATCTATAAACACACTCAGAGCAACTAAATGGTTTCTCCCCTGTATGACTCCTCATGTGTTTACTTAGATGGCCCTTTTCTCTAAATCTATCCCCACACTGAGAGCAACTAAATGGTTTCTCTCCTGTATGAATTCTCACATGTCTCTTTACATGGGACTTTCGGGTAAATCCTTTACCACACTCAGAGCAACTAAATGGTTTCTTATCAGTATCACATATCATATCACTTGGAGGCTGTTTGATATTTCTTGTATTTAAACCAGACTGAGGTTCCCATGTCTCCTTCCATACATCTTCAATGGCTTCAGTCTCGGGTTCAGGGGAGTCTTCAGTCGTGTCCACAGGACCTGGTTGTAAATGTCCATCAGGACCGGATTTCCTGGCTGGTTTTGATTCTCCACAGTCCGCTCTGTTCTCTTCAGTCTAACTCTGATGAAACTGTGACGACTGGGGTTTCTCTTCATCTTCTTCACTCTTCACAGCAACAGGAGTCAATGTGAACTTGATATCAACTTCTTCCTCCTGACTCAGCCTCAGTTCTATCTGTTCCTCTTTAATGTGGGGGGGCTCTGGGTCCTCCCTGTCCACAAGGGGGCTCCACTGCTGCTGCTGCTCAGGGTGAACCTCTTCTTTACTCACCACCAGCTGCAGGAATGCTGCAGGGAGAGTAGAGAGGTTTGCTACATTTTTTGGTCTTAAATAGTGTCACAACACCAATATTTTTGTTTCGATAACACTTTTCTTTAAAAGAAAGAGAGTGGCTCTGAGCCAGTGGCACCCTACTTCTGTTTGATTGTATGATTGTATGATATGTAGTTTGTGAGGCTCCAGTCGTGTGGAGGTTAATCATGGGTTGAAATGCCAGAATTACAATGTAATTTATGTTCATCATTTCATACAGAATAAATTGCCATGTTTTCTTGTTGCTTTCATGCAGGTGTTTTGACAATGGATAAGTAGCCTTAATTTTATGCTATGATGTACTTACATCAATTTTTAGAATTTAGTGATATCTGTTGAGGAATATTTATACCATCCTCACACATTACTGTATATGTTACTATATATATGTACAGGAGAATAGTGTCTGTCTAATTCCACACAATCCCTTCTTACCAAGCAGTACGAAAGGTCAGGTTATAGATAAAAGGACCAACCAACAGTGCATTGTAGTATTTATGCTCAGGAACTTCCATAGCTAACTAAGATGCACCCAGACAGAGTCACAAACTTCAACAAAAAGGCATATTTCACCAGTGGCAAGACATTAGGGCTGCACAATATATATCGACAATCTATCGTCATCGCGATATTAATTTGCACGAAAGACGTATCACAAAAGACGGCAAACAAATGGTGTTTCATATTTGCTGTGCGTGTGTCTCTCTATTTATCAGCCGTCAGGCTCGCTCTTTTCCCCTCTTGCTCTCTCTCTGTTCCACACATGCATGCTCACACACACACAGTGATCGGACATGTGTAAACTCAGTCTGGGTGAAAACAACAGAATTTAAAACTAAGTAAATGAATGTAGAGCTGGTGGAGATGGCGGGGAGCTTTGTTTGTCTTGACGCAGTTGGCGCAGCATACAGCATGAATGATAGAGCCACAGAGAGGATCAGTACATTAATGACAGATCCGCTAAAATCTTAAAAAGAAAAATGTATGAAAAGACTGGTGTCTGCCCCAGTGGCGCTGTAGCCGGGCTTTGCGCCTTATCCTGGCTGTGGAGCTGTCCGTAGTCTGTCCGTAGCCAGGGAGCGTTCATGTTTATTTATCGCAGGCAGGGTTGGGTATGTCTAAATTTCATTAATTCTGATTCCAATTTGGATTTTCCTTATCCATTCCTCATTTAGAATCCAAAATGGTACAAAGAAAAAAGAGGTCAAATGTTTAGCTAACAAAAATATCTTTATTGGACTGGACCAGTGCAGTTGCTGTGCTCATGTTACACCGAGCAGCAGGCAGTAATGCCTTGTGGTAGACAGGCAACATGACAAAATAACCTACACAACTTATATTTGAGCCTTATCAGAAATGCTCTTATTTGTGGAAGAAAATGTTCTAATAGTCCCTGTAAACCAGTGGTCGACAACATTTTAGACAATAAGAGCCAATGTGAAATTTTCATGTTAATTAGTGTGCCATATCAACATTTTTTTTTTTATTATTGAACCACATTCATATTTCTAACAGACATGTCATTTTATTCCATCCATATTCGCTATATATAAAACAACACTTTAAAGAAACATGTTTATCTCGTTATGATTGCAATAATAAGTTTGTCATTAACCCCACCAACCACCCTCTTATTCACATTTGCGGGGTGGAAAAGACTGAGAGACTCAGATCATCTTCTTGATGCAATAAGTGATGAGCTGCTCTGCTCACGTTAAATAGATTTAAGAGCCACAATTCACAAATGTATATTGTGTCTGTCAGAGAAAAGCAAGCTCCACTAGTTTCCCTAGCACAGAGCATCTTAGCTCCTCTAGCTTAGCTACTACACGGTGCTTGGTAGCTCCACTAGCTTAGCTACCACACAGCAGCCTAGCTAGCTGTCCGGCTCCAGGGATCAGGGGCTGACCTGCTCTGTGCAGCATGACTTCAGGCTTCATGACGGCATCGAGCAGCCTCCTCTGGCGGCAGATCTCCCGCTCTGACCGCTCCACTCTGTCTTCGTACTCCACCACGGTTTCCTCAAACACAGCGACGATCTCCTCCGCCGCTGTCGTTAGCCGCTCGATGAGCTGCGCTCTTAGCGCCGGGATTTGAGCCGTTTCATCTCCTTTCTCCATTTGCAGCAGAAAGTCTTCGGCGGCTGCGTTGATCCGCTCATGTACCGACACCCGCAGCAGAAGAACGGCGCACATTTTCCTCCTTTGTGTGCACTTTGAGTCAGGGAGCGAACCTAGAGGGCCAGCGGCATGTAAACATATACACCGAGTTCAGCGATAACAGCGACACCTGCTGGACTGAAGGACACATGTTACTGATCAGTTCTCAAGCAGTGAAATAAAAACACATTCTAACATATAAACATCCTAAGAACATACATGTTGTAAAAGGAAAACATTTTACCACAAAAATACAGAGGAGGCATATTGATTCTATAAGAGTGTAAAGATGTTATTTATGATAGCAGCAACAATTAATATAATAATTAGTTATAATACGTATTATTATTATATACATTTGCATAACATTAGTTACTTCGCATAGCAATACCACCAGTAAACACAAGACAATGATGTTCCTTAGGCTATATACTGTACAGTAATTTTGTAAACAGGTCTTCAATAAAATTACTTTGGCTCTAAAAGGTCTGAAAAATACACTGTGGTCAACATATAAATACTTACTGAGAGTCTTTAAACAGACCATCCGTGTGCAAATAATTCCTTAACTGGCCTGCCACAGCTTTTTGAAGATATATAGAGGGGTTGGATATGTTACTTAAACATGTTAGCTGCAGAGGTTTTATCATGTCATTTTAGTGTAGCTGTAATTTGTCAATCTCCATGCAACTTCTAGCAGGTTAGGATACCCCTGGAGGTCTCAGGTGACATTCTGTCTTTTTACTCTTTTGCCTAAAAGTAGAATTACATATTGAATTGTATGGGTCAATCTAAGAATTTTGGACAAGTCAGACTGAAATATAACATCCTGCCTTTGGGTATTGGGTCAGCAGACTATGTGCAATATTTGAAATCTAAGAACATACTATTTTCAAAGGCATTTTATTGATGCTTTCCATGTCTTGAGTTGTTCTAATGCTTTAAACAGTTGTGCTTCACTCACTTTTATATGAGCTTAAAACAAGATGTTTAAACAGGGATGCTGTATGTGTGCAAGTACACATAGGCACAGCTCCCTTCAGCCAAAGGACAGCTGCTTTTTGTGATAATGTTTTTTTTTTTTTCTTTTTTTTTTTTACCCCAGTAAAATGTTCTGGTATCCTGGTTTTTCCAAATCATCTAGAAACTTGGAATATGGGCAGAGAAGGTCTCTGGTTCGTCACGGGTTTGACTCCACGGAGAGACAACAAAAGACGAACCTGGATTGATCTGTCGAAAAATCCAAGAGTCTCCCTACCCTGTCTAGTGCCCCTGAGCAAGGCACCTTACTGCCCCAACATCTGCTCCCCGAGCGCCGTACATGGTCGCTCACTGCTCTGTGTGTCCTGCACACAGATGGGTTAAATGCAGAGGTTAAATTTACCTACCATTGCATGAGTGTGTAGTGCATGTCTGTGCATGTGTTTGGTATAAATAAACATATCTTAATTTTAATCTTAATCTTAAAACCAAGCTTTTACTAAAGGAATGTGACACATTTTACTCCAAAAGAACTCAATATCTCTGCATTTAATTATTTTCATATTCCGAATTACTGCTTCACATGCTCACACAGCTCGATACTGTATTTCTTAATATGACAAAAGAGCAGGTGGAGCTCTGGTTCAGTGCCAGCAAGCAAAGCCTGATGTTTAACCTAAAATGAAAGTTAGAGCCTATAATAGCTTATAATGCTATTAGTCTCACTGGGCTGTTGTGCAACTACGGAGCTGAACCTGCTTCACTTAATGGCATATGCTCCAAAACTGAAATACAAGTTCCATATGCTGGAATAAAATTGCTGGCAAAAATATTGTTTCAAATCACTGTATTATAATGCACGTCAGATCCTAGCACTAGACTCAAGCTAAAAGTTAAAATGATGGTCTGTGTTATATTTGATGTTTTTTTGGCTGCAAGGTATAATTTGGTTCCAGTACTTTGCTGTTGAGCTGCTGAAACAGCTGGATTAAATAAAAGACTGGACATTAGTTGCCACCCCTCTGCTGTGAGTCAAATATCCATATCAGTAACTCAACCAGACAGACAATGAGGAAAAACACAGGACACCAGAAGCCTTGTGGCAGTTACAGTCGAGAAATGTGAGCTCCCCCAAGTTGTCAAAGTCCTTCTACACAAGTGTTCTTTCTTCTCAAGCACCTCTGTGCTACTTGAAGACAGATGGAAGATTTAATCTGGCAGCAGGGAGTTGTGCCAATTACCTGCTCTGCATGGAAGCCAAAAATATTAAAGTCAGACTAATTTGATAACATTTGAAAACCAGTCCAAGAGCCCAATAGAACTCTTCATCTTACATAACTAGTTTTTGTGCTTGACAAAAATAAAAAAAACTCACATGTATTTTGACAGTGCCGTATTTGTCCTTGATAAATCAGATATCTACATTCATCATCTTTATGTCGTTGAAGTTTCCTGTTCAGGTTTTAGGAGAAGGGGATTGGTCAAGACTAACAATCTAAATCAACATGCCGTGAGTGAGGAGATGGGAAACATAGTTCAGCAGGTTAGCAGGTGGCTTTGGCTCAGGACGTAGATAGGGTCAGCCACTAATTGAAGACTGGTGGTTCAATCCCTGGCACCTCCAGTCATGCTGAATCACAAATTGCCCCAGATGGATGTGCTCACAGTGTATGACTGTATGATTGATGTGTATTCCAAAGGATTGTGTATAGAAAAACTGTGTGAATGGGTGAATATGACTTGATTGGTCGATAAGACTGGAAGGTGATATTTTGAGTCTCCAGTCTGGTGCAGATGGAATTTCCAGGTCAGTATGTCAAACCAGGAAGCCTGCTTGGTCTTCTCAAGTCCTATTCTTATATCTGTATGTTACCGGCAGTTCCATGCCATGACTTTTATACATAAGCAAGCGGAGTTGCAGAACATACCAAAGATGAATATGAGAACTACTGGTTTATAACACGCTTAAAGTAATGACTAATACATATAACATGTTGCGTTGAACAGATACTATAAGTAATGAAAAAGCAATCAAGTAGGATTTATCAATCAATCAATCAAGTTTTATTTGAATAGCCCATATTCACAAATCACAATTTGTCTCATAGGGCTTTAACAAGGTGTGACATCCTCTGCACTTAACCCTCAACAAGAGTAAGGAAAAACTAGTCTAGCTACAAAAACTCTTTTAACAGGGTAAAAATAACGTAGAAACCTCAGAGAGCCACATGTCAGGGATATCAGTCCCAGGACTGACAAAAGTTAAATTTTTGCCTCATCTGACCAGAGCACCTATCTAGCTACATGTTTGCTGTGGCTCCCACATGGCTTGTGGCAAACTCCGAATGGGATTTCTTATGGTTCACTTTCAACAACGGCGTTCTCCTTGCCACTCTTCCATAATAGCCAGATTTGTGGAGAGGACGACCAATAGTTGTCCTGTGGACAGATTCTCCCACCTCAGCTGTGGATCTTTGCAGCTCCTCCAGAGTTACCATGGGCCTCTTTGTTGCTCCTCTGATTAATTTTCTCCTTGTCTGGCTTGTCACTTTGGGTGGACGACCTTGTCTTGGTAGGTTTGCGGTTGTGCCATATTCTTTCCATTTTCTGATGATGGATTTTATGGTGCTCCGTGAAATGTTCAAAGCTTTGGATATTTATTTATAACCTAACCCTGCTTCATACTTCACAACTTATCCCTGACTTGTTTGCTGAGCTCCTTGGTCTTCATGACGCTGTTTGTTCAGCAATGATCTCTTACAAACTCTGAGCCCTTCACAGAACAGATGTATTTAAACTGAGATTAAATTGCAGACATGTGGACCCTATTTACTAATTATGTGACTTGCAACTGTGACTTGTGAAGGCAATTGGTCGCAGCAGATCTTTTGATTTATTCGCAGGAAGTAAACATTCCTTTACCAGTGTCATTTTTATGGAAAGCATTTTTACTGTATCAATTAAGAGATTTGACAGAACATTCCCATTCTGGGCGATTTGAATGTGTTGAGTAGTATTAATGTAACATGTAGGCAATATTTTGTTTTAGGTTTGTAGCAGTATGTATTAAGGGTGATGTGATTCAATGATTAGTAATCTGATTTAGACCTACAGTGACTGCCATGTTAGTCTATTCAAATGTCACCTTATTGGGTTTTTAATAAACCCTTCCTGGTATGGGCTTCAGATTGAGGGTGCTGTTACACTGGTTAACTTGTTGAGAGGACATATTTTCAAATGGGTCCAGGATATATATATATAGGTAGGTAGGTAGGTAGGTAGGTCTCTCTCTCTCTCTCTCTCTCTCTCTCTCGGAGTGCATGTTGGGAGTGAGTCTGGTGAGTGAGCTGGAGAAAGTTTGTTTCAAACTATATATTTCTACCTGTTTATTTTGCTCTTTTTTCCCTCTGCAATTGTAGTAGAGGTGTTTTTTGTTTCTGTGTGAGTGACAGGGTCAGGAGCAGTAGTTTAGTTGTTAGTTGTGTGTTTGTGTTTGTGCAGCATGGCTGCTGCAGGTGGAGGCTCCGGCCTCCACAAGCTAACACGCCGACACGGCATCAAACTGTGTCCGGCTGTGGACTGCTCGGTGGAGGAGGTCAGTCTGGCTGTGGGTGAGGTTGTGGGGTATGACAGTGTGAAGTCTGCCTCACGAATGAACAGTGCTGTGGTGGTGTTTGTAGAGAGCGTAGAAAAAGCTAACCAGCTACTTGAGAGGGGAGTGGTGATTCAGGGCTCCTTCACACCTGTGTTGTCCCTGGCAAATCCGGTCAGGAAGGTCCTAATTTCTAATGTCCCCCCATTCCTGAAGAATGAGTTATTGGAGAAGGAACTGGCCAGACATGGACAATTAATGTCCCCCATAAAAATGATCCCCATTCACAGTAGATCTCCACGTCTAAAACATGTCGTGTCTTTTAGGAGACACGTGTTTATGGTTCTCAAGAAAAGTGAGGAGGAGTTGAACCTGGTGTTTACTTTTAAAGTTGAGGATTATAACTACACGGTGCATGTAACTTCAGGGAACATGAAGTGTTTTGGCTGTGGGAGGGAGGGACACCTGATCCGCTTGTGCCCAGACAGAGCCGGTGGGGGCCAGTCGGCTGCCTCTGCATCGGGGCCTCCGGCTGCCTCGGCCGGGGGTGGTTCCTCTGCTCCTGCATCGGGGCCTCCGCCTGCCTTGGCCGGTGGTGGTTCCTCTGCTCCTGCATCGGGGCCTCCGCCTGCCTTGGCCGGGGGTGGCTCCTCTGCTCCTGCATCGGGACCTCCGCCTGCCTTGGCCGGTAGTGGTTCCCCTGCTCCTGCATCGGGGCCTCCGCCTGCCTTGGCCGGGGGTGGCTCCTCTGCTCCTGCATCGGGACCTCCGCCTGCCTTGGCCGGTGGTGGTTCCCCTGCTCCTGCATCGGGGCCTCCGCCTGCCTTGGCCGGGGGTGGTTCCTCTGCTCCTGCGTCGGGGCCTCCGCCTGCCCTGGCGGGTGGTGGCTCGGATGCTCCTGCACCGGGGCCTCCGCCTGCCTTGGTCGGGGGTGGTTCCTCTGCTCCTGCGTCGGGGCCTCTGCCTGCCTTGGCCGGGGGTGGTTCCTCTGCTCCTGCGTCGGGGCCTCCGCCTGCCCTGGCGGGTGGTGGCTCGGATGCTCCTGCACCGGGGCCTCCGCCTGCCTTGGTCGGGGGTGGTTCCTCTGCTCCTGCGTCGGGGCCTCTGCCTGCCTTGGCCGGGGGTGGTTCCTCTGCTCCTGCATCGGGGCCCCCGCCTGTCTCGGGTGGTGCTGGGGCCACTGTCCCGATGGAGCCACGGGGGGACACACCAGGTTCACGGGGGGAGGACAGTGAGGACGTCCATCAAAAGAACGAGGTGAGATATACTCACACATCCACTAGAGGAGCAGAGGCAGAGCTCCCTGATGAGGAGGATTTTTTGATGGAGGAAGATTTCCTAAAACTGTCAGCCAAAAGAAAAAACCCTGAAAACAAGACAAATAGTAACCAGGCAAAAAAAGTATCTAAGATAAACCCACCGTTTTCTTCCTCTCAGTCAGAGGACATTTCAACAGAAACACCGGAGAACATGAAGGAGGATGTAGATAGGCTTTACACCTTCACCAGTATCAGGAAGTTTTTACAAAACACTAAGGGCACAAGAATGGTTAGAGTAGAGGACTTCTACCCAGATTTAGGACTTTTCCTCAAGTCATTGAAGTATCACATGGGGAATTCTGAAGGTCCAGACCAACCGACCTTCACTGATCAGGAAACTTATCGTCTTAAAAAACTAATGTCAAAGGTCCGAGCCCAAATAGCAATTTGATGTTGAAAAACCTGTCTGTTTCCTCTGTCTGTGTGGTCCTCTATGTTTGTTTTAACCTCTCTCTTATCCTCAACATGTGTGACATAAAGCTGGGATCTTTAAATATGAATGGTGCCAGAGGAGATGTGAAGAGAGCTGCTCTGTTCAGCCTGTGTAGAATCAGGAAGTTAAATGTTGTTTTTCTCCAGGAAACACACAGCACACCTGAGAGTGAAGCTTCGTGGAGGAAGGAGTGGGATGGGCAGGTGTTCTTCAGCCATAAGAGCAGTAACAGTGCTGGAGTGGCCATTTTATTTTCCAGGGACTTTCTACCTGTTTCCTCTGCAACAGAGGATATTGTAGAGGGTCGCCTGTTAAAAATACAGGCTGTCTTTGAAAATGTAAAACTAACCTTCATAAATGTTTATGCTCCGACTGTAGGCACAGAAAGAGTAACTCTGCTAAACACTCTGAACTCTGCTGTTAACTCGTGTAGTGGTGAAGGTCACATGTTCCTGGGTGGTGACTTTAACTGCACGGC
This sequence comes from Platichthys flesus, assembly GCF_949316205.1. Taxonomy (NCBI): domain Eukaryota; kingdom Metazoa; phylum Chordata; class Actinopteri; order Pleuronectiformes; family Pleuronectidae; genus Platichthys; species Platichthys flesus. Next base: position 20,334,840 of record NC_084961.1, on the reverse strand, counting down.
TGATGCAGCTCTGGACAGAAACCATGCAGAACCTCATGGAGCCTCCAGGAGGTGTCTTGTCAAACTGATTGAACAGAATGATCTGTGTGACACCTGGAGGTTTCTTCATCACACTCAGCGTCAGTACACTTGGGTTCATACTAGAGACAATACTCTATCTATGGCTCGGCTGGACAGATTTTATTGTTTCAAACATCAGGCCAATGCTCTTCAGAGTTGCTCCATACACCCAGTAGGCTTTTCAGACCATTCACTCGTTCAGGTTTCAGTTTCCATTAAAAATATTAAGTGCAGCAGTAGTTACTGGCATTTCAATGTAGCCCTGCTGTCAGATAATGTTTTCAAAAATGCTTTCGTTTTGTTTTGGAACAATTTTTCAAAAACTAAATCTGACTACACCTCATTACAGCAGTGGTGGGATATAGGAAAGGGTCAAATTAAGAATCTGTGCCTACAGTACACTCGCAATGTCACGAGAGACATGACCAGGTCTATGAAAGCTCTGGAGACAGAAATAGTGGATCTGCGAGATTTAGCAGAATCCACAGGAGACGGAGAACATTTTAAAGTTCTCAAAAACAAAAAGTCAGCTCTGTCAGACCTGTTGGGTTTTTCTGCTCAAGGTGCTCTGGTTCGCTCCCGGTTCCAGCATGTTGCCAAGATGGATGCTCCCTCTCACTTCTTCTTTGGCCTCGAACGTAAGAACGGGCAAAAAAGACTCATGACCTCCCTGCGGTCCAACACGGGGCAGCTGTTGCAGGAGTCTGCAGAGATTCGCAGATATGCTGTTGGTTTCTATGAGGACCTCTTCGCGATGGAGTTCCAAGAGAGACCAGAGGTGGCACAGCCGTTCTTTGAGGGTCTACCCAAGGTGCCTGCAGAGGTCAGTGCAGAGCTACACACACAGCTCTCTGCAGTAGAACTACATGCTGCTCTGCAGAGGTTAAAGAACGGCAAGGCTCCGGGTATCGACGGACTGCCTGCTGACTTCTACAAGGCTTTCTGGCCTGTGATTGGAGGAGATCTGCTGTTGGTCCTCAGAGACAGTTTCAACAAAGGACAACTACCTTTGAGCTGCAGGAGAGCGGTCCTCACCCTTCTCCCCAAAAAAGGAGATCTTAAAGAAATAAAGAACTGGCGACCAGTGGCTCTGCTCTGCACGGACTATAAACTTTTGTCCAAAGTGTTGGCAACGAGGCTGAGAAAAGTGATGGAGCAGGTCATTCACGTAGACCAGACCTACTGTGTGCCCAGCAGGCTGATATCTGACAATATTACTCTGATTCGGGATGTTTTGAACCTCTCTGGTTCATCTGGCTGTGAACTTGGTCTTATTTCTATAGATCAAGAAAAGGCTTTTGATCGGGTTGAACACGGATACTTGTGGCAGGTGCTGCAGGTGTTTGGGTTCAGCCCTGGTCTCATAGCCATGATCCGGACTTTGTACAGTGACATTGAGAGTGTTTTAAAGATTAATGGTGGATTAAGCTCTCCTTTTAAAGTCCAGAGGGGAATCAGACAGGGCTGCTCCCTCTCTGGCATGCTGTACTCTCTAGCCATAGAGCCGCTCCTGCACAGACTGAGGGTACAGCTGTCAGGTGCAAATCTCCCAGGGTGTCCACAAACTGTGAAAGTATCTGCTTATGCTGATGATGTCATGGTCTTTGTTCAAAAACAAGAGGACATCGATAAATTGGTTGAAAATGTCGATAATTTCAGTAAAATATCATCTGCTAAAGTTAACTGGGGAAAAAGTGAAGCTTTAGCAATGGGAACTGAGCTGAGGAGAGAACTTGTATTACCGGGGGGGTTGACCTGGAAAAAAGAGGGTCTTAGATATCTAGGTATTTATCTTGGGGATGCAACCTTCATAAGCAAAAATTGGGATAATGTTTTAGAGAAGGTAGAGGGACGCCTTAAAAAATGGAAGTGGCTTCGTCCACACATGTCGTTTAAAGGCCGCACCCTCATTATAAACAACCTGGTGTCCTCCATGCTGTGGCACCGACTGGCATGTGTGGACCCCCCAGCACGTCTGCTGGCCAGGATACAGGCCGTGATGGTGGACTTCTTCTGGGACCGTCTGCACTGGGTCCCACAGAGTGTCCTCTTTCTACCTACGGAGGAGGGGGGACATGGCCTTGTCCACTTGGCGAGTAGGGGGGCCGCTTTCAGACTCCAGTTTGTCCAGAGACTCCTTACTGGTCCTTTGGACCTGGTCTGGAGACCAGTAGCCCGTTGCCATACTCGAGCGGTGTGGTGAGCTAGGCCTGGCTGAGTCGTGGTTTCTAATGGATGTGAATGCATGTAAGTTGAACAACCTTCCACTTTTTACAAAGGACTGCTCCGAGGTGGTGGGGAATGTTCCAGAAGGGCAGACTGAAAGACTCTGACTCTCTGCTTTGGCTCCTCAAAGAGCCAGTGGTTCACGGGAATCGGCTCCGGTGGTGCCTGCAGAACCAGGCCTGATTCAAAAACTGTGCGAGGCCCGGGTCCTCACACTGGACCATGTGGTGGAGGTGTGTGCCCTCACCTGGACAACGCTGCAGGTCTGGCCTCACGTTTGGGGATCAGGTCAGTCAGAGTGGTCAGCTTCCTGCTGAGAGGCTGGAAACAGCAGCTGACTCCACCCTGAACTTCAGTTGATCACTGATTACCGGGATGGACTCATTCAGCCGGATACCAGTGATCCTCTTCCTGAGTTAACAATTGTTCCTATGATAAAATGTGAAGGTTTGTTGTTGAAATTAAAAACTGCCTCTGGTAATACACTCAGCACCATGACAGGGAAAACAATGTATTATTTACTAGTGAAGTTTCTGAACCAGGACAGACTAGAAGCCCGGAGGACTCTCCATGGAGGACTCATCTGATCTGACGGAGGCTCAGAGGCCGGAGTGGAGAGCCCTGTACAAACCACCGCTGACTAAGAGGGGGGGGGGACTTACAGTGGAGGGTTCTACACGGAGCTGTTCCTGTAAACGCTTTTGTTTCGGTGATTAACTCTGAAGTTGCTGCTACGTGTCCCTTCTGTCCACAGAGGGAGACAGTTCTTCATTGTTTTCTGAAGTTGGTCGACTCTCCTCCTGTTTCTGTTTCTGACTCACCTGTGTGCTTTATTTGAAGAAGTTTTCACAGATCAAATGTTCATCCTGGGTTACAAGTACAACAGTAAAAAACAAAATAAAAAGTCAACTCTTCAACTTTTTTTTTGGTCAAGCAAAGATGGCGATCTATCTCTCCAGGAGGAAAAAACTTGAAGACTCACTGGATGTAGATGTTATTTGCATCTTTAAACAAATGTTAAAGGCGAGGCTGAAACTGATTTTTCTTTCTTTATTTTGTCAAATAATGTAGAAGATTTGAGAAGATGTGGTGCCTCAAGCAGGTTTTATGTTCTGTGACAATAGATAAGCTGGTGTTTGGTCATATTTTGGATTGAATATTGTTTTTATGTTGATGTAACTTGTGTTTTGAAAACTGAGTAAATAAAAGTGGCTTGAAAAATCAAAAAAAAAAAAAATCTCTCTCTCTCTCTCTCTCTCTCTCTCTCTCATCTCTCTCTCTCTCTCTCTCTCTCTCTCTCTCTCTCTCTCTCTCTCATCTCTCTCTCTCTCTCTCTCTCTCTCTCTCTCTCTCTCTCTCTCTCTCTCTCTCTCTCTTCTCTCTCTCTCTCTCTCTCTCTCTCTCTCTCTCTCTCTCTCTCTCTCTCTCTCTCTCTCTCTCTCTCTCTCTCCTCTCTCTCTCTCTCTCTCTCTCTCTCTCTCTCTCGGAGTGCATGTGGGAGTGAGTGTGGTGAGTGAGCTGGAGAAAGTTTGTTCAAATAGTTGTTTTTTCTAGCCGTTTTCTTTGGTCTTTTTCCCTCTGCTCTTGTATTAGAGGTGTTTTTTTGTTTCTGTGTGAGTGACAGTGTCATGAGCAGCAGTTTTTAGTTGTTAGTTGTGTGTTTGTGTTTGTGCAGCATGGCTGCTGCAGGTGGAGGCTTCGGCTCCACAAGCTAACACGCCGACACGGCATCAAACTGTGTCCAGCTGTGGACTGCTCGGTGGAGGAGGTCAGTCTGGCTGTGGGTGAGGTTGTGGGGTGTGACAGTGTGAAGTCTGCCTCACGTATGAACAGTGCTGTGGTGGTGTTTGTGGATAGCATTGAAAAAGCTAACCAGCTACTGAGAGGGGAGTGTGATTCAGGGCTCCTTCACACCTGTGTTGTCCCTGGCTAATCCGGTCAAGAAGGTTCTCATTTCTAATGTCCCCCCATTCCTGAAGAATGAGCTAATAGAGAAAGAGCTGGCCAGACATGGACAATTAATGTCCCCCATAAAAATGATCCCCATTTACAGTAGATCTCCACATCTAAAACATGTCGTGTCTTTTAGGAGACACGTGTTTATGGTTCTCAAGAAAAGTGAGGAGGAGTTGAACCTGGTGTTTAGTTTTAAAGTTGAGGAGTTCAACTACACGGTGCATGTAACATCAGGGAACATGAAATATTTTGGCTGTGGGAGGGAGGGACACCTGATCCGCTTGTGCCCGGACAGAGCCGGTGGGAGCCAGTCGGCTGCCTCTGCATCGGGGCCTCCGCCTGCCTCGGCCGGGGGTGGTTCCTCTGCTCCTGCATCGGGGCCTCCGCCTGCCTTGGCCGGGGGTGGTTCCTCTGCTCCTGCACCGGGCCCCCCTCCTGCCTTGGCCGGGGGTGGTTCCTCTGCTCCCGCATCGGGGCCTCCTCCTGCCTTGGCCGGGGGTGGTTCCTCTGCTCCTGCACCGGGGCCCCCGCCTGCCCTGGCTGGTGGTGTTTCCGGTGCTCCTGCGCCGGGGCCCCCGCCTGCCTTGGCGGGGGGTGGCTCGGCTGCTCCTGCATCGGGGCCCCCGCCTGATTTGGCGGGTGGTGGTTCCTCTGCTCCTACATCGGGGCCCCCGCCGGCCTTGGGGGGTGCTGGGGCCTCTGTCCTGATGGAGCCACGGGGCGACACACCAGGTTCACGGGGGGAGGACATTGAGGACGTCCACCAGGAGAACGAGGTCATAATCACTCAAACAGACACTAGAGGAGCAGAGGCAGAGCTCTCTGATGAGGAGGATTTTTTGATGGAGGAAGAGTTTAAAAAACTGTCAGCCAAAAGAAAAAACCCAGAAAACAAGACAAATTGTGACCAAGCTAAAAAAGTTTCAAAGAAAAACCCACCGTGCTCTTCCTCTCAGTCAGAGGAACGTTTAACAGAACCACAGGAGAACAGGCAGGTGGATGAAGAAGGTTTTTACACCTTCGCCAGCATCCAGACTTTTTTACTAAAGACTAAGGGCTCAAGACTGGTTAAATTAGAGGACTTCTTCCCTGATTCAAAACTTTTCCTCCACTCAGTGAGACACTCCATGTTGAAGGATGAGGATGACCCGTGGTTCACAAAACAGGAGTTTTACCGCCTGAAAAAAATAATGGCAAAGATCCGAGCCCAATTGGCCACATGATGTTTAAACCCTGTCTGTGTTCCTCTGTCTGTTTTGACCCCTTTTACGTTTTTGGTCTAAAGAAACCCTCATCCTCAATACGTCTGCTGGCCAGGATACTGGCTGTGATGGTGGACTTTCTTCTGGCACCATCTGCACTGGGTCCCATAGAGTGTGCTTTCATAAAGCTCCAGCTCATCCAAAGACTCCTGACTGGTCCTGGGAACCTGGTCTGGAGACCAGTAGCCCGTGCCATACCCTCACGTTTGGGGGATCAGGTCAGTCAGGTGGTCAGCCTCCTGCTGAGAGGCTGGAACCAGCAGCTGACTCACCCTGACCTCCAGTTGATCACTGTGATGAACTCATTCAGCCGGACTCCAGTGATCCTCTTCCCGATGAAAACCTTTGTTCCTGAGTTTAAATGTGGAGTTTCTTTGTTGAAGTAAAAAAAGAGCAGCTGGTTTTTGGTCATTGTTTTTTGGTTTGAATATTGTATTGTTTTTTTGTTTTCGTAAAATGTTTTGATATGTTATAGTAACTTTGATTGTTGGAACTGAGGCAAAGCACTGAACCAACATTTTAACACTTGGAGGGGAAAAACTGATGACGCGGTCCAAAGAAGTTTTAAAAGAGTTTAAAACATTTATTATGCATAATACCAGGAGTCATACAAATTCATTTAAATATGTTTTGTTTGAAGACTTTCATTTTTTAAACACTGTCATTATCATCCAGAAGCACTCTGGGATATTTACAGACCAGGGGTTAATTTATATTGGTTATCAGTTTAAGTTTTAATTTTACAACATTTATAGTACAATCACATATCTCTTCACCACCAGTGTCATAATAGTCCTATGTAATTTTAGTGTGAAGGCCAAAACCATGGCAGAGCCTGTGAACCTGCATATACTCTACATCGGCAGGTAGCACAACACCACACTGACAAATAATCATTTACAACCCTTAACAGCATGGGTTTTACTTTGACAAGCTGTATTTTTTATTGTTATTATGGCGATGTCTGAAATTCCAAATAATATTTTTATATACAGTGACATACAGCCATACAGTGACAGCTAATGTTAGTGCAGTAAATAAGAAATGAAAGACGCATACGAGGGAATCTCAGGTCTTAAATCGCTCCCCTACACCACCTCATCTTCTCAGTTTAAATTTTGTTCAGCTATGTTACAGAAAAAAGCTTGATCAGGTGACGACAATATGTTTTTCTTCAATGACCAGCCCACTGCAGAAATTTATTCGACTGAGCTAAACATACTGATCAGCCTCTTTTCATCATTCCAAGCAGGTATTTGCAGGTGAGAGGGGGCACAGTTAAATATAATAAGTGTCACACAAGTTGTGCGGTCGACTCACTTGGCAGCTTGCCAGATGATAATGCCAAGTATGACAAGTACGATGGAACCAACCATTGCAAGGATGCACATCTTCTTCCGGGACTTTTGCTGTAATAAAGAAGCACATACTGGAGGGTTAGTGGCAGGGAAATCACTGACTGACAGCACTCAGAACTGACAGCTGCTGCACACTCACCTGATAGTAACTGGCTCTTTGGAGCTGCTCTGTTCCTCGTTCTACGTGAACTTCAGCATTTTCCACGTTTGCCTCAATGCTATCTGCAGGGCATAGAGAAAAGTGAGCTGAAAGCTAAATAAAGCTGCTTTCAGACATGCACTAAACTCCTGAGGTGGTGTGAGGGAATGCAAATGTCCGAATGAGAGCCTCCGGAGTTTCTGCAGACTTTCTCTGCCTGGCCCCATGGTATAAAGACAGCCGGAACAGATGTGAGAACATAGCAGGAAATCCTACTTAGCATTCACCAAGCATTAATGTTTTTTTTTATGAAGTTTCCAACAGGAAAAAAAACAAGGCAATGGTGGCATACACACTGAAGACAAAGAAGTAAAGGGAATTTGTGGTGGTAAGAGCCCATATAATAGTCAAAAAAATAAAATAAGTGATCTCTACAGCAGAATTAATACAACACATTCTGCCTGCTGCACCAACCTCATCTGAATACTGCAGAAAATGTGTTGCTGTTGTGAGTGGAGAGTATCGTTTTGCATCGTGCATGTATGTACGGCAAACTGCTTAGACTAGAGGAGAAACTACCTTCAAGTTGAACTCTGAGGTCGGAGCATGCTCAGAACTGTGAAAGTTCTGTATAATTAACTACACACATACTATACTCACTTTATATGGTCATACAATTAATACAGAAACCTTTCTGACACTTTGATACAAAATTGAACCAGTATATTTGTCTAATCTATATTCAATACTCTTTAGTGGTTTACATCTTACAAACTTAAATATGCCAAGTACTGAGACCAATCACCCATAGCAGCAGTGAGAGCATAATGTTTTCTTGGATAAGTTCTTCCCATTCCTCTTGGCAGAATAATTCAAGCTCAGGTTGGATGTGCACAGGCATTTTTAGAGATGCTCTACTGGGTTCAGGTCTGGCTGGACCACTGGACTTTATAGACTTTTTATGGAACCACTCCTGTGTCTTCTTGGCAGGATGCATAATGTCAGTGTCTGAAATGAAGTCCTTCAGTCCAGTATTTTGAGCACTCAGGAGAATGTTTCCACTCAGAATTATTTCATATTTTTCTAACAGGCATCTGACCATGGGGTCTCATTCAGCACAAATGGGTTCTTGGCTATTAGTCTTAACAGGGCATCTAGTTCCCAATAACACGTTATTATGACCAGATGTAGGAAGAGAACCAATGGAGCCCTGCCCTGCTCCTGGGCACTATTACAGATGTTATTGTATGGTGGCCTCTGTCCTGACAAATCTTGTGTCAGAGGTCTATGGAAGGTTCGTGTTTGGGATTTACTCAGACATACACCATGAACTGAAAGAAATTCAGTTGAAATTTGTAGAATGCATCAGAGCACCACTACGATTGTCATAACCAAGGGTTAGAATAGCGCTACTCACCTATCATTTCTCCCTGATCATGGATCATCACTGCCAAGTCCTTGAAGATCTGGTTTACATCCATGATGTCCGACTGAAACAGACAAAATCAGTTGAGGCAGTTGTATGTGGTCCAACGGCATGACAGTGGATTTTAAAATACGTCTGTCGCCATGATTGTGTTCAACTGTGTCCTGATCAATATTAGAAATACTATGCAAACAGACCTCTAGCTGTCTGATGTTGGTTTCTCTGTCCTTGATGAGCTCCAGATCCTCCTCTGTGATCGCCGCCACCTCCTCTTCCTGGGCAGACATCTGACCCCAGTCCTCTTGGCTTATTATAAACAGGAAAGACACAAACATTTTGTCCAAAAACTAAAGTTGATCGTTCTTACTGTTGTATATATTGTTTTCAGTCTTATTTTTCTTCTGTGCCAGTAAAGATCATGTTTGCAGTGAAATACATTGGTTTTAAGCACAATGATTTCATTTATTGTATTTAATAGCCAAGTGGATTAATTGAAGAATTTATTAGTAGACATGAATTTTCCATGCCACATTTACATTAAACCAGATCACAGAAACTAAGTCAAGAATTGTAATGTATTGTATTTCAGTTTAACCCAGCAGGAGGGAGCAGACACCAGACAATACTAACTGCAAAGTATTGTCATACATTTTTCTGAAGAGATCAGCATTCACAACAGAATTAATTTAATCTATGGCGATTTTCTAAGGTCAAATGTCTGTCACACACAGCAGATTCAGACAGGAACACAGAATAAAAAGTGATGGACATGTTCTCACATGAGAGACAGAACTGCAATGACTGCCACAACTGCAGTTGAAACTATGCGGTCTGACTGTCTGCATGGAAGATGAAAACATTATGGACTGTAGCGCGAGATGGTACGCGCCACACAGCATTGTTGTTGTGAGAAGTGTGGATTTTTTTTCTTCCATATGAAATTGTGGCAGAACAAATAAGAAAATGGCGGTCACCACAGTCTACATACTTGATGGGATACACTGAGAGATGCTAGGTTTCTCTTTTTGGAGATGGACTTCTTAATATAATATCTCCACTCAAGAGGTTGTTTTCATCAGCATTTATTTGTTTGTCTGTTTGTCAGCAGTAAACCACTGGAATGATTACCATGAATCGGTTGAGGTAAGGACTCTTCTAGGTGCTATTCTAGTTCATCTAAACAACTAAACTGCCTGACAATGAAACTCTGACTGAATGTCAAGGTACTTACTTATCGAAAGATACCAGTTTTTCATCTCGAGAACTGTCCTCAGCCTGAGAGAAAAAAGAAAAGCCATTAATGTCAAAGTCCATTAAATAAAACACAGATCAAGACATGGCTCACTAGAATCAGTTGTTTCTTCAATTCTGTCATGAATGCAGTTAGGGGAATTCTTCTTCTGCCCCTCCTGTGGTATGAAACCAACATTGACTCCTACTTACTGACAGACGGGATCCAGCCCTCGCCCTGGCTACCGACTCCTTTTCCCTCTCTGCTGCACGCCGCTGGATTGCTTGGAAGTTGTTGAGAGCAGCTGAGAAATCATTCATCAGCCGGTCCCTCTGGATCTTTTGCTGCCTCTGGACATCACAGAGTAGAGGGACACATACAGCATGAGACCATTTGGAAAGACAAGGAAGATCTGAAAGATGTTTTGAGAAGCTGAATATATTATATATTCTTGAGTATGAATTCATCAAGCAGTTGAAACCAAAAATGTACAATTGAATGGACAACCCCAAAACATAAAGCCTTCGGCCAGTGACTGTTGCCGGCGGGGAGCCATGATAAAAAAGTTCCTGTATCGATTCAGTATCGGAACCATTTTAAAAGTAGCAATTTAGTACCAAACCCTTATTTTTAATACTTTTTAGGTACACAATCACCAGAGGTAAAACCAGGAATAATAGTACAAGATTCACAAAAATATAACTATGAAACAAACTTTCTTTTTGAAAGTTGTTTTAGAAACAAATGCAAGAGGTTAGAGGTGGGAATCGCACAATTCATTTCAGATATATTCCTAATTTGTTTATGTTTGTACATTTACATGTATATTTTTCTCTGAGTGCATCTTCCCATCCTTTTGAAGCTTAATATATTTAATCTCTTCATTATAACCAAATTGTGCAATGTGTATTAAACATTTTTTAAAGCCGCTGTATTAGAAAAAAAACATAACCAGAGCCAAACTGCTGAGATATTAATTTAGTTAAGTGTGGTTGCTGATTGCAGTTTACAGAATGTTAGTCAGAACCACACAGGAATTAGCTCTTAGCACATTAAGTGGCATCTACTTCTCTGCTGTTACAATACAAAGGCCGAGTTGTGGAGGTTGGTGTGGTTGTATTTTAAATATGAATTTGCAGTTTTGTTAAGATTTCCATCTATTTTGAATATAAGCCTGATGCACAATCAAATTTAGAACTTGAGTCGCACACTTTATATTTTTGCTCCTTATGCTGGTGACAAATGAAGAGTGACACTTACCTGCTCTGAGGGTGACAAGGGCAAAGGGATTGATCCCAAGTCTTTCAGGTGCTTGTTGGTTTCTTTTGCCAATTGATTAGTGTAGTGCTGTATCTGCTGCCTGTGGAGATACAAGCATTTTAGAGTTAAACCCTACTAGTCAATAGAGGTGTGCATCTTCACCAGCCTTACGATTCGATAACGATTCAGCAGTCAACTATTCAATTCACAACAATGCATCTCGATGCATTTCAATGTATCAAATCCACAATTTTCTATGTTACTGCACATGCCTGCTTTTGTATCAATTAATAAATCAGACAAAAATTAACTCCGATTTTATTTAGAAAGTGCTTTAAAAGGAGACCAGAAGGTGAAACAATATATAAACGCTAACAGAGTAACATGAGCAATTGTGACCCCCAAGTCTGAAAATGTCTCGCACAGCATCTGCATATATCGTCCTCTACTTGCATCACCCATTTTAACAGCACATCCATGAATGGCTAGAATTGCTGTCACTCTCTATGTTACATGAAGGTGTTTGCATCCTATTGGATAGTTAAGCCTAAAGTATGCATTCCTAAATCAAGTTGTGTCCTTTGACTTGCTACTGATAAAAATACGTGTTGGGAGTTAAAGTTGCTGCCTCTCAGTCTGGCCCATCTGAGTTAGATATGAAAGTCCCTCAACGTAGACACTACAATGTGCTGTTGGTTGGCCCTTTATCTATAACCTGACCTTGGGTACTGCTTAGAGAGCGAAGGGAGTATCTGTGGAATTAGACTCTTCTCTTGTAGATATAATGTATAATATACAATATGCATAATATATAGTGCCATACACAGTAATGTGTGAGGATGGTACAAAATTCCTGAACAACAACAACAACAACAACAAAAGTCTATGACAGTCGTCAAACTTCTGTCTGTAAGAGTGTGTGTGTGTGCTCGTCTCCGTCCCTCCTCACACATGAACTGAAAAACATGTATTTAGTTATTAATCGATGTCGGATCATGACTCCGGTTTGTTCGGTAACTTTAACCCTGATGTCCTGACTGTATCTACAACTCTGCATCGTGATGCATCTAAGAATCGAGAAATTGACATAGTTCTACTAGTCAATCTGATGAGTTTCTCCAGACTATGCATCACCCTTCAACAATGAAGTACATATTCATAGTACATGTCACAATGGTGTTGTGACCATTTTGACGGGCTTACTATGTAGTGATGTCAATGACGTTCAGAGACACAGTAATCTAACAGGCGCATTTCATGTTGGAGAGCATAGGCCACTGGGACAAAGTGACTATCCAAAGGGGACAGTATGTCTGTGTGCGACCCTATGTGTTTATGTCTGTGTGTGCCAAAAAGAGAGAGGGAGTCAATGATTTGATACATACAGACGATCCTGGAGTTCACTGGTGTCCTGTCTGGTCCCCACCTGGTTCACGATGGTTTTGATCTGAGCAGCTGTCAAGGGAAAAAAACTCTGTGATAAAACTCACTGTTGTGATGAAAACACAAATGTACACGCTGTCCTTAGATTGCAAGTAAATGGACTTCATATATAAAGCACTTTTCTAGTATTAACAAAATATGTCACATTCCTTCTTCATACAGTGCTTACTTATAAGTAAAAGTCCCATACTGACAGCATCAGCAGCAATTTGGGGTGCAGTGTCTTGCACCTCTGTTGACATATGGACTGGAGGTCAGGGATTGAACCACTGACTCTGTCTATGAAGATGTTTAGTAATCCACGTCATAGTGGTTTTCCTATGAAGATGTTCAATAATCCCAGTCATAGTGGTTTTCCAGGAATTGTATGAATGCAACTCATTAAAAAACCCAAAGAAGCCTCTTGACACATCTTCAAGAACTTTATGTATACACGTACAACTCCTCGAGAACCACGACCTTCCGATTAAATGACAACGCACTCTATGTCCTGAGCCACATGCAGGTCATGCGTATTCGTAGGGGACAGTAATAGTGAACTACATAGTCAGACTGAAGAATTCGTGCCTTACAATTTAACCTCTGACCACAACAATTGAATCCATTAATCCTTGAGGCCTATGGCCTTTCTCAATACAGAGCAGACTGCTCCAATACATATTGCATGGACTGTATGCAGATCTTTTGGATGTAAGATCAATAAATTAATATGAAAACAAAATAGTTGAATGTTTGCTAGTCAACTACCCAGGATAAAGCACCTTTTGTTTGAGCCCAAAACTATTGGAACATGTGACTGACTGAGCCCTGTACATTCCTTGTTCAAACATTTAATAGCTCAGAGTGTGTGCACTTGGTTTTAGTTTACAGAGAGATGTCTGGGAGAAGAGCAGAGACATTGTGAGACTGAGACCCTGTAGTCAATGACCAGGTCCTGTTCCTCAGAAGTCAACATTTCGCTTGTAACAAACATGAAGTAAACGAGGCAGCATTAAAAGAGAAACTACATAAATGATAATTATAATAAGTGATAGTTCTGATGCACTAATTGCAAATAATGGTTATTCAACCAAATATACATTTTTATTTTCAATAAGATGATCTTTTCCTTTTATTCACATCTAAATAATGAGTGGTCTGGTTAAAAATGTCCGGTTAAATGTGTTCAACAGATCAGGACCTGTTGAACACTTTTGGATGAAAACAAAAGGAACTTAAAGCGGAAACTCTTGTCTCATGTTCTTCTTATGATGTTTAACCAAAAAGTCTTCAGTTCATTATTCCACTGTCACATATCCATCCCCAAACTTGTAGATTGAGAATGAACACCCTACTGTAGAACAGACAACTGAATGTCCAGACGTATTCCATATATATAGAATACATAAATCTTTCATCAGAAAAGCTGCTTATCCTTTTGAGGGTCGTCAGGAGCTGGAGCCAATCACAGCTGGTATTAGGCAATCTAAAGACCTCAATCAAAATCTGAGGTCTGTATTTATATAGTGCTTTTTTAGTCTTGATGACCCCTCAACGCTTTACAGTACCCACTCACACAAATCCATTCATACAGTGCATCTATGAGTAGCACTTGTATATATTTGAAAGGGCCATTTGGGGTTCAGTATCTTGCTCAAGGACACTTCGGCATGCGAAATGGGGAGAACTGGGACCTGTATATCCTGGACAGGTCACCAGTCTATCACAGAGCTGACATACAGAGACTAACATCTGCTCACATTTACAGTCAATTTAGAGTCACCAATTAACCCAATGTCTTCAACTGTAGGAAGAAGCTGAAACACCCAGGGGAATCCGACTCAGGCAAAGGCAGAGCATGCAAAGTCCACTAAGCAGGAAGGTTCTTGATCCACCACTGTGAGGACAAAGTGCTAAATACTGCACTCCTGTGCCACTCTAAAACCAAAGAGGCTTTTGTTTAAATGAATGTGATGAGCATCTTTGTGACCTGGTTGAGGTACAGTCTTATTCACATCCATATTCTTATGAATAATGAGTAACCCTCCACACAAAGTCTGCACCATACTTATAGAAGGTGCACTTGAGGCTTCTTAAAGATTTGCAAGTTGAGAAATTAGCTTTGGGAGCATTTTAATCACTGAAGTGTTGACAAAACAATCTAAATTAGAATCTGATATCTAACAACATTTTAAAAAGGTATGATGAACACTTCCTCTATTGCCAAGACTTATGTGCTATCAAATTTATACTGATGATCAAAAAATGTGCTCATCATGAACATATTTTTTACATTTGTTTGAAGATAAGACACAGTTGACCACAATCAACCAATATGATTGTTGAAAAACTAACAAGTTCAGTACAGCAGGCTGACGCCGATTTCTCATACATCACCAGAGCTGGTATGCGAGTGAGTGCTTCAGCAGAGGGACACTTACTATTCTGTGTGATCTTCTGGATGTTGGAACTGCACGTCTGTATGATGGTGTTGAAGTCCTGAGGGACAGAGCGGTAGCTCTCTGCTTTGCCGTACGACATGTCTGCTAAAATGAGCTTTGCCTTTGGAGTTGAATTTTATCTGCAAACAGACAAACACATTTTTATTAGAAACCATTCACATGTGTTACTTTACAGCGGTCATCTCTGCTGGAGGACTTTATAATGCAAAGCAATAGCAGTGACAGATGGGGGCCCGAAATGACCAAAGAGCATCAGAACAGCTGATGTAAACTCACATCCTGACACAGGGGTTCAGTTAACATTGGGTTAACACACTAAACTGTTCACATATGCGAAGATTAGCTTAGTCAATCTAGTTATGGAACTCCGAGTCTGTTTACGGTTACAGAATAAGTGTGACTTCATTGTTTTATTGGCCGTAAAGATCGATCTACATACATTTCCGTGACTCAGTCTGAGTAACAATTGCTAGCTAGCTAGCTTACTGAAGTTGGATCATTTCAGCTCAAGGATCGCATCAGACAAGTGATATCTGTTGAAACCCAGTGAGAGCGTGTTGTTCACACGGTTTGTACACACAAGTCTGGACGTCCACGCATGAATTACATTCCGTGATCCCACTGTGTTCAGCTACAGAAAGTTACGGGAGGGAGTGCAGACATGATCTGCACAGCTGTTAGCCTTGTAGCTAATTTACGTTAGCTTGTTCTGTTTCAGTTGCTTGTGAACAACAGATTTTCCAGATACACAATCAATGGATAGCATATCTTAATTAGAAAAATAATGTAATACTTGCTGAATTATCTGTTTCTGATGAACACAGAGGCGAAGTGTTTTCTTTTCCGCCGCTGGTATAGTGCTGTTCCTGGTCTGTGACGTCACCTTCTTCTTATATGACTTTGATGGCAAATCTCGCAAAAACTTCAGAGGCTTATAGCGCCACCTTCTGTGTGGGAGCCTGTAGAGTCATGGCGCGCAATCAGAACACTGGTAAATACATGTGGGTCACCCCCGTTTTGGATCCTGTTACTATCAGCCTGCCAACCCTCTGTTCTCCCTAAAGCCATGTACTGTGCTCCATCAGTGTCATGCCCCGTGTTGCTTCAAGTCTCTGTCTCCACATTACATTGATTGCAGTGCATGCTGGTGGGTGTACATCTTCCAGTTATATGCCTCTGACCTGTTTCACTTACTCCTCTACAAATAAGGTGGAATGAAAACCTGCTTTGTTATCTCCTCCCTGCAGTTACAATATCCTCCTAATACAATAACTTAACTGACATAACTTATTGAATATATGTCAGCCATGTCTTACAGTGTGAATATGGCATGAAAAAAACTAGGCGTATGATTATCACATGAAAATAAGTGCAGAAAATACGCCTGTAACTTCACATTTGACAATATTCAGATATCCCCTTATGCCCTTTCATATATCAAAGAGCTCACGACACTGAATTGTCCCAATAGTTCAGTTTCCTCCATGCAGGCTTACTTGCGTCCATAAGAATAGAATGGGAAGTGTTGAGGAATTTTTGACCATTCTCACACATAACTTTATATGCCACTATTTATTATGTATATAGTGTACATTACATTATATCTGTTAAGTATATTAGTGCCCGTCTAATTCCACACACACACTCCCTTCTCTCTCTTAGCAGTACCCAAGGTCAGGTTATAGATAAAGGGCCAACCAACAGTACATTGTAGACTCTACGTTGAGGGACTTTCATATCTAACATAGATGGGCCAGACAGAGAGGCACCAACTTCAACTCTGTTGAAGTTGATCATATGCATATGATCCTGGGCAGCACATCGGCGCACAGGGCGCACATCATCACCGTACATCATGTGCGGTGCACATCATCCTGTGGCACACATCATTCTGTGGCGCACATCATCGTGCAGTGCACATGATCCTGCTGCGCACATCATCCTGTGGCGCACATCATCCTGCGGCGCACATCATCATGCCGCGCACATCATCTTGTGGCGCACATCATCCTGGGGCGCAGATCGGCGCCCATCATCCTGCGGCGCACATCATCCTGTAGAGCACATCATCCTGTGGCGCACATAATCCTGGGGCGCACATCGTCCTTCTGCACATTGTCACCACACATCATCTTCGGCACACATGATCCTGCAGGTCACATGATCCTGCAGCGCACATCATCCTGCCGCACACATCATCCTGCAGCGCACATCATCCTGCCGCACACATCATCCTGCAGCGCACATGAACCTGGGGCGCACATTGGCGCACAGGTTGCACATCATCACTGCACATCATCTGCAGCGCACATCATCCTGTGGCGCACATCATCCTGCTGTGCACATCATCATGCAGCGCATATGATCCTTGGGCGCACATCGGCGCACAGGGCGCACATCATCACTGTAAATCATCTGCGCAGCACATCATCCTGTAGCGCACATCATCCTGTGGCGCACATCATCCTGGGGCGCACATCGTCCTGCTGTGCACATTGTCACCTCACATCATCTGCAGCGCACATCATCCGGAGGCCACATCATCCTGCGGCCACATCATCCTGCAGCGCACATCATCCTGGGGCGCACATCGATGCCCATCCTCCTGCGGCGCACATCATCCTGTGGCGCACATCATCCTGCAGCCCACATCATTCTGTGGCGCATATCATCCTGCGGCCCACATCATCATGCAGAGCATATGATCCTTGGGCCACATCGGCGCACAGGGCTTACATCATCACTGCAAATCATCTGCGGCGCACATCATCCTGTAGCGCACATCATCCTGGGGCGCACATCGTCCGGCTGCGCACATTGTCACCGCACATCATCTGCGCAAGTCATCCTGCGGCACACATCATCCTGCAGCGCAGCTCATCGTAACCAAACTCAAATGACCAAACCAGTATTACAGATTTTTGGCTTAGTGTTTGTTGAACATGAAAGGGATCAACTCTCATCAGTACCAATACAAATATGTAAAAATTACAAACAAGTAATTGTATTTCAAAGCCTGGGTGCTGAGGTAAAAATCACCAAAATATCTTTCAAGTTATCAAGAGTAATTGTCTTGAAGTAAACTGGCTCTTGAGGCTGATGTACTGTTATAATGATATGACATTAAATGGATTGTTCATCAAGCATCAACACACTAACAGCATTACTGATACTGTTATATATGCTTGAGGTTACTCACATCATATACAGTTTGATGGTATGGTCCTCCAAAGGGCCACGTGAATCTGCCACATGAATCTGTGGAGCAATGAAATGATTGATGCAAGTAGAAGAACTTCTGTAATTTCTTTATTTTTGTCTTTTCCATCTGTGTAAACACCTGATCGAGGATTCGGATACTTTTCTGCTGTGCTTTAATGTGCTTTATCGACTCAGGTTAACTTAACTTTTTTTGTAGATTCTATTTACTCATATGACAAAAAAACCTTCAAATAGAAAACATCTCATAGAAATGCCATTCTGTTAAACTGTACAATTTAAGAGGTCTTTAGAGCTTCATACATGCTCCTTGCATCATGTCATCCTTGGTATTAGCAACATAAAATGTATACACTTCGGATATTACAGTAAATCCAGAAGGCATCAAACAGATCAATCTGTAGCTGCATACGTCAGTGTGGTTGAACAAGTAGATCCAAGGTAAGAAAGTACAAATATTCTAACAGGGCTTCAAGTCAGTGCAATTAGACAACTAGGGCTTCACTGAACACATCTTCAAATCGTCACACACAGTTTAACAAGAACGGTGCTCGACAGGTTCTGCTTTAATAAGCAATCCTGCATGTGACAGTGCTGCACCACCCTGTTTTCCCCGTCATTCTCTTGAAGCAACAAATGTCAGTTTTAAATCCCAACACTACATACCATACAACAGAAAACTAAGTACAAGAAAGTGTTCATCTTCACCCCAGAGATAGATACAGAACACTAATGTAGGTAAGTACACTTGCAGGAGAGACAAATAATCCATATCTTAGTGTTATATAAAGCAAAAACTTATGGATGTTTCATATGTGACATTTTACCATATTCACACACCAGAGACCACACACATTTAAGCATTCAGCTATTTAGGATTTCATTGTCAGGTTAAAAAGCTTGGGGACAGTATTAAAATTACAGCAGATATACATTGTCACATCAAGTCTTATTAGCTTATCATTGATGCAGACAGATACATTTATGTTATAGGGCTGTTTTTTCTTTAAACTTGGAATTTGAACAATTAGCATCTGTTTTCTTCAAATAAAACTATTTGAACTATTTAAAACTACCTTTCGAACCAGAAACAAACTAAAAAATCATCTATGGTGTTATGGTTACAACATTTTAAAGAACATATAACTAGTCTATCTGGAAAGAAACAAAGGAGTAATGGTAACCTGAGCAGAGAAAAGTCAAACTTCTTCTTTCTTAAGCGTCTCTGATGTTTGAATTAGTGGCTGCTACGAGCATGTTCATATGCATGTGTGTTAGTTTATGTGAGAAACCGCTGGCCCTAGAACAAACAAACTAGAAAAGACATGGGCTGTGTTATTAACCATGTTTGCCGAGAAATTTCTAAATGGGTGCCTAGAATTTTGCCGGCTCGAAAAGAGACTTTTTGTTTTTTGGGAAGTGGGACACTGGCCAGTAGGTGGCGCTGTCACTATCACTGCATACACACTAATATTTCTGTTCAGGTCAGGAATCTGATGAAGTGTGTGCAATTTGGGACACACTTCACCATTTTCATACTGACCACTAGGTGGCGCTATCAATATTAGTGTGTATGCAGTAATAGTCTTGACTTCATCAAGTGTTGACTCTGATTATGTGACACAATTTTGGGGTCGATTGCTAAAACTCAATTTTCAGGAGAAGAGCACCAAACTTTTTGGCAGCGGAACTAAGAATAAGGAACACCACCGAATAGTAATATGTTGCGCCTTGCAATGCACTGCCAAGTGGTGCCTGCACCACTAGGCACCCACAATTAAATAACAAACAATCTCACCATAATATACATATTCCAACTCAAAGCACTTGCAAGTCACAACTGAGGGATTCCCCTGTTTATGTGATGTATAATTGTTGTGTGTATTAGAATATCAAATATCCATTTAAGCGGAATTTGGGTTTAATCATGTCATTTTAAACTGCTGGATGTTTGGATAGCTTTTGGAAAGCATGTGAGGAGGCAGTCAGGCAACACACCTCCCTCTCTCTCACCCTTTGTGAATTTGTTGCTCAACTGGGTCTTATGACAACTTTATGACAACAGGCTGGTGTTATCATCAGACATCATGTCTTACAATCTAGTTCTGAAAAATGATTAACCAGCCCAGAAACCCAGCATCAGCTAAGCTCATATTTAGGGTCTTTATATAAAATAAAAACTAGTTTGTAAACTACTACTGTGGCCACTGACACAAACCAAATGGAGCATCAGAAACCGTCGAGAAAGAATCATAGTTGGCTGGTAATTTCATAGAAAGTAAAGTAAAAGTTTTAGTTTTTTTGTATGAATGAAGTAAAACAGGTATTGTATTTGCAATGTTATCTATACAATGTTCACATTCCTGAATTTCATTCATCCCTAAACACAACCCACTTTAATGATTGGGTGATCTACTAGCCTGACGTTGTCATACTAACAATTCTAGACAGAATGTGAGTCTGATACCGCTCCAATGGGCTGTGATTATGGGGCGTGTTTCAACCGAACCAGAAAAAATAATGCCTCTTGTCTCAATTAGACCTACAACCAATCAGAGCAACATAGTATGTGACGTATGTTAAGCGACGCAATGTGAGTTATTTACAAACGCCGTTTTCACACCGGACGCTGAAGCGACGCCAAAGAGACGCCAAAGAGGCGATTAAGCGCAGCGCCAAGCCTTAAATAAGAGCTGGCTCCCATCCACTTCCATGTTAAACCTTTGTGCGGGTCACATCGGAGGCTGAAGCGCCGTGCTGCACCAAGGCTGCCTCGCGCCGTGCAGAGATTGTTTCGTAGTCGAGTCTATTTTTTGCGCCAGGAAACACACTGAAAACTGATTTTAAACGATATTGATGACCAGTGTTGGGAGTAACGGCGTTTAAGTATAACGGCGTTACTAACGGAGTTCTTTTTCAGTAACGGAGTAATCTAATTAAATACTTTTGTCATCGTTACAACGCCGTTATCGTTATTGATAATGTAAAGTGGCGCGTTACTACAATTTGGTTGAATGAAGCGTGCGGTTGTAACAAATCACCCTGTTCAAACCCCAGGGGAAATGCTCTACGCTTTTAATTTTAAGGACACGGGCGGACTCGACCAGCTGTGTACCTTGCGCGCTGCCCGACCAAGTTATTATAAACGAAAGATCCCTGGTTGGACCGATGACCTTGTTATCGGTCTAACCCCTAATTAAATAAATATAAATATAAACGAATTCGACACAAAAAGGTTGCTTATTATAAGTGTATTTAAACAAAACCCACATCAACCCACATATCCCCGTGCTCGAGCCCGCAAACCATGGCTGCCCCGTAAACATAAACACGCTATTTACACACATTCAACACATCAATATTTCCCCCCCAGGTCCATAATATAATCCCCAAACAAAACGTCCCAAACAAAAATGCCTGCAGTTGAGCGAGGTATAGTTTTTATTCTTCAATCAGTTAATATAAACATCTTTGACGTTAAAGATGTTACAGAACGTAACAGCGTTATAAAACATGAAAAATAATGCCACAGTTACTTTGCTGAGTAACTAATTACTCTAACAATGTGGTAACTGAGTTACTAACTCAATTACTTTTTGGGAGAAGTAATTTGTAACTGTAACTAATTACTTTTTAGAAGTAACTTGACCAACACTGTTGATGACATATTTTATATGATATATATATATCATATATGCATCCCATACTTTGAATTCCCCTTCTGTTGTCCAGGAGTTGTAATTTTACCAATGACATTATTAAATGTCCCCCTCTGGCCATCCACTACAGCCACACAAGCAGTGATAAAGATAAAAAGAGAGAGAGGGGGTGAGTTGTATGATCCACCAAGAAAGACAAATGTTGGGACGCTGTTGCTTAATGTTGGAGCAACAAGTAAGTATATGCTTGAATACTACTGGATCAACGGGTGATATTATTAGCGTTGCCTGGCGGTTCAGCGTCGCTTCAGTGTCCGGTGTGAACCATCTAAGGTGTGAACAGCCAAGCGCCGGCGCGATAGGGATTAGCCCGGTGCTTTGGCGTCACCTCCGCGTTCTCTGTTCCTCTTTCAAAATGAATGCGCTGTCGATGTCTTCTAAAACAGACTCAAATGCAGCATCTACACATCTCAGCTCTCCAGAGGCAGGCATGTTTGTTGAAAACGAATTCAACCCAAGAGCACTTTGATGACGTGGTTGATTACGTTACCGTTGATCATCTGTCCATCATCGTATAAAGCCCGCCCTGACAATCTGATTGGCCCGGTCGGGCATAATTTCTCCCCAACGGAGCAACTCCAGACCGAACTTCCCGACCTCAAATCTTGTGGGCGGGGGTTAAGTTCGTCCGGCATCCTGGCTAGTGATCTACTGCACCAGTGGAGGAATTATTGGTTAAAACCATATGTTTAATTATGAGAGAATCTAACAAAGGCCTGCATTACATACAATATAGCATCCAGAACAAGTCACACACTTCTACAATGCACCATGTGCATGTGGTTTTAGGGGCATGCAGGCGACAGCTGACAGCAGTTGGCAGCATTTATTCAGGCCTGATCAGGATTGTGCAGGCAAAATGAAACAGGCTCAGATGATGGTCTTGAGCTCCTCATCAGTCAGCTGGTTGACCGTCATGATTTTGGTCAGTTGATCAGCATACCTCGCCTGGTCCTGCATGAAGTGAGGGATGCGGATGTTATCCATCTGAGCCACTGCTTTCAGGCGGTCCAGATCTTCGAATGACACCTGAGCTCACAGAAAAACAAAGGCAACGGATTAAGAAACCTTTTAAATGGATGAACAAAAAATTTCCATTGCAGAATCCAGGTTTTTGTATATTGTAATTATTTGTTGAAGAATATTTTGTGTCTTAAATGCTCAAACCACTTGTGTTGTTAAACAAAGTTTATGGATCTTTCTAAGGATAAAGGGTCAGATAGTGTGATATAAACAGATTGGTGTTGTGTCAGCAGTTATGCCAATGTTGCAGACTGTCATGGTGAAGAAGGAAATGAATCTGTATTCTGATGGTCCATTATCAGAATTCAGATTCATTTCCTTATTCACCTTCATCCACAAATCTAATCCCTAACTTGTACTTATTATCATGTACTGTGGGTCCCGACAGAAAGACTGAGATCATGGAAAAAAGCGGGTGGAATGATTTTCGTTTGCATAATGTCTAGGCACTCCTTGAGCTGTGAATGCCTGCAGGACATGAAATGTTCCTTCAAACTGAGTGCACAATTGAAATGGTTCATGTAGTGGAAAGCAGCTCAGTATTACAGACTTGTCCAGCTGAAAGGACCACCAAAAAATATGACCAAATACAGCAATCGAGTGTCAATCATTATGTAGAGATCAGGGTTGATAATGTGACAGTAACTTCAAACAAACCAATTTCAAACTGTAGCGGGTCAGAGTCTGTGTGTGTGTGTGTCAGCACAAGCAAGAGAGCGAGGGGACTGAGGTTAGACTGAATCAATGGATACATGTTTTTTAATATAATTAAATATTAAATAATGTAATAAGTTCCAGTTTGTGGGTTCATTTATACAGTTGAGGCATAAAGACGTAGACAGTGATCTAGCCCATCAGAAAAAAGCTGGCTGCAAGTTGAACCGGCTCCGAACCAGCACCAAAAAAAAGAAAAATCATCAAGGAGCAGCATCCACCCGGTGTAGGTCCGATCACCCACAATCATTAACAGAGATAATTGAGATGCCTCACCTTTCCTAGAGCCATCAGAAGCGGGAAGTTGATCTTGTCTCTGTATCTCAGGATCTTCAGGATGCCATCAAGGTAGACCTGGTCTTTACTGAAGCACCCTGCAGTGTGAAGATGACAAATATACATTTTAAAAGGTTAGCATCAATATTTTAAAGGCTATTTTGAATATATCACATGTGAACGTTGTGTGAATCTGCATTAGAAACGTAATCAAGCCCAAAATTAGATGCATGAATCCCAGTGATT
The DNA here is from genome assembly GCF_949316205.1 of Platichthys flesus. Classification (NCBI taxonomy): domain Eukaryota; kingdom Metazoa; phylum Chordata; class Actinopteri; order Pleuronectiformes; family Pleuronectidae; genus Platichthys; species Platichthys flesus. The sequence continues at coordinate 20,310,841 of NC_084961.1, read as the reverse complement.
TACCTGGCTGTGCTGTATCGGTCTGGCCTCTCTTGGCCCTGACACAGTAGTCCCAACGGGTGTTGGGGTCCTGGACGAAGCGTCCCAGGTTATGGAAGAGCTTAGAGAAGGACATGTGGCTGGCCTGGTAGACAGTGTAGTAGAGAAGGGCAGCACGCCACAGAGTGGGGTCTTTCCTGAACAGCACACTGTGGGTGCTGGCCAGGCCCTCCTCTGTTGGATTCAGGGGCTTCAAGTTGTGCTTTTTCCTTCCCATACTGCTGCTCCACGGCTGGTGGCAGTTGTTGATTCCACGGAAATAATGTGTGCCTGATGGAGCAATAAGGACAATTTACACATATATATTCAAGTTCAAATTCAAGCCAACTTTATTAGTAGCAAAAATCAATTAGATCTTTGCAATGATCTGCTGATATATTGGCTAAATATATCAATAACGACTGGATGGCGCAAATCAGACCTGTGATTAGGGAAGTTATCCTTTGATTAACTGCAATACATTCAAATTTAAATGATTTTCCATTTAGCTGGTGACCTATATGCATAAATAAAAAAGAACAAAATCAAATTCTTGCATAAACTATTGTACCCACCAATCTCATGCCTCAGCATGCCCTCCAGCCAGTGCTCCCGCGCAGTGGAGATGTTGATGGTAAGTGTAGGTCTGCTGTTCACGACTGTCATGGAGGCTCTTGACAGGAGGTCATCTGTTACCTGGACAACTATCTATCAACACAACAGAGATAGAACACGGGCAGTCCTGTTATATCACATTCAAGCGAACATGAGGTCATTGTGACCTTGACCATCAAACTCCAGGCATTAAAATGTAGTAGAAAAATTAACTAAACATGCTTAACAAACTACCTTGTATTTGGATAGTAAGTTTCTGCAGCCTTGTAAGAGACTTTTATGACTTGTATTTACATACACCAAATGTTTAAGACTTGAGCTGTTTTATGGTCGGCACTGTTAGTGTTGAAATACGGTGAGACCATTTGTTACTTAAATACCCATCAAAGGAAGGAGTGGATGTCTTCTTATCACCTAAAGAAACACATGTGAATCAGCTGCTAATGTTTGGATTCCTCTCCTTCCCCCAACCATGTATCCTTCCTGGATTGGGTCAGAAGGAAAGCCCTAAATCCTCCTATATAAGACCTGTGTTTTTGACTGTTCTTCAGCCTCACTCTGAGACCCTTGTGGTTTCCCTGTGTTGATCCTTTCTGCAGAAAGCCCCTTATTAAATACAAGTAGATAACTTTGTTGTTTCCAGCCTCTTGTATCTCCAGATTTCCATCACAAAAATTAAATCAGTTAATCTTTGAGTCCAAGTGAATTTGTGTCCCAAATGTGAAAGGAGATATATATACCTTCACAAGGAAAAACTATGCTTTGTGAGGCCACAGTGACCTTGACCTTAGACACCAAAATCTAATCTGTTCTTCTTTAAGTCCAACTGAATTTGAGGAAGTTCCCTCAAGGGGTTCTTGAGATTTAGCATTCACAAGAATGGGTCAGACAGATGTACGTATGGCCTGATGGCCACTGGATGTCGTTGGCGCAGAGGCATAAGAAATGTCAATATTATTTGTTATGAAAGACATTTGACTATGTCACTTTTGATACTGGGTATTCAGTTAGACGTAGCAGTAAGCCCTATCGGCAAAACAGCAAAACAATTATAAATAAATCATCGCAAACAATTAACTATCTAATCAAACACCTTGGTAATTTGCAGATATTTAGGAGAGGGAGTGACGGAGCATCCGTATCACTTATTTTCTCTTTTGTTTTGTACTCACAGACATATGTAAAGTGTCCTTGGGTCCTGTGAAAGACGTTATATAAATGCAAGCCATTATTATTATTACTATTGTAAAATAACTTGAGTGTATGTTTGTTTATCTCCACAGACAAAGAGGAAGGAGGGTTTAGGGATGGAAGACAGAGCTCATGGGAGGGCACATTAGGAGAGAGCAGAGAGGACAAAATGAGAGGAAAGAGCAAAGGAAAGAGAGAAAGATGAGACAAAAGACCCAAACACAGGAAGCCTGTATAGGACCCAGCTTTAACTAATTATATAAAACTCTGTCCCACAATCCCAAAGTTCAAATATAAATTACTCTGTAAAATAAACATATTTTAATGCATTGAAATATATCAGTTTTTGTGACATACACTTAGGTTTTTTCTTTCACTACCTTGAATTTTCTTTCTGCTGTCTGGTCTGTTTGAACCTAAAAGGAATTTGTCACGTATCCCCAGACGTGTGTGAACCTATAATGTTATATGTTCAGTGAACATTATTAACTGGGTGATGTAACGTTGGTTGTTAGTTACATAAACACAAAAGCAAACTGGTTTTGATGGCCTGAGTGTGTGGCGGCTTTTGCCATGTCTCACTTTTCCCTGAAGCACATTCATTTTGATGCCCTCTTGTCTGCTGCCGTATGATGATGATGTACAAATCCACCATGACACAGACTGCAGAGGCCACAGTAATACACCAGGCTCCACATCATCTTCACTGAACATATAATGTTATATGTTCAGTGAAACCTTATTAACTGGGTGATGTAACGTTGGTTGTTAGTTACATAAACACAAAAGAAAACTGGTTTTGATGGCCTGAGTGTGTGGCGACTTTTACCATATCTCACTTTTCCCTGAAGCACATTAATTTTGATGCCCTCTTGACTGCTGGCCATGACTGCAGAGGCCACAGTAATACACCAGGCTCCACATCATCTTCTCTTTAACCTTTTACTGTATTTTAAACCACACTGAAAATAATCAAAGCCACAATAACATGAGATTGTGCTGCAAACACTCTCTTTCTTCTTATAACCAAATCAAGTATCTTCTCACTTCCCCCACGCAGCCTTCCTTCTCCATGTATTTCTTGACATTGTGCCAGATGCGACTCTTGGTGAGGAGATTACCCCCAGTGACTTGCTCAAACTTCTCATAGCTGCCATATCGCTGCAGTGCAAGCTCCATGATGTGGACTGCCTGTAAAAGATGAGAAACTCATTATGTACAAGTTGTCATGACTAATGACTAATGACCTATTGCTGATCCTTAGAACATGCTGTATTTTTCACTGTGGTGCTCCAAAGTGGAAGTTAAAGACAACTGCAAAAACATCACTGAAACAAAGTTAAACAGAGAAGAAATAATTAGTCACTGTGATTTTTTTACAGGCCAATTAAGACATGTGTAGGTCCTAACTGATATATCATTATCAATCAGATCAAATAAAATTATATTTGTATAGCCCATTCACAAATCAGAATTTGTCTCCTTGAAGCTTCCATAGGTATTACAGTTGTTCACAGTCCAATCCCTGTCTCTATTGTTATGCTTCTTCTTACACTGTATTATCAGTGCTCTATGATGCTCCAACTATGTAATTGAGACACTGTTTGGCATTTATCTTTCCTGCCCATTCATGGAATGACCACCCTCTATGGTTGGATACGCATATTCTCCTGTCTCCAGCCCTTAATTTCCCCTCCATAAACTTCTCACATTTCTCCATGTTTCCTTTGGGAAAAGGGCAAGGTCTTTACAGCTCTCAGGGTGTTGCTGGTAGATGCACTCTCCATAGCTGACATTATTCCATCTAAAAATACTTTTTTGTTTGTGATAGAAACCTTGCAAAGGGATTTGGAGCATTTATCCATTATGAATAATGGCAATAAAATTATATGTTTATCAGATGCCTAGAATTTCAGAAGTCTAAGACACAAATTAAATCTTTTATGTTTTTTGAAAGCAAAATTATATTTTTGCTTTGCATTGAATACGATCATTACAATTATTTGTATTATTATTACATATACAATATATATCATACTATAAGACAAATGGGATTAAAGTGACAGTTCACTTTCAGAATTCAGAACAGAGGAAGAACAATAATGACAATAGGGCAGACAGAAGAACACGATCATCCTCCACAAGAATGTCTTACTGCATTCCCTGTTCAGCTTACTCACACATTTCCTGTTCAGCTCACACAATGGTATTGTTGAGAGAGCTTTTAATTCAACACTACCAGACTGTTTTACTATACAAACAAAATATATACCTATACATTATTGGGGTGAACCCAATGTTGAATTCTGAAAGTACAAAATATGGTTTTGAGAGTATTGTGTTTCTTCTACAACTTAAATATTGTTCACGGAACATGAAGTCATGTTGTAAATGGTGATTTGAGACAAAAAGGCTTTCACATTTGTTTTCTGAACTAATTAATCAGAGCCAATTCATTCTAATTCTCTAATTTGTCATTCAATAGCTCCAGCAGCAGGTCTCTTTGATGGCTGTATCCAGCTTGACTTGGCTCAGCACCAACATTATGCACTATGGACATTGTTGTAGATTAGGTTAATGACCTGTCACTGCTTCTGGTCAGGAAATACTTGTACTCTCATTTTTTTGGCATGCAAGCAGGCAACTTCCCTTTCGTTTTATTATACAATCAAGTAACAAAGGCTTGTTCAGCCCTGATATCTGTTGCAGCTGACCCAATCACAGGTTGACAGCTCTGGAGATCTGGATCAGGAGATCCAAATGATCAGACCACATTCAGAGGTTTCAGCTTTACTGAGTTCTATTTCTAGTTGCAGATGGTTTTGCTCTTAACAATGTGAAAAACAAGTGAACCACACTGAAAAATGTAATTGTTCTAAAACACATGTTGTGGAACCTCCTTACCTGTGTCAGGAAGCGATCTGAGGAATTATTATGCCGTGCCAAGACAAGCGGAGAGATGGGGTTGCTGTACTCAAACTGGGGATTGTAGTTGAAGTCAGACTTAAAAAACTTGACCTTCTCTTTCTCCACATTAGAAGGCTTGATTGCTGTAAGGATGCAGATTTTCTTGGCATGTTCCACTTCCCCCGCAAAAGCTGCTTTATGCTGTGATCGAGGTTTGGTGCGAAGCGAATTGGGGAGGTACATCTTCCTGAGTTTTTGGACTGTACGAGGGTTGAGGCTCATAGTGCTGCCCACTATTGCGATACTCCGTGTTGGTTTAGAAAAACTGGAGTTGGAACCTGAGATGACACATCTTGTCTGTGCAGGTTTACCTTCTTGAGCATGCACCTTTTTAAAACCCATGCCTGGATGGTTCTTTTTACAAAGTATGGCAGCACATTTCACTAATGTTTTTGGCTTCTTGTACAGAGACTGTTCTGGGCTCTCCCACTCTTCCTCCTCCGCCTGCAGCCGTATGCATGAGCTGCTGGAGCCAGTACTGAAGAGGTCTTTGAGGACACTTGATGACATCTTATCCAAGTTTACATGGCTTGGACTCAGTACCTTGTCAGTAGAGTTTAAAATGTACTTTTTGGACATTTCTACTTCTGGCCAGTGAAGTTTTTCTGAAATGAATAACATAAGAAACCATTAGGTGAGGACAGTGTGTTAGTATGTATTACTTCAGATTCACCTTCACATGCAGACCTTTTATGGATAGCTAGATAGAGTAATCCTCTTTTCAAGCCAGGATAAAATAAGATTTATTCCAGTGCCAAGCTAAAAAAGGCGATTAAAGATACGGATACAAGAACTTATGATGAGTATGATAAACAGTCTCTCTCCCCATTTTGTTTCAAGCTTAATGATGCGATTTTACTCAATCAGACCTAAGTTGACTTATCCTGGACTTGTGTTTAGTCTGTATCACAAGTCAGTATACGGCTGTCACAGAGAATATTCCTATCATCATATCTCCAGAGACTTGTTGTTACAGTACAAGAGTCGTGAGAGCTCTAGATGAAACCTGGTACATCCTCAGGCTGAGAGCAGCCTCACATCAGACAGGAGCACTGAGGCAGTATCCAGTAATTAGAACAGCAGCACAGAGATGACATGATTGGAAGAGATGAGGCAGAGTACAACTCGGAGTCTTTGCTATGCTCGGCCAACCAATCAAATAGTTATCTAATACATCAGATGGGCAACCGATCACTCAGCTCATAGCTGATGTGATAGTCTATGCTCACATCGCAAGTTTAACCAAACTGATATGATTCAGTAGTTAACGTTAATGCTTCTGATATGTTGTTAATCCGTTAAGCACAGCAGCTACAGTCAGAGGAAAACAAGAGAAGCAAACAAACAAACAATACCTGTTACTTTTATTGACTCCAGCATCCTCCGTCAGGCTCAACCTTAGCAGCGCGGTTTGAAGAATGATAACGTTACTTAGCAAAGTTGAACTAGCTAAATTAGCCGGATAATGACGACCAAAGAGATATTCAACGATGGAAGCGTGTTGCCCGTCGAAACTAGGTATATCGACACGTAGAAATAAATTGGTGAAACATGTCATCGGCGAAGGACTGAGCTGACACTGTTCATCCAGTCCGACTGACGACTGAAAGATCAGAGCTGTCTCTGCACTTACTGCCCTGTTTCCATGGTTCCGCTGTTGCCTACGCAACACTCACAGACGCTGATGGGAAATGAAGTCCTTGTTCCTATATCAGACGCCATGATTGTAGTTTTCTTTATGATGGTTGCTCCTCCCAACTAGTAACTGCCCAACCGTTAACATTCTAGTTTTATTTGTCATATTCAAATTAACACAGGGTCAACTGTACAACAATGTTGGACAAGAAGAAGCTTGTCAGCTCAGCCGTGCAATAGTAACTTTCAAATAATAGCAAGGTAGAAACAGCTTACTGTAAAAAAAGTAAAATACAATACAAAATGATATACATTCAAAGGTATTTTTAACAACTTTAACTAATAAGAGTGTGTGTGATTGTTATTGCACATGGGCATGTATAATTATTGTATTGTGTCTCTATTCTTCTCTAAAAAGAGGCGAAAGTAATTATAGATTTTATTTGAAATTGTTATCTAATTAAATATTATATAAGTGTATTGTGGATTTCTTTAATGTTTTTATGAATCATATTTTATTTTTTTTAAATGTAGTCTTGTTTGGTGTCACATGTGGCAGATGCCTTGTTGCTCTAACACAAAAATGTACCAGTTTTGGAAGTCCATCCATTTGTTAAGGCTATACACTGCTGAGACAAGCATAGGGCTATATTCATATAAAATTACTATACACGTGCCCTGTTTTAAGAGCTCTATATCTGTTATTTTCTTTGGTGACTCATTTGTTTCAGCTTTCTATACGAGTGGCATTCAAACTTTATCCAAATGTATTACTGTTTTGTATTTGGATCTCAAATAGCAGGAGGGAGGCCAAATGGAAGACCACAAGTGTCACATATATAGTTGTAAAGCATATTTTATTACCCTTTATTTTAATGCTTTTGTGTTTTATTATGCAACATGCAAATTATTTTAAAAAAGTCTACATGGGATAAAGCCCATGTGGCGTTTGGGGTCAGGGTAACAGTCTTAAATCTCCCACTGGTCAGCAGCATAGCAGAACTGTCTTCCCCAACACAAACATAATCCTAGATTCTCCTGGCCAGGCAAAAGACACCTTACTGAGGAGGTAGAGGTCACATGAGGTAGCTGGGAAGTAAACTATTGTGACGGCTGGTCACAACACTTTCTGCATTTCCCTGCACTCCATGCAGAGGCGCCAATCAGGTTGGATGGGCCACTGGCCTGGGGAACCTGGTGGATGGGCACTGACCATCTCATAAAAAATTAGGCTGGGGTCCCTCCTCCCCAAAAGCTCCTGACAGAGACTCAAAGACTGGTAGGGGACATATTCATTAATTCATATATGACCACACTTTCATGATGATCGGGATGTGAACATGGTATATGATTTCATGTTGAGATAAATGTTAATTTGCCACCTGGTGAGCTTATAATAGACTATCTTTAAATAGAGAAAATGGAAAGAGGACTTTATATGAAACTAAAATGGAGCCGTTTTATGAGTGAGAAATGTTTAGAATTGTAAAAATTTGTTTCCTGGTTTTTTATTTTGACTCAAAAACAAAACACCTTGTTTTTTTTTCTGTTTTCGTTTTAAATTGACATCACGGGTTATCTGATAATAAGATAATAATCAGATCATCCATTGTAACTGTTTGTTTTCTGCACTTGAATCATGAGTCAGAGGGGAGTGTTTTAAAGTGACCCTCTTTCCTTTCACACGCCACTTCCATTGCTGCGATTGGCTGACGAGCGCAAAGCTTGGCTCGCTAATTCTGATTGGTCCTCAAGCGTCTTGCTCAACGGTCGGAGTCTGCGCAGTGGGCGCAGCGCGGCAATTCAAATTTGAACAGAGGTTGTTTAGAGCGAGTGAAGAGAAGACGAAGCGAGAGAAGAGAAAAGAAGAGAAGCTGAGAGTCGCCTCAGCTCGTCCTGTGGTTACACATACAGGTGGACAAGACTTTTGAAATACATCGAGGTTGAATTTCTGCTCAACACAGGATAAATCTCCGAAAATGGATCCTTTTACTGAGGTGAGTCCGTGAGCTAAGTCAAGCGTTAGCTCAGAGCTCATGTCTGGCTGACTTAAGGTGGAGTCGAAATGGCAGCGTCAGTGTTGCCTGCTATTGCTAAGAATTAACATAACTACCGTCGTTATTAGACACCTACTATTAACGACAGAAGATGGCGTTGTTGTTCTCGGTAGCATTCAAACGTAAGCTAACGCTACCATGCATGATCCCATTGTAATACCTGTAAATAATGCCTATGATAACGTGTCACTTGTTTTTCTTTGTCTTGTCCATCGTTATCAGCCAGAAATCTATTTAAAATAACATCTAAGATGCCCCAAGCTTCTAATGTTTAGTAGTTTGACCATATGGTAAGTAATTTTTGACGAACTGCCGATTGAATGGATTCTTAGATAGTTTTGTAGGATCCATATAAATTCACCACATAAGTCTACTCAACCAAGAACACAAGACAGCCAAAGTTATTTTAATGGAAATACTTGGTCTCCTTATATGGTAGTGGAATGTGTCATAACTGGGAAACATCCAACTCTCAGCAGAACTCATTGCAGGCTAAAACTTGGAATGAATATCTGATTACAATTGCTGTCAGTTAGTCATGTGTCCTGGCCAGTACCGTTCGAAATTTCAAATCCAGGAGACACAAGCAGGAGTGGCTCATTCTTGAGGAACGCAGCATAATGAGACATCAAGTTTTCCACAGTGCCTGGAGTCAGTTTATGGGCGGCGCAGTGCAGCAGCAGGAATGTGTTGGAGCTTGCACAGTTAAGAGTACAGCACAGTAAATCAGACTGTGAAAGGCTGTGTCTGAGGCCCAACGAAGGGAATGTCACTCATGAAAAAATAACGGACATGCAAACAGAAGCCTTTTCATCTCTGGTGGAGGGGGACTGTCCATAAAGAGGTCCGAGTCAGTTTCTATGAGATGTCAATAAGGGAGCCGTAGAAGGGCAAATTGGTCAATTTTAATAGAAGGGACCAAAAATTGTTGCCCACCATACACATTTCTTTTTTAACATACATATATTTAAACACACTATATGCTATAGTTTAATTTAAAAGGCAAAATGACAGGGTTGTTGTTATTTACAGCCTTGGTTTCTTTAAGTTATAAGCAGTTTATTGTGAGGTATGATGACCCAGCTTGACTCATCGCTCCTACATGTGCTGTAAATAGTATTGACAGCATTGTAAACTGCATTACTGGAGAAGGCTCAGTTAGTTAAACTGTGATTACACCAAGCAGCTTTTTCCACATTATGGTCTGGATAAAGAAGTTTTTCATTTTGGTCAACATTTGTTCTAATGCAGTTGCTCTTACCAGGCTCTACTACATGCGTAGCCCTAAAATTATCAAGATTTAGAAGCCACCCTGTTTTCACGACAAACTACTACAGGTGTGATTAGCCCAGTGTCACTGCAGATTTTTAATTAAAAAAGTGTAATACTCTGTATGTGGGTAATCTAGCTACAGAAATTAGTGTTGTACTGGTATTGGTGGGATAATACCACAGTGAACCATGACTGCTCTTAAATTTTCTCATTACGTACAATACCAGCTTTAACAGACAGGCATTAGAGTAGTTAAGATCTGCCCACATTTTGCAAAGTGGTGAACTGTTGCTTCGAGGACTCGAGGAACAACAAAAGCCTTAAGTTTTCATGCGTACCCGCTGTTACAGCTTTCACATTTGGCTTTTTATGCAAAACAAGAGCAGTTACTCTGAATTAAATATTAAATATCACTTGCCCCGAGAGCACTCCTTAGAAACGAAGATGCACTACAGACTGTGAGGAAACCCCATGGTTTGATAACATTGATGCTCTTTACGAGGCTAATTGCAAAAATCAACAACTATCAAACAATATAATGCAACTCAATACAAACGACCTGCTATAAGTAATCTGTTTGTGCAAATTAAATTGGTTGATGTTCAGACTGTCAAATTTCTGGTACATTTTTAGCCTTTACATTGTGATGTTGTTTTTGATTAAACATTTTTTTTTAAACACTTAAACTCTGTTTTGTTAAAACAGAAACTTTTGGAGCGGACTCGGGCTCGCAGAGAGAACCTGCAGAAGAAAATGGCAGATAGACCAAATGCAGGAAACAGACCAATGGTAAAAAGACACAGAGAGCCATTGGCCGACTCCAACAGTGTGATCAGTGAGCTAGCCACTGATAAAGGTAGGACCATGCTTAATGTCTTTCTTAGCTCTGAGACATTTCGTTTTTATTTTTGTTCTTTGTTCATATTTTCTACCACGTCTTCCAGCTCCACAGCCATCCAGCAAGCCCTCTCCCTCCAAGCGCCTGTGTTCAGGGGAAAATGTCCAGCCTGCAGCTGGTGAGGAGAACCAAGAGCCGCTGATGATGCGACCTGTGGACCAGATTCTTTCTGATCCTCCCACAGACAAGAAACCTCCAGTTGTGCCAGGCTGCAGACAATCTTCCTCCCTGGAGAGGACTGCTAACCAACCCGATGTTCAGTCTCAGCTAGAGCAGCTGAAAACTGTACAGCCAATGCCAGAGAAGATGGCAGTCACCACTGCCCCACAAAATCAGAGCTGCAAAAAAACAGAGATGGTAGTTGCTAGTCCGGCCCCCCAGAGGTCCAAGGAGAACCTGGTGGGAGATTCAGGTCGATGTGTTGCTGGCATGAAGTCACGTCTACAGATACTAGCTGAGCAAAGAAAGTTTTGGGATGGCAATAGTAAGACTATTTAATTACTCCCAAGATAATTATGTTTGATTTGTTACACCTTAGAAACCAAATTTGAATGATGTGGTCAGTATTTAAAGATAGGATCTAAATAACAAAACACCCAGAATAGAATTTAAGGACTTTTCCTTTGTCCTTTAAAAATCTAAATGAATTAACTGAGTGAGTTGACCTGTCTGTCTTCAGTGGGTCCTTCTCCGTTGGCCACCCAGCAATTATTAAGTGTCAAAGAAAGAAATGGCACCAATGTGTGAAAAGAAAAATGCTCTACGTTAGTTTTTGTGATTTCACTAGACTGGGTGCTGTTACCTTGATGTATCAGTAACTCAAAGTTGGCAAATTCTAATTGTCTAGTATGATCATGCCAACACCTGCTCATATAATTTGTCGTTGTCTAAATGGAACATATATTTCCTTTAAGGCACCTCTGATGAACTTCCAGACTGTACTCCTCTGTCCCTGCCGAAGAGACCAACCGAGAACCCACCAGCTGCCGTCCCATCTGCGTCCACTGGAACTCCAGTAGGGAGGAGAGGCAGATTGGCCAATCTCGCTGCCACCATTGGATCCTGGGAAGACGACCCAAGCCATGCTAATATCCCCAAAGAGAATACAGAAGAAACGCCGGGCAAAGCTGTTCCCAAGTTAGCTGTCAGAGATGCCACAGTGGCTGCAAGCCCAAAACCAAGTGCCAACCAAGGTTATTCAGCTGCAAGCAGCAAGTCTACATCCAGCTATAATCAGGTGGGCTGACCCGTAGTCATCTCATTCTTCAGCATAATTGTTTCTTTCAGACATTTATTGATAACCAGTATGTTTAAGACTGTCTGTTACTCTCAGATTTATTATAAAGACCCTTTTTTTTGTGTTTGTCGATGTTTCACCTACATCCATAATTCTGGTATAAAGTCTCACTGTGTGTAATGTTGATGAGCTTTCCAACTCACAAATTGTTTACTCAAACAGTTTTCTGGTTTCCCACTGTCTCACTGATACCTGAAATAATACTGCCCAGCACCAGAGCAGCCCATTGTTTTATGTCTGAATATCCTGTTAGTCTGACAACATCAGCAGGATGTGAAACACTATATGCAATAGAGACCTAACTGATGACTGTTTTTTTTTCGCAGCAGGCTGTGTATGCTCCTGTCAAGGCTAGCCGAGTTTTTCCACCAAGCCCTCAGAAAGCTGACACCCCTGCTGCCAGACCAGAACTCCATTCAGTGACTAATCCTCAAAAAAGTTCCAACCAGGGTATGACCTCCATCTCTAGTCCTCAGAACAGCAACAACCTCAGGACGGCCTTCCCATCCAGTCCCCAGATGGCCGGCCTCTCCTCCACAGCATCTGTGCCTCCAAGCCCTCTGAAGAATCAGGTCCCTTCCAAAGCCCTCAACCTCACTGCCAGCCCCCAAAAGCAAGAGCTCCGTGCCAAGCCTGCCATTGTTGGCCCCTCTGCTACCCAGGAAAAGACCACTCCTGGATGTCCTGGTAAAGTTAAAATCATCCAAGGATAATTAGCCGAGGGTAGATTTGATCTATACTGTTTTTAGCTAAAATTTTTAGGACCAAATAGGATTATAACTATCCGTATCTTGTATTTATAGTAGTGCTGTCAAACGATTAAAATATTTAATCGCGATTAATCGCATTTGTCATAGTTTACTCAAAATTAAAATGCTGTCAAACGATTAAAAAATTTACTCAGATTAATCGCAAATTTGTATCTATTTTTAATGTCCCTTCATTAATTTTTTCTCCATAATTTTTGGGGGGTTTTAATGCTCGATCAACATGGAAAGTGGATTGGCGCGCTTTATGCAAATGTTTTAATTGATTGAAAAACAACATTGCCAAACAGGGCGGTACAAAATAAAATTATAAAGTGCACATTTCAGGTAAACGAAGCCTATAGTGCAGTTAAACCATGGCTTAATATTTTCTTTTTTTCAAGTTTGCTGTGAACATAGCAGTCAGGCCTCTCAAACAGACAAGCAACAAAATAACAAACAAAATACACAGGCAAGTGTCGGCCTAATTTGAAACAAATTAAACACAGAACTATGTAGGGCTATTTGAGTCCTCCCCATATTTGTGGAAAATGTATGAAATAAGAAGCACCCTGTTTTAAAAAAAATAATAAAAACATATAGCTGCAGCGTAATAGCTTAAAAATATATATTTTAGTTGGCGAAATATTAAAACAAAAAGGGAGAGCAGGTCAGACTGCAGGTGAACACAGATACTGAAGCTCGATAGAAACCAACTGCAGCTTCTGCTCTGATCAAGAAGCTGCTGCGCTGATCTCTGATCAGCTGAGACCAGAGAAACTCTGTGTTTTCACTGTTTCCATAGTTAAGAAGCAGTCAGTCCCTGAGCTCTGATCTAACTGTGTCTCCCTGAGCGGGGGCAGGGGGCGGGGCTACGGTGCGCTATCTGGAACCACACACACACACAGACACACACACACTCACCCCTCCTTGTACTTCATGACGGCCTGATACGATGATGTTTTAAAAATATTGTGACTTAGTCAACCACCAACATGCAAAAGCGTGTGTCACATGGCGAAAGCGTGAGAGTTAGCAGCTCTGCGTTAATCTCGCGATAAAAAAATTGACGGCGTTAAAATGGGTTTGCGTTAACGCCGTTAATAATGCGTTAAACTGACAGCACTAATTTATAGGAGACCTTGTATTTTTTTCATTTCACAATATAATTATTACAGACATTTCAATGTAAAGTGCCTGCAGATTATATAAGTTATGATTTGACGCTATACAATTGTATTTTATTATTGCAGTTTTTTGGTAAGCTTCTTACAAATGTGAAGAAATTACTGCTTTCCGTTTCCTGTAGTTGTAAAATCTTTCCTGGAGCGCTTTGGAGAGAAGTGCCAGCAGCGTAACAACCAGAGTTCTCCAGCAGGTGGCACTATCCAGGCCAAGACTCCCACTGTAACTCCTTCAGTCACACCAAACACCAGACTGGTACAGGATAGACTCAAAGCTTCCCAGGCTGCAAACACAACCACTGCTGATCTTACCCAGAAACAGAGAATGGTGAGTCAATCATCTTATTATTCTGATCCTTTGTAACATTATGATAACAAAAAGGGATTCAAAAAAATCCCCTACTTTTCAGGAGCGTGAATCTGAGCTGGCCATGATTCGCAGTCGCTTCCAGAATGGGAACAACATGTGGAAAAACAAAGATGAGGCAACAGCAACCAAGAAAATCACAGATATTAAGGTTGGTGAAAAAAACTATATCTGAAAGAGAAAAGACAAAGCTGCTCTGTTTGACATCTCACTAAGTAATAGTTTTCATATCACATACTACGACTCATGTTTTATGTGTAATATGCTTCTTAGGAACAGCTTATCACACCAGTGGAGAGAGAAGTTGCCCCATGTGAGCCACAGGATGAATCCACACCATCCATCTCTACTGAGAAACCAGGTGCACCTACCTCACGCACTCCTGCAGGTACTTAGTGATATTACAGATTGTTTTTAAATTTTTTATATTGATGTTTAAGTGTTCATGTAGCAGAAGCCTTTATTTGATTCATTACGCTTTTATAGAGCCAAACGTGGGCCAGCTTTGATTTAAAAATGTTTATTTGAAGAGGAAAGTTCAAGTTTGATCTCAAACCTTTTGACAAATACAGCTGTGTTTTCGATCAAATATAATTGTAGGGAATTAATATTCCTGATTTAAGCTGGAATTATTTAATTTTTTTTTCAGATGAAGATTTTATATTTTCACCCAGAGAACTTACTTTTCTTCAATTTCAAGACACATTATTTTCCGATTCAGATAATTCTTTCTGTATAAAATGTTTGGCCTGTGTCTAGTATGGGGTGGGTGGCATCAGCTGAACGGTTTTGTGGAATCAGGAATGACAGTAAAAAAAAAGTAATATTGCCTTCAGGGAAATCTGGGTACTGCAAGAAGTATGACTCAACATATTTAAACACTTGCATGATAAAGGAGTAAAATAATATTAGGGATATTTTTATTAAAAATGTCTTTAAATTACAAACAACCAAACAATTATGCCTTGATTTAGCTCATACACTTTCTGTCTCCAGGTCAATCTAACTAATGCTCAGATTTAGCTACCAACTCCAGCCATCTTTAACATAGAGGGTTTGTATTTACAACATACATTCAAGTTATTTTTCTTAGTTTATATATATATTAGCTATTCATAGCTTCATCAGACTCCAACACAAACTAATTTCATTAAGAAGAAAAAACTGATCTGGTTGGCACTGTGGCAGAGGTGAAGAGTCAATGATGAAAAGAAATTGCACTTATTTTAGTTACTTACTTACTATGTTGAGCTTTTAATGTAACAGCCTTTTTGAGAATAATGGTTTTAAGTGTAAATATGTGTAGATACCTTTTATAGGTGTGTAACAAACTGTCAAACAGCAGGTCCTTTGTTGGCGGTCTCGCCTCCAGCCATGACATCCAACCCTCGGAGGATTGTTCCTACTGAAGAGAAAGCAACTGATGAAACAGCAGAAAAAGAGGAAGTGGTCACGGAGAGAGAGATGAATGTGGACCAGTCCATCAACTCTGCAGTTATCAACGAGCTGTTTGATGGAGTTCTGGATCAGAGTGAGGAGGAGGAGGAGGAGGAGGAGGAAGACGCTTTGAATATCTCCTCCATGTCCCTCCTCACCCCACTGTCAGAGACTGTGGCTGCCGTGGTGAAAAGTCCAGAGAGGAAAATGATGGTAAGTCCAAACTTCGCATCTTACTACCAAAGATGTGACGAAAGATATTTTTTTTTGTGAAAGAGGTAAATTAACAAAAAAAATGAAATGGTCTCTTTGCAGACGTCAACTCCAGCCGGTTCATTCATTGTGAAGTCTCCACTGAGTGACTCCAAACCTAGCAAGTTTCAGAGGACTAATATAATATGGACTGGCTCCTCCGACAGTGTGGAGGCCTCAGATGAAGACCACAAGTTACCATATAGGTGAATTCTCCAACATCTTACTCAGATGCATATGTAAGTTGCCTGTTTTTATTATTACAGACCATTTTGATCTTAATACGTACATTTGTTTTTTTTTTCACTTTAGCATTAGTGCATACAGGTCTACCAGAGTAAAGGAGACGGGGAGACCACATGTGAAGCAGGTCATTGTTAGAAAAGAGGACGTTTCTCACAGAGCAGAAGAGCCCAGAGGATCTGCTCTCTCTAGTATCAAACAGAAAATGAAGGTTTGGACAAAATACAGTCACCTTTCATTCAAAAATGCCATGCAGTTAAGATTGATTTTTGTGCATGGGGGGGAAAAAACAACTCTGTTTTAGCTGTAAAGTATTTCAGACACATGTTTTAAATAGATCATCCTTCTTTGCTCTTGGACTCTGTGTGATGGATAATCAACTTGTTTTACGTGTCTTTAGATTTTGACGAATGAGATGAACATGCAGCAGACAGTTATTCATCAGGCCAGTCAAGCACTCAACTGCTGCACAGATGAGGAGCACGGAAAAGGATCCCAGGTGGAGGCTGAGGCAGAGAGGATGGTGCTGGTGGCAAGTGAGTTCATCCATACAATAGATGTATGGAAAAAGCAACAGATGCCGGCACATTGAATATATGTAGGGTTCCCACATACCCACATAGTTTGCTAGAATGAACGCACAACGAAACAACGCACCTGCCGTGAAGCTGACTTTCTTACCTTTTGACTCAGTGGAGAGAAGGGGTGCACTGATAGCAGAGCTGGACCGCCTGAAAGGAGGTGCAGCCGGACAGAAAAATTCCCCTGCTGCCCCAGAATCCTCCAGCACGTCTGCCTCCAGAGGCTCCATCAACCTACAGGAGTTACGTCTGCCTCTTAAGGCAGACTTTGTTTGCTCCATTGCCAACAAGCCAGGTACACTCAAAATGTATACGGTCACAATTCTGTAATATAAAGTACTCATCACTCAGTTCAACATTTCCCCCTAGTTATAACCTTTGACATGACACAAGCTGACAGGGATAGCCCTCTTCTGGATAAGGAGGCCAACTACTTGTAGTTTATGTTTGAATTACATTTTCAAATAGCCCCAGTTCAGGATCAAAGATACAAATTCGTTATGTTTAAAACTCTGGATCAGTGGTTATCTTGTGCATGGCCCCTGTAAAACAATGAAACAAACTAAACTCATTGTTGTGTATTTATTGTAAAGCTCTTCATTGATATTATTCTATCTTTTGATTATTTTAGAGTCAACCAAACATTCTTTCTTCATCATGATTCGGGCTGGAGCAGAGAACACTGTGGCTACTCCGCTGGCCAGCACACACCATGGCCTCAGTGGAGACACTCTCTCCTTCCCTACAAAGTTCAACATGCAAGTCAAACTCTCTGGCTATATTTTTATAGAGACATGACAGATTATAACTATTCACATTATTAATCAATTTAAGCACATTGTGTTTGTTCATATGACTTAGATGACAATCTCATCAAATTTGATATGATGTTCTCATTTCTAATGCACCTTCTAATCAGACCCTATGCTCATGATATAGAATATGATTGTTGAATATTGACAGAAAATACTGGTCTCCCTCTTCACTTTCAGATCTGATGTCTCCAGTGACTTTGCCATTGATATTCAGGTCTATTGCCTGGTAAGTAATTTTAATAATCCAACCACATGTGCTCTCAATTGAGCTCCAGATAAAACCCTATTTTAACTGTTGGCACATCCCATAGCTATATCATGTTCTTCCTCATAAGGTCTTGATATGCATCCTAATTTGCTAACTTGAGCAACTTTGACGTGTACAACATTAGCTTTTCCTCAATTGGGCAGTCTTTACCTGGGTGTATTGAAAGTTCATCCATGTTGACCGATCATTTAAATTTTTTATTTTGGCAATCAGTTTTAAATGCTTCCATGATGTTTCAACTTATTCTCAACGTAGAAGTCTCTGCTGGGTCATAAGTGCTTGAATGCACAGTTACTTTGGAGCTCCATATACTAGCTTTTTACCTGTTTGTATATTTTTACCATGTAAAATATATTTTGGATACCAAAATGAATGTTTTGTCATTTGGACTGTTAGAAACTGTTTTTAATTACTGATAAGTGACAATCTTACACATTGTCTGACACTTTCAGGTGCAGAAACAAGATGTTTCCAGTGACAAGAAGAAGAAACCCAGCAAATCAAAGGTACCTGCACTGGAGACGCATTCATGAAGCACATCATTTGTGTATGTTGGTATGAATGTTTCAGATCAGGCAGATCTTCTGCAGGCAAAGCGACATGTGCTCAGCTAGCATCTGGGTTCCTACTGTCATGAAAAACCTGGAAAAGTCATGGAATTGTAAAATGTTTATTTCCCCCAAAAAAGTACTTGAAGTGCTGACGTTTTTTTTATCACAGGCATACTATCTCATAATAACTGAAAAGATCGGTGTAGAAGCAGGCGGGATAATGCACTAATCAAACTACTGTCTCTCATTCATTTGTGTCATTTAAGGTATACTGTATGCTTTGGAATTGTCATTGTTAGTTTAAATCCTACATTTTAGAAAATCGAGATTTCAGAAAAATGTTTGGTCATGGAAATTTAGTTTAAATTTATTGAAAAGTCATGAAAAGCCATTGGTCAAAATGTGTATGAACCCTGTAGCATGCAGACAGTTCGCACTGCATATATTCTACACAGCTTCAGGTGATTGAAAATAATATAAACTTTCTAGACAGAAGCATCCAACTGTCACATTCAAAGCAATACATGGATTTCTTTCATTTTATCTTTCTAGGCTATCACTCCAAAGAGACTCCTTGGAATCACAGTAAGATTTGTTTGCCTGCTGCCCAAAAATAATACTTTATACCCGAGAATTTCAAGATGATATTTGATTCGAACTAAATGTGTCTCTTTTTATCTTTTGCCTTTCAGAAAAGTGTGCAGACACCAGGCAAGTCAAAATACCTATAAAATCCCTCTTAACCAATGTTTTTTAACTAATAAGTGGAATGCATTTCATTAAAATCTTATGGGGTTTTGAGATGCTTTTAAAATTATTTTAATGAAGCACCTCAATTGAGTTAAGAGACCTACAAGTGACAAGTCTAAAATGAGAATTGTTATAACTAAGATCCTACATTTTCTATAATGCTGTTGAGTTATGTCACATGTTAAGGCCTGATAAACAACCATGTGTTTAAAGCTCTGCACACATACACAGACAACACAGACTTGGTTATTACCTGATCACGTGGAACTGTTCATTTCCCTTTAGAACAGGAAAACTAACATTGACATGTAAAATTGCTTTCTTTGTGTAGTTGTGGCAAGTCCAGGAGGCCCCAATGCTGTTCGCACCAGTAACTTCATCCTGGTTGGATCCCACAAGCTCATTCTGTCTTCAATTGGAAAAAACAAATTTCATTTGGAGAAGGTACAGAATCCCTGAATGTCATTTAAAGGTTCTTGTGATGTCTTTCCACATTCACCCTTTCAGAGCACTCTAGTTATTTGCTTTGAACTGCATTTCCCATATGGCTGGCCTTTGTCTAAAAATCCAGTATTCATCACGTTTGTATGAGGCCACAAATGGCTCACTTGGATTATGGTCATACAGTGTACCTGTGTACTGGCTTTATGGATATCCTCAGTAACCCAATTTGTTCTCATAGGACGGTACCTTGTATCTATGCTTCCATTCCCCTGCCCTGATATCTTTCTTTTAGATCAAATATGAACGATGTGAAAGAGAACTACTCAGTGACATGTTTCATACAAAGGTTACTACTTGTCCTCTTGTCTGCTATTTTCTGTTTGTGTGGGGTGGGGGGAGCACACTAACAAAGACCATTCTAAACTGCATCACATTATCCGAACACTGTCAACTTGTTTACGGATAGGTTCTCATCAGAGCATGTCAATTGCTTTTCATCTCTGCCTACGTTCACAGGGGTGCTTTTTCATCTTACAATGAAAATGATCTTTTAGACAAGCACCTCTGAAAAAAACATGTCACATGACAATTCACCTTAACTGTAAACAAGAAGCACATCGTGTCCTCTGCCGGCAATGCCTTAAAGGTTTAGTGTGTAGAATTTAGTGACATCTAGTGGTGAAGTTGCATGTTGCAGCTGAATACCCCTCATCTCAATCTCCCCTTCCATACATGAAAAAGAACCTGTGGTAACCTTTAGTTGTCAAAAAAAGTCAAAAGTGTTTAGTTTGTCCAGTCTGGGCTGCTCTAAAAAACATGTCGTACTCTGTCGAGAGGACCCGCTCACAATGTTTACATATATTTCAATATAAAGGGACAATTCTGGGGTCATTTGTACAATTTTGATGAAACACACTACTGAAAACATCACTAGGATTAGTTTATATTAAATTTATGCCAAAAGATCCCTATCACATAAATAGTACACACTTAACCTTTAAATAATTGGTCTTAACCATCTTGAATTTTATTCTTGTATCCCTAATATTTTTGAAATGTGACGATGTTCAAGCTTTTAATCCAGCTTCTATTTCAAATCCAAGGTGCCATTCTTGTGTCCCCTGGAGGGCCACATCTACCTCAAGATGCAGTGTGATGTTGGCTCAAAGGTGGAGGAGAGGGGTTTCCTGGTTAGTATGGAGAGCATTAATTGGGCACTGGTTTTCTCATGCTACTTTCCGGTTTTGTTTCAGTGTTAATCCCTCTTTTACTATACCTCAGACAATGTTTGAAGATGTTAGTGGATTTGGAGCCTGGCACAGGAGGTGGTGTGTCCTGTCGGGATACAACATCTCCTACTGGACCTACCCAGATGATGAAAAGTGCAAGGTAATTGTCAGAGAAGAGCTTCTTTATTTGATTTCAATTAGGGATGAAATGGGTTACCAGTTCCACAATTAACCAAGGGAAATTCCCAAAGGTCATTTTTGCCAAGTGCAGTCGCAGCAAGCGCAGAATTTGTTGTATGTTGTAAAAACATGGCTGAAAAGAGCAACAGGCAGGTGGGGACTGTAACAGCAGGTTAACTGATAGTGGTCTCTTGCCATAGCTAACAAATGCTAACATCCACGGTTGCCAAATTACATGAGTTTATAACAAATGCTGATATTTTGTTGGGGTCTTTTTCTGCACCTAACTGGCAAGTTGTGAACCTATTATAAAAATAATATTTTAATTTTTATTGATTATATATACATTATGTCAATATAAAACTTGGTGAAATTACTATAGCTTGTGTATGTCTGAATATTTACAGCACATTTGAACAATAATACTGGTAAACGTGATTATTGTTTCCTATAATAACGACACAGAAAATCTTCACACCGTTCCATTTCTAATTTCAATTGTATTGACATTTTTTTTGTATTCACACTCAAATACTTGAATCTAGATAGAAATTTCTGTAAAGTTCAGCCTACTTGGTCTGTGCGTTCACTGATTTGTTAGGATGTTTGGGAATGTGAAGCGCTGTCCATGTTGCATGTTTGAGACCAAAATTACAAAAAGATGACATAAAAGAATTTTCTAAGCAAATGTTTAAATCTAGTCTATGATTTCAACGAAAGTAGTGATGTTGAGAATATATTATTGCAGTGGAAACAAAATCCACATGAAGGGCTTTCTGTTTCTGCTGCTGTGACCCTGTTTTTCCCTTCTGCTTCTTCTGGCAGAATCCGATTGGTCGTATCAACCTGGCTAACTGCACGAGTAAGAGAGTAGAACCAGTCAACAGAGAGTTTTGTGCCAGACCACACACATTTGAGCTCATTACAGTCCGACCACGGAGAGAAGATGATAAAGAGACACTTGTCAGTCAGTGCAAGAACACCATGTTTGTCACCACGTAAGTACCCTATAATTATACATGCTCATTAATATACATCAGTTTAAAAAGTGACAGAGCATGTGCTTTAACATTGGCTGTTTTTGCAGAAACTGGCTGAGTGCTGACACCAAGGACGAGAGGAATCTGTGGATGAAGAAACTGAATCAGATTGTGGTGGATCTGCGTATGTGGCAGCCAGAAGCCTGCTACAGGCCTCTGTGATTTCCGCAGTTAGTCAAAACCAGCCTTTTATCTTTGGACTGACTCATGCAATTACTGAGTGCAATACAGTGTGAGGATTGTAAAATATTTTTATTTGTGGATGTTTTACAGGAACTCAAACACAAGTTAAAGTTTAGAGGAGAGTAAATAAAGCCATATTTTAGGAGTATTTCAGGGCAGTATTTTGTGCATGTGTCCTGGTTTGACATAATGATTTTTACATTTCCGGGCTGATTTGATACTGGCTTCTTGGGTATTGTTCAGTCGCCATCTTTTTATGTTAATGCTACTACTAGATGTTGTGTGGCTTTTACAGAATTGGTTTTATCTGTATACATGGTATTGAAAATACAGATGAATGCTAGTTTGTATCACCACAGTTCTTTCACTGCATGGCAGCACAGAACATTGCTGATAATTGTTTTAAGATTTCACTTTATATATTAGCTTTTATGCATAACTTGTGGGAGGACTTTTAAATGTGTTTCTTTATTGTCATGCACAGATATTTGATACTGTTATACCCCAGATTTCAATCTGTTTACTCTGTTTTATCACTTTTTGTGTCAGTGTTTATTGTAGAAGTTAAAGTTTGCATATTCTGCTCTCAAGCATGTCCAACACTAATTTTAGGCCAAAACTGTCAGTTTAAAAACAACTACTTACTGAATCCCAGTTCATTATTTATCGTATCCTACACAGATACTGATTTATTACCCATGTTTTGTGTAAAAAAAAAATGTGTTTAAATGCACCCAGACTAAATCAAGTTCCACTCCTTGTGTTGCTCAAAGAGATTATGTAACAGACTTTACAGTGAACCCACAGATGTGTGTGAAAATCTTTTCACTAGGTATAAAAGACAAAGTTTTATCAGCATGTTTGTATCGAATACACATTTACATACCCATACTGCGTTGTTTCGTTTTTTTTTTTACTTTCACCTTGTTGAGTGGGAGAGGGCAGGACATTTGAGTTGGCCAAGTAATACTACAAGGTAAAACCATAGTGTTTTTGCTGCAAGTCTTTAACATAGACTGTATATGGTCTTACTCCAAGTGGTCTTACAGATGGCGAGATGAAGCTTCATGAAGCATTTAAGGTTTCCATCCAATTGGTCCACGCATGGGCCGAAGCATCATGGTGATTCATCTGCTCTACTCTGCCATCAAGTGGACAATAAATGTAAAACAGGCAGAGTGAATATGATGACACCATGGCTTTGGTGTTTGACGCTTAGAATTGAATAAATGAATGAATGATGTTTGTGATGCCAATAAATAAGCTTTGAACTTATTAATATGGTGTCTGTCTTTATGATACAATGGCGGAGTCAAAAGGGAAAGTGGATGTTCATTGCGTTTCACCGCCGCTTTTATTTCGAATCACACGCCAAATCCGCAAACCATTTCCTGACTCACTCACGTGGCAGTCTCGCGAAGCTTTGAACGTCACCACGTGCTTTGCACAGATCTACCTGGATTACTCGACACGGAAGGACACATCACTATAACAGACCCTTTTTTTGGAATGTAGGGAAATTGGGTCTGTGTATTGTCGATTGCTTAACGGCATCTGAAATAGCTGGCATGCAATAAATGAAAACTATTTGTATATGTTCCACACACGTGAACAGTAATCTAGCAAATTGACTTTCTTTTCATGAAAAACACTGACAATAAAATTAGTCTTTTTCTCAGCTCGCTTATGCAGTTGCTGAAAGACAGGTCTACCAGCATTACAGAAACCAGAGCAAACAGGCAGGTTTGACAACCCCTGTGCGGAACCGAAATTGTATGGTGTATTGGACGTTTTAGTGTGTCCTGTGGCAGCGGTGTCCATCCCTTTTAGCTGTCCTCTGGAAACACTTCCGTTGTGTTGTCGCCTCTATTTGCTGCGCGTTCGTCTATTTGCAGCGCGTGTGTCTATTTGCAGCGCGTGTGTCTATTTGCAGCGCGTTTCTGTAATGTGTTGTGTTGTGTTGTGAAATTGATGAAGATGTTTTCTTACTTTGCTTGTGTTTTGTCAACTTGCATATGTTTTCTTAAGTTGCTGTTCGTTGAGCTCTCAGGGCCACCGTACATCTGTCACTGCTGCCACACTGTCTGAGAGCCACCCCCGCTGTTTGTCACTTATTCAGGGAGGTTTGGACTATTCGTGAACGTTTACTTATTGTTCCGGGCGTGGATGGTTGAGATGCTTCCTACAGTTATGGTCTCATCCTTTCATATGTTTTATTCTGCAAATTAAGACGGCTTAATTCCCAAATAAATAATTTCACTACTAAATATTCACATATATTGGTTTTCATTTGAAAAAAATGCTTGAGGGATTAAATTATCTTTCATAAACCAGCTAGATCTCGCTGAATAAATCCCAAGCAGCTGTAGTTGCTCTCAGACAGCGTAGCAACCAAGGCAGCTGCCTCCAAACATCATGGCAACTAGTTTCTGTCGTCACCGGAAGTATCTTGTTTCTGGCATTTCCGACTCCACGTGCGTCGCTGTAGGTTGTCCTCACTCCCGCGGACACAGCAGTCACATCATTGTTATCATCTTCCAGCACAACACGGGGCATCCCTGACAACCAAGAACAAGGTAAGTGACTCGGCGAGAACTGAAGCAGAACACCGCTTCAAAATCTTTGTTTTCCACTTTAGACTTCAGTGATAAATCGCACACGCGCGTGGTGCACAACTAGTGCAATCATTATCGGGTGTTTCATCATCCCACCGCCAACATCTCCACATGACTGCAACTTGACTGGTGTAAAGCAATAAGTGCGGATAAGACTGGGCCGAGTTCAGCGATACAGCTTTTTGTCAGAGGTCGTTCATTATTAAAGTTTCAGAACATATCGAAGCAGACTTTTAATCCGTGCTATTTCCACATGGACACCGGCTTGAGTTGTCCCTAGATTCAAGAGAAAGGTGCGTTGGTGTGTTTTTTTTTTTTTTTGAGGGGGGGGGGGGTCTTAATTTACCTACTTATAAATTTATTCACAAATTCATATTAAACAGAACTTGATACAGATTATCTATGTAGGATTTCCCGTGGCTCCCATTCACAATATGTAGCCTGAAATGTCATATTGGGTTAGCTATTTTGTTCTAGCAGAATTCTGTGCCAGGTGCAGCTCCCGAGATTTTCATTCAGCTTGAAAAGCCAAGTAATGCTGTGTTAATAGTAGGGTTTCAAAGTAGCTAGTTTCAAAGGGAAAATTTCCGGAAACTTTCCATGAGAACTAAGCTTGGAAATTTGGGGAATTTTGAAAAAAATAAATACAAATTATAAATTTTGCACCTAATTATCAGGAGCCCCTCACTGGGTGTCGGATGTAAGATGGATGTAACCCACAGTCAGAGAGGCTTTGCACAACTTTACTTCTTTCTTGAAAATGAATGCCCCACCCTATGTGATCAATGGGGGCAGGGTTACATTCCCCATAAAACAAGTGTAACAAGCTCATAATTGAAATATTCAGTGGATCTGACATTAATGGTTACTGTAGCTCCGAGATTTAATTAATTTTCATATTCAATTAGAAAACCAGAACCGGAAAATTAAAAAGCAAGTCATTATTTCCTTATACATTTATTTATCTTATACCAAAAAACGAATAACTGTTTCTGTTTTTAGTAGTTTGGATTTTTTTGCTCAGATCGAAAATAGGAAATGGAAAAACTGGTCACGGGCCGAACTTGACTTTGATAAGCAAGACCCAGGAGTCAGATTACTCAGATCAATGAGTAATACAGGAAACGCTGTTGGAGCACAAATGCCGTCTCTTTCCCATCGTAGTAAAGTGGATGACAGGCTACAAGCCCCTCTTTATCAATATGAGCCTCCGAGCTGGACATAGTCTCCATGAAGAAGGCAGTAGGGACCGTGTACAAAGTGCAGCACCGAAAAGAGATGTAAAAACACTGTGTTGTTACTCTATGGCCACAACACAAACAAAACTTAGTTCCCCCCAGGGACCTGAGTGTGATCAATCCATCCTTTTAAACAGAATAGTTAAGAATAGAACCAGCAATTAAGAAATTAAAAAAAAATTGAATGTGGCGGCGAAGTACATGTGATTGTCAGTTTGAAATGGGACAAACTAAAGTTCTAGATACGGGCCTGGGTTATCATTATATATCATCAAGTATCATTAAACCTCGTATTAATCAACACTGTACCTACCTCTCTGTCTCTTTTTGCAGCTGCAAAATGTGTGGAATCTGGGCCTTGTTTGGCAGTGATGAGTGCCTGTCAGTTCAGTGCACAAGTGCCATGAAGATTGCTCACAGGGGCCCTGATGCTTTCCGCTTTGAGAATGTCAATGGCTTCACCAGCTGCTGCTTTAGTTTCCACCGGCTGGCCATTGTGGACCAGCTGTATGGCATGCAACCTTTACGAATCAAGAAGTTTCCTTTCTTGTGGCTCTGCTACAACGGAGAAATTTACAACCATCACACGGTAAGGATACCCAAGCTCCATCCTCAGAGACATTACTTGATGGAAGTTTCAGATATTCTGCCATTGATAATAAATGACATCCTCAATTCGTATGTTAATACTGTGACACTGTTGAAAGAGTTATAATAATAATCATTGTAATAAAATAAATTCCTATGACCATGGTGTAGAGAGAGACACATTTCTTCCATTGTCTCTCAGTCTTTGTAAACCCCCATATAATGTAAAACAAATGTACTGTCCTTTAATTCACATTTTAAAGGAGAAACCCTGTGGGTGTGGCATTAGCCTTCATAAAATGTTCATCCCCCTGAGGCAAATCTCTGAGAACAATCAATACCTACTGAAATTGCTTTGTTTCAAGCAAGCAGCCAGTTAAAATGCAGGCAGACCGGTATGAAAGTTTGAGTTCAGGAAGCATTTAGTTGGTTATTGTCATTAAAACATTCTTTAAATGGCTTGTTAATTTTTTATTTGAAATAAAGAATTTTGACACTTGCTTTTGTTTACAACATTAGAGGAGAGGTTCACATGCTTTTCCAACAAAGTCTGTATGTTTAAATGATTTCTTCAGTGTGAAAAAAAGCGATGCAATGCTCCTGTCCAGATAAGAAAAATGATCTTCTTAAAATGAGAGACTTCTCTGTTAAATACAGATAGGAAAAGATAGAAAATATCTAATTCCATTCTTCACACAGCTGTGTGAATGATTTTTCACACTTTTTTTTAAGAGAATAGATTTTTGAATTAAAGGGGCACATTGTATCATTAATTGAGTTTTTGCTCTATTACCAACATCTTTAGAGAATTTGAAGTGACAGTGCTCATGTCTAGGTTTTGTCTTATCCAGAGTTATGTTAGAGAGAGATGAATGTTTGCATTAAGAACCAGAACTAAAATTAAACCCGAGTGTGCTATGTTCTTTCAGCTCAGGAAGCAGTTCGAGTTTGATCATCAGACTAACGTGGACGGTGAGATTTTGCTCCACCTGTATGACCGCTTTGGCATCCAGAAGATGGCTTCTCTGCTGGATGGCGTGTTTGCTTTCATTCTGCTGGACACAGCCAACAAGAAAGTCTATTTGGGACGGGATACGTATGGTGTGCGTCCTTTGTTCAAACTCCTAACAGATGATGGATTCCTTGCAGTCTGCTCAGAGGCTAAAGGTAGTGATTTATTACCCCCATTAAATTTGGCTCTTTTAAACTGTGTGAAAAAGCACTGCTTAACTTGTTGTTATTCTGATCACAGGCCTTACAGACATTACCCATGCAATGGACACCCCTGCCAACATTGCTCCTTTTCTTCCTGGGCACTTTGAGGTCTTTGATTTAAAGCAGAATGGCAAAGTTCGATCTATTCAGATGGAAGAGTTTCATTGCTGCACACAGGAGCCTGCACATGCCAAGTATGACACCTTGGAGAAACTACCTACAAGTATGTGATAGTTCCTTCTTAACCACTGTTAATTTTAATCCTTTGAGAAGCATTTTGTTAAGCATATTTTAAAACGGATGTCTCCACAGGCTTTGACGAGGAAGCAGTGAAAAGCAACATCAGAGCTCTGTTTGAGAATGCTGTTAAGAAACGTCTAATGGCTCAAAGGAGAATTGGTTGTCTTTTGTCAGGTAATACAAAATTCTGCCATCCCACAGCTGTACAGAAACTGCTCTAGTGGCTATTTGTCCCATTAAATGAATATATCATTATTCAAAATAAGCCCTCATTAAAAAACATCTGTAAATCTCATATATAGTAAGTGAATCAAACTAAACCGGGGTGGCCAGGTCCAACCCAGTCCAAAAAACAACATGGATCGGCCACCACGTGGATCCATCAACCTTGGGTAAGAGCATCAGGAAATGTTGCTGTGTACACTTGGTAGCAGTGTTGCCATAGTTACTTTACAAGTTACTTGATTTTAAAAGTAACTAAGTTAGATTACAAGTTACTTGATTTTAAAAGTAACTAAGAAAAAGCCTGGATGTGCTGACCCCTGGCCTCTCAGAGTACAGCTAGATGTAGTTGACCTCAGTTCAATGAACAGCATGGGTTTTGTAACCAAAATCCTGAGGGACTGTACTCTTTCCTTTTCTGGAGTTGCCTGAGGTGATAATGTTATATATAAAAGTAATAATAATTATTGTTATTATTTCAATTAGAAAGATAACTTTGACTATAAGAACAAAACTTAATGTAGACTTCACAAATAGTTCAAACATGAAATATAAGAATGCCCCATTTGTGAAATTGTGTAGTTCTGCTCTCACCTCTGATAGGCTTACTTCTCTATTAACATGTTGACCTATTCCTCATGTTCAAATAATTTTGAATAATTGCACGTGCACTTGTATGTATAGTGGTAATGTTTGAGAATTTACGTAGTAGTGCATTAAACGTAAATTAACTGCTTATGACATGTAGCACTTTCTAACCAGGTACTTTAACTGCTTGATAGCTATTTATCTAGTGAAACAATACAAGTACCTGTTTAACACAACATTATAGCAAACAATACAATAAATTTGTACAAAAAACAAGCTATAATAGGAAGAATAAAATCAATCTGACTCCAATTCACAATGTCTCCGTTCGATTGGCTGTCCCATTTGATTCAATATCAATTCAGGTTAGGATATTTTATTGTACATACCATTTTTTTCCTGGAAATTAAAGAACTTAACTTGTCAAAGAAGTTAAGGTGGAAACTGAAAGGAAAGCTCTAACTTGGGGCTTTATTGGAAATATTAAAGGGATAGTTCACCCAAACATAAAAATGCACTAATAATGTGCTCATCACTATGCCAATGGAGGGGTTGTGACCACTTCTTCAAATGTAAAAAAAAAAAGAAAATGCGTCCATATTGCTATTGACATCACCTGAATTTAGCTATCTCTTGGAAAGTGTTAATGAGTAAACATTTGGGAATGGATGTTTCTGTCGATGATCCTCCTTATGTCTATTCTTCAGGTGGTCTGGACTCCAGTTTGGTCGCTGCTACACTGGTGAAACTGGCCAAAGAGGAGAATCTGGAATATCCCATCCAGACTTTTTCAATTGGCTCAGAGGACAGCCCAGATGTCTTAGCTGCTCGCAAGGTTCATAGAACAGAGTCTGATAAGGAGTATATGTGGTTGGTTCTTTTGGAAAGAAAAAAATTGAAATTTTATTGTGTTTTGTGCTCATCAGGTTGCAGCTCATATCGGCAGTGAACACCATGAGGTAAACTTCAGTGCAGAAGAAGGCATCCAAGCAGTCGAGGAAGTGATCTACCACTTGGAGACATATGACATCACTACAATACGTGCCTCTGTTGGTTAGTGCAAAATGAAATATCACATGACTTTTGTTGCACAGAAAAACCACGAAAACGTAATGTAGTGTAAATGGCTTTCCAAACGGCTATTTGGCCAATTGAAATTATCAAATTTAATTTAATTTTTTTGCCAATGGAAATTTGGAGACCAGTGTATTTTATGTCCATAAGTTTTGATTTTTATATAATAGTTTGGTAAAATTAGAATAAAACAAAAATATAATTGTAATTAAATTTAACAGAAAACCGAACACTTTAAACTTAAATTTTTTTTTAATGTTATATAACACTGTACATTGGGTGTTTAGGAAGGATATATACCTATGTTTACTTGCATAACAAATGGTACTATATCTTATTTGAAAGGTTGAATATAAGTATTAAGGTATATATGTTTTTTTTTATTTAACTAGGATGTTACATTGGTAATTAAATTTTGACTGGCAATTTGCAGTTACACTACATTGCATAAAGAAACTCTTTTATTTATACTGTACTTGAATCCTCCTTCCTGTAGTGCCTCACATTTCAGCTGCTCAGTTTCTGTTATGCTGAATCACTGCATTCCTTTTCCTCCTGATTTCCCTATTTGAATACCACTGGCCTCCAGTGGAATTACTTTCAAGCCAAAATGTCAGTGTCAACATAAATGTCACTAACTGTGCCATGAAATGATCATATCTGATAATTCAAAGTTAGAAACTTCCAATGTTCCAATGACAGAACTACAGCAACTTTTTCTCTCTGAAGCATTTTTGTAAAATGGGTTCAAATGTGTTTTGTTTTGTTCTCTTCTTCAGATAATGTTTGATGTTAGATTTTAAAGTTGTATCTCTCAATTGCATTATTTGCTGTTGGAATTTGGAACAGAAAAGATTTAATGTGAGCAACAGCTGTAATGTTAAGCCTTTTCAAAACAATCTACAAAGAATGTAGACACCTTTCAGAGAATACTGTATGTACCTCAGTAATTTCTCATATCACCTAGCTTTCCATTATGTTATCAAGTGTGCTGTCTCATTTAATGAAATTTCTGTTTCTGTGTCTTCCACTTCAGGGATGTACTTGATTTCAAAATACATCAAGCAGAAGACAGACAGTGTGGTGATATTCTCTGGAGAGGGTTCTGATGAGCTGACTCAGGGATACATTTACTTTCACAATGCAAGTCGTCGTAACTGTATCAGTCAAACTTTTTGTTGCAATAATTTTGATTCCGCTGCGCCAGCGAAAGCCAGTGCCCAGGGGCATTATGTGTTTGGGTTGTCCCAAACGTATAGCTTCTCAGACTTACACAGTGGCGCCATTATACGCTCTTTCTCCTCAACCTTTCTTGTCAGGGACAAGAATATTCTCAGGGTTTTGGCATTATTATTACACATCCAAAGTGAACAGGACCCTTTACCATCCCTTCCCAGCATGGCTCAGACGGGTGGCTTGGCCCCTGAAAGAGCGGGACTCCTTGCTTTAGGCTTACCAGAACCTGTAGTGTGGACTATGCTTGAGGTGAGGGCACCATCCACCATGGCAGCCTATTCATACTGCTGGAGGGTATTTACCATTTGGTGTGATGAACACCTGGTGAAGGCCTACTCAGCTATGGTGTGAGATATTTTGCAGTTTCTGCAGTCTCAGCTCAAGGCAGCTGAATCAGCAGTTATTCTGCGAGGCCTAGTGGCTGCTATCAAATCAGTTTGTGTTGGGAAATCCACACTAAATGAGGATGACTGTGCCTTAATCTCTCACTTCCTTAGGCCTACTGTTCCTTTATGGGACCTGGGTATTCCTTGGTCAACGTAAGATTTCACCCTTTCAGCCTCTTGGGGTTGCTGACTTTAAAAGGTGTCATCTCAAAACTGAGTGTTTGTTTGCCATAAAGTCTACCAGGAGGATAAGTGAGCTTCAGGCACTGTCTGTTCAAAGTGACTGCTACAGGTTTACACAGGATGGATGGAGCGTAGTGCTATGTCCCAATATAGCATTCCTGCCCAAGGCCGTGTCTCAGTTCCACCTGTCCCATCAATCAAACTGCACTCACTCCCCTGTCATAAAAGAGATAGGGATGTTGTTCGGCGTCAGTGCCTCGGCAAAATGAATCTGACGTACACACACAGTCCGGAATACTGATCACATTTTTGTCTGCTTCAATTCCAGTAAACTTGGTATGCCCTTTGCAAAGCCTAGACTTTTGCACTGGGTCAATTCAGAAGGCATATTAGCTTTCAGCTCTGCCTGCACCATCTGGGGTTCAAGCAACCTGTGGTGTTGCTACATCATGGGCTTTATGGTGGGGTAACTTAACTGCTGTGCAGCAGCCATATGGGAATCACAGTCTACATTTGCAAGGTCCTTCCGTTTACATGTTGCAACTAGCCCCTCCTTCTGCAAAAGGTTACTGGATGTGGCTTGTCAATAAAAGCCGCCCATCCCTGCATATCTTTTCATGGTTGTAGTCTACCTAGATCAGCTCAGTGGCTTGCGAGTTGACCTGAGTGTCTATCCTGGTTTGGCCACTGTGTCTGGTGAGGTCTTTAACTGTCTCCCTAGGTCAGTCTTGCGTCATGCAGACTAACCTATGTAGCTCTTCTGTCTTCAAGTCCTGGCCCGCTCAGAGATATGTGTCGATCAAACTATCAACTGGCTCCACGCTGACACCAATCAGAGAACCAAGGTTACAATGTAACTTAGCGTTATTAGGACCTGAACAGTACTGAAGTTTGTGTTAGTTAATTTGCTTAAGAGTTTATGAGGCAAGTATTCAAGCACATGTGCACTTTGCGCACATAGTTCAGTTAGACACATGAAGAGACACGCACATTAAGAGACACGCACAACTGAAGCGTCAGGGTTAAAGTGAAAGAATGTGCGCACTGCTCTGAAGAAATTATCTACTCACCACTATGCCGATGTAGGGGTGGATGTAAAACACTTTTTTAGAAGTAGGCAAAATCTAAAAACAACCAGGAAGTCAGCCTGGTTGCTGTTTCACTGTTTTCAGTTCATTCAGCTGATTGCCCCCTGGAAATCTGTTCAGGTTAAGAGTAGACGATTACCTTGGAATAATAGTGATCCAATAGGTCTCCTGAAACAGATGAGGCCTGGGAAAAAAGGTCTCTATTTGCACGACCAAAACAAGAGATGCTAAATTTCTATCATGATCCCTTAGTTAATGAAGTAAATAATCCTAAACACTTCCTTCAATGACCTACCTGCATCATTAGCAAAAGTTGAATGTTTGAAAAGTTAACCAGTCATCTCTCTAAATATGTTATGGAATTTTCCATTATTTTCATGTACCGAGCAACAACTGACCTCACACAATTTACCAATGTTTCTTTTTCTTTGGGAAATGATAGATCTATAACAAAAATATTTATAGATCTTACCATGCCCTATGATATGAATTATAATTTACCTCCTTGTTTAATACACTTTGTTTAATGAATGCAAAAGAAAAAGAAAATCCATGAACAGAAAAAAACACTGGAAACTAGGAGCCTTCTAAACTGAAAAAACATAGAAAACACTAGGGAAACCAAAGACACTGGAAAACAGGTAAAAATAAAACAGGTAACTGAAAACTTAGGGAGAACACAAATCCAGCCACAAGGAAAACACGGGTATCAAAATAACAAAATACTCTTTATCTCAAATTAAAGTCTTGAGTCCAGAGTTGTGACAGATGGATTGAAAAACATCTTTCTTTTTTGCATTGAATGTAGAACCTGGAGAAGCAGGCACATTTGTCTCTGACTGTGTTCATTTCGGTCTAGTGATTTGATGAAAGTGACACAGACACACTTATCAAGATTGTTGTGATGAGTTTTTTGTAAGGGTGATTTGGCTCAAATCCTGAGACACCAACAGGTACATTTCCATCATATGAAGGTGAAGGGGTTGCAGTATCTTAAACTTTATTAAAGTGCTACTACTGACAGATTTATGTTCCTCCTCCAGGCTCCATCACCCAAAGTAGCAGCAGAGGACAGTGTTCGTCTGTTGAAGGAGCTCTACCTGTTTGATAATCTCCGTGCTGATCGCACCACTTCTGCACATGGGTAAAGATTACTACTTAGAAAAATTACACAGTCATGCGTTGTTCATTCTCTGCTGGAAAACGTTTTCTCTTTTGAAGGGAGAGAAATCAAAAAGTCAATTAGGGAATTTCCTACCTGTATAGTGATTCCAGCACCCAGACAAATTTGGGTTAATAAGTAATGTTTCTTTCCATTGTGGTTTGGCAACATTTAAAATGTTTTTCTCTGGCTACGGAGTCCAATTTGACCAATAACTCCATGGGTGTAGGGGACATATCCAATACCCTTGTAACCAGCAGTCGACAGACCATCTCTTTATTTGGAGCGATCATATAATGAGTTAATGACTTTGTAAATGTCTTTTGTCCCAAAGTCTGGAGCTCAGAGTGCCCTTCCTGGACCACAGATTCACAGCATACTTCCTCTCCCTGCCTGACGAGTTGAAGATTCCTCGGGTCAGTGGATCTTTGCAGCAAGATGTTGTCTGACAAATCCGTGTTTTCTTCACTGCAGATGTCTGACATCCAAAACAGGCACTGAAATTAATAATTATTTGTTCTAATTGTGTTGTTTGTCCTGTGTAAGCAGCATGGAGTGGAAAAGTACCTTCTGAGGGAGTCTTTCAAAGGTCTCAACTTGATCCCTGAGGAGATCCTGTGGAGGCGCAAAGAAGCCTTCAGTGATGGTATGACGTCTGTGAAGAAGTCCTGGTATACCTACCTGCAGGAACACCTACAATCCATGGTAAGTGTTAATGAAGGACCAAGATTGAGGATACAGCAGCTCATACTGGTGTTTAATTTCATTCCTTTCATGTCGAGAGAAGAATAAATATTCAAGTGTAAATCTGTAGTGTTGTATGTAGGAAAAATATGAATGGCTCCATGATAACAAGTAGTTTACTGTTATAAATGTATTACCTTTGTATTTATTGTACATATATCAGCTTCACCTGTGGATTTTTAGAGTAGAGACAAATTAAATTTTGATAGCACCACATGCAGTCAACAGCTGACTCCAATTACCACATCCACTCATGGATAAACCTACCTCATGAATTATTTAGGAAACTGCGGTAGTGCACTGCAAAGCAAATGCTAATGAAAAGGTTGATCAAGGTTGATATGGATACTAAACATGATTATTATCTATTATGATTATTATGACAACAGAATTGTCACAAAAGAAAAGATGAGGTTAATTATTGAGTAATTGGACAACAAAAATAGGCATAAATCAATTTGTTCCCAAATCAATGTATCGATCTATAAATAAATACACAAAATTCTAAAGTGATGTATTATTTTATATTTTATTGGGCAATTAACAGAAAAATTGGAAAATTGCACAACATTTAGAAATACAATTTTATAACTATTACATTTTTTAACATTTGTTAATTGAGTTTAAAAGGGAAATAACTGGATTCACAAACTGAATAAAGCATACCGATTTTACCCAGATATTTAGAAGTGAAAATTCCTCCTGCTTTTGCAATTAATTTCGCTGCTGCTTTTCCTGTTAGCTATATGCAACAGGCACTTCGTAGGGGGATAAAGGGGGATGCCATCCCCTTTTTAAAACAAAATATCTTAATAAAACATTCCCATAACAACCTGTCAATGGTGCCGCCGTCTCAGCCATCCACCGTCTAACCTCAGTGAGAGTGGGTGTTGCATGTGAAGACCGAGTACTTATTTGTGCTTGTGAGCATCCTATAGTTAATCCTAACTAAACTAAATTGGACAACTGACACGCAGGGAGTGTGAATTCATTCTCTGCTCAAGAGACCAACACCACTTTATGTTTACATAGAAATAAGATCGTTGATGCTACATTAATGTTTAAAATGGTGTTTAGAATCTTTATGGTACACATAGTAGCTGTTGTTTATGATCAAAGGGTTTTTATCAGGAGATAGAATTTGTCAAAGCTTCAAAGAATGGCATTTTATTTTACTCATGG